>NW_027530857.1:4061896-4109737 GCF_008692635.1 Crocuta crocuta
ATTTCTATCCCTCTGCCCCCTGCCCCTTTTCCCTCTCACACACAGTCTCTCTCTAAAATAAAAAATTTTAAATTTAAAAAAAGCTAAAGTTGGATATACATTACAAAACTAAGCATTCTTGTATAAATGCATCAGGACTATTGTTTTACTATTTATCATTTAGAAGAGTACTGTAATAAGATCAAACACAAACCGCTAATGAACTAAAATTAAAATTAAAATGTGTTAGATATTTAATACTACCTAGGGAAAGTCAAGCTCATTTTTTTTAATGTTTTAGGAAATTACCTTATGGACTATTAATATTCTGCACCATCAGAACGTATCAAGGCAAACCCAAGCTAACTTATACTAAAAATTACTAATGAATCCAGAAGAATAATCTTTTTTTAGAGAAGTAAGTCTTAAAAACACATTTTGAGGGCTTTTATCTAACGAACAAAATTATTAAGGCTGATTTTGCAGTCTAAAGGACAAGTTATCAAAAACACAGTTAAGGCAGTAGGATCATTTAGTTGCTGAAGGGAACACCACTAGAAAAGAAGGAAGCTTCCAGTCCTCCCACAACCTCCCAGACCACCTTGAGGCTAAGACTTTGCCGATCACACAGGGACAGGCAACTGTGCCACAGAGAAGAGTAGTCAAGAGCAGTGTTTCAGCGTGACAAGAGACTTCGCTGTGTGATTTAGAGTAGGACACCGCCTCTCCATTCTCATTTGTAAAGTCGGGATGCCAATATTTCCCCATCTACCGAAGGCTAAGCCAGGTGACATATACAGAGCACGGGGCCAGTGCCTGTCACAAAGCATTCAGATCATGGCCCCATTCAATGTACATGCTGACAGACCCACTAATACAGACACGCGGTTTCCACACATACATACTTCCTAGCTCCGTCTGCTGACAGCGCCTAGACGCACGGACACTTCACGGTGGCAATGAGCTCACCTACTGTCCACAAGGCTCACCTGGCTCAAAACACCATTCTTTTAATGAAAGGGATCAGGACTCCCTAGAAGAGCAGTTGCTCCCGAAGCTTGGGAAGGGAAAATATGAAACGAACACATCTTGCAGCAATAGAAAACAGAAAGAACGGGAGCCTGTTTAAAAGACACAGGAGCTGGCTTGACAAGGTCCACGGTCAAACCTGGAACAAGATAAGCAGCAAAATAACAACACCACTGGACTACACCCACAGGAGCGACAAATAAGCATGTAAGTCCACACCAATACACGTAAATAAAGCCAGGGAGAAAGGACTGTCTTCCCTACAGAAGAATTCCAATTAATAAGCATGGAAGAAAGGAAGAAAACAGAATCACCATTTAACAAACAGCAATGACTGCTGCAGACATGATCCATGGACAGCTGCTGAAATCATCAGATACTGAAACTAGTAGAGAAAAGGCTGAGGGGATTCAGGTGATCGATTCATTACAATGGGGAAAAAACACTAACTTGACTGTGGAGAAGTCTGACAGAAGTGGCCCGCTGATTAGAAGACATATCAACTCATTATCAACTCCCGGATATGATGCACAGAGAATTCAATGTGTTCTTCTTGCCAAGAATGCATACATAACCTTACTCTGATCAGAAGACACCCAACAAACCCAAGTTGAGGGACATTCTACAAAACATTCTAATAACGAATCGGCTTTCTTCAGCAGTCCACAGACATAAAACACAAGGGAAAACTGAGGAACTGTCAACTGGAGGAGACTAAGGAGACGTGACAAATAAACAAAGTGAGATGCTAGACTGGATCCTGAACAGAACGTCAGTGGGGGAACGGGCATGATTCACATAAGATCTGCAGCTTAGGGAGAAGTACTATCCTAATGTTAACCTCCTAGTTTATTAATTATAGCATAATTATGTCAGAGGTCAGTACCAGAGAAAACTGGGTAAAGCATAGATGCAAATTATAATATTACTACTTTTCTACAAGTCTAAATTTATTTCAAAGTAGTTTTTTGAAGTATTTTTAAAATAATGTATCTTTAGTTATCTAGACAATGTATAAGAGCTATCGTTTTGTTTTACTTTAAAATCATTAAGTTATGCTAAAACATGCTTTAACTGCTGAAGCTAAAATATGCATCTCTAAAGAACTCAGCCCTGAAAAATTTAATCAATGAAATACACTACAGATCCCATTACCTGTAATTTCATATCCATAAGCAGCCAGCTGTCCAGCCATATATTCTCCATCAGAATTATTGTGAGAACAACCCCATGTTCGTATCCAAATTTTCTGTATGCCTGGAATAGTGCTATTAAAGAATCAATAAGAAAAAAAAAAAGTAAGGCTCATTTAAGGATTTTTAAAACAAAAAATATTTGATTTCTGGGCATATAAAGAAAAACACACTCACAGCAACCTATGTGCAATCTATTCATGAAAAAGCGTTACCCCAAAAGTCTAAAATCAAGATAAAACAGCCACAGGGACGCCTGGGTGGCTCAGTCGGTTAAGCATTCGACTTCGGCTCTGGTCATGATCTCCTGGTTGGTGGGTTCAAGCCCCGCATCAGGCTCTGTGCTGACAGCTCAGAGCCTGGAGCCTGCCTTCAGATTCTGTGTCTCCCTCTCTCTCTGACCCTCCCCTGCTCACGCTGTCTCTGTCTTTCTCTCTCAGAAATAAATTTAAAACATTAAATTTTTTTAAAAAAAGATAAAACAGCCACAGAATTCTAAGTTATGACCCTCTACATAAAAATACCTCCCTTTTCTGTGCATTATACTTTAAATTCAGTACTACTAATGTACTATCACTAAGTTAAACTCATAAAAATGTAAATACAAATAACAATAGAAAATGGTTCTAGCCAACAGAAGCAAATAAAGAAAAACTAAAGACATCCACCTCTTCACAGACTCCTATATAATAGTTACAATCTTTATAACTTATTGAAATAACTGAATCAAAACAGAAAAACCATCACTCCACAGCATAATTAATAGTAACCCATATATAAAACAAGTTATTAAAAAAATCAAAAAATAAAGTTATAAAAATGTATTATTTTTAGAAAGGGAAAAAAGGTCTTTCAAGTAAGACTGCCCTAATAATTTAAATTTAAACAGAAATTACCTTAAAGACATATTCAGAACAAATTCAATAAACTTCAGTCATTAAAATATATGAAAAGTTTACATTCACAGACTTTAAAAACTTACTGTTACAAACAAAATCGAGTGACTTAAAACTGTGAGCAATTTATTATTTACACAAATATAAGCATGTTCAAATTATACAACTGCATAATCCTTTCTGGCTAGGTTGTATTAGAATTTCACAAAACTAAAGACCTAATATGATAAACGACACAGTAATTCTTTTGTGCCCAATGCCTTTGGCTGATCCAGAAGTATCTGTAAATTTGTTAAGAAAAAGCAAATACCCAAAGCACCACTGTCTCATAACAATTACGAAATCCAGTGAAATTTCTCATTTGGAAGTAACGCAACATAACACACAGTGATAGCAAGTGCTCGCTTCGGCAGCACATACAGTGATTTGATACAGTGATATCAAACAGATCCTGGGCCGTGGAGGCAAGCCTTGGGGGGCGGGATAGGGGGCCGGGGGCGCCATGGTTCCTATGTTTACGCCAAATACTGTCCTTGAGCCAGTCAGTCTTCAAGAAATATGCTATCTGACATTTTTTATTTTTTAACCAATGACTTTGCTAAATTTAAAACCATTCAAATAAAAAAATATCTCCTCTCCAAAGTTCAAAAGATTTTTAGAAAGAGACATTATATATATCACACAGACCAGTAGCACCAGTTTCTTCTCTGGTAGGATACTGAATATACGCTCAAAACAAGAGCTTACCTATCGCTTGGTGGACTGTTTTCCTCTTGCAAATATTTTTGAGTGTTTCGCTTTCGCGCCTTTGGAACAACGTGCTTCCGTGAAAAATGCCTATCCTGTGGCTTTAAATCTTCCTGTGACACAATGTCTTCTATGTCGTCCAGGAGGGTATCACAGGAGGCAGAAGGCATCTTCTCTATTACATAAAAAAGTTACAGACGACAGACATATGAGTGCCTCACAAATCTCTTTCACAAAATATTCTTGCTGATCTTGAATCTAATAAAGCCTTCAGATTTAACTTCAAGTTACAAAAAATGCACAAGATAAAGAAATACAAGGAAACAATCAGACAAATCCTACTGATAATGGGGCATCTCAAGGTTCAATTGGAACTATTTCTTCAACAAATCAGTATCACAGAGAAGGAGTGAACAAGTTAGAAGCTAACAACGACATGAAATGCATGTTCTTGACTCTGTGTCACATTGTCCAACCAGCTGTAAAATATTGTGGGAACTAGGGGCAGAAGAATACAAAGTGGGTGTCAGATAATATTAGAATATTACTGTAAATCATTAGATACAAAGTACTGATATGAAGTATCGTCCTTCTATTTAAAAATCTTATTTCTGACATCATAAACATGATTATCCATTTTATTTATTATTTTTATAAAATCTTTTTATGGGGTGCCTGCATGGCTCAGGTAAGCGTCTGGGATTTCAGCTCAGGTCATGATCTCACAGTTCAGTTCATGGGATCGAGCCCCATGTCGGACTCCGTGCTGACAGTGTGAAGCCTCTCTCTCTGCCCCTCCCTGATTTGCACACGCACACACTCAAAACACATAAGCTTTTCTAAAAATCTTCTTGAAATATTGAATATGTGGTTAAATATCATTATGTCTACAATTTAAGACAATAAAAATAGGTTAAAACATACAGGAAAACATTTACAAGTCTGAAATCTAAGACATATATATATATTGGTGTTCAGTATCTGATTCTACTTTCCTGAATGTTCAAAATTTTTATAATTTCAAAAAGAAAACGTGGACACAGCTTTCGAGAAGATAGAAGAGGTGTACTTTTCCCTACCCGTCCCACTAACCACAACGAAAACTTGGGCATCATATATAAAATAAACATCAGAAGACTGTGAAAGGTAGAGAGAAGGCAGACTGGCTGGGGACCATGGAACCCGAGGCCCAACACAATGGTGAGTTACTCGGGGTTTCTTTCGCCTCCTCTATCCCAGACTTGAACTGAAGAAGCCCACAACCCAGAATCACCAACAGATACAGACAATAGAAGCACCCCCCAAAAAAACTGTTCTCTTTTCAAAGAACCAGAAAAGGGACAGCCTAGCAAGACAAAACTTTCAGACAACCACCATTCTACCCCATAAAACAAACAAAACAAACAAAACCTCACAAAACACAAAACCACAGTCCCACCTCCTGACTTCTACTTTTATGAGGCCGTAATAAGGCGCCCCCAGCCGCCCGGACAGAACCGCAGGCGGCCACATAGGAACCCTGGGCTCGCCAACCAGCAGACCAAACGCTGTGGGGCCCTCACCCCCACCGCAGTGAAGACCAAACTGACATACAAGTTTGTAATCACAGTCCTATCACAATCCAAGCAAGATGGTTTGTAGATATAGATAAGATCGTTCTAAAATTTATATGGACTGGTAAAAAAAATTTTTTTAAGTAACAATCTGAAACAATGTGAAAAAGAATAAAGTGGGCGGAATTGAGCTGCCCAATTTGAAGACTTATTACACAGCTAGAATAATCAAGACTGTGCGGTGTTGGTGGGAGTGCAGGAATATGAATTAACAGAACAGAACAGAGAACCAGAACGAGACCCACACAAATATGCTCAAGCAACTTTTCACAAAAGTACAAAAGCAATTCAGTGAAAGAAAGATAACCGTTTCCACTCATGCTGGAGCAATGAGACATTTACAGACAAAAACTGAACCCCAATCTAAGTTTCACACAAAAATTATTATACAAAAACTAATGCAAAATGTATCATAAACTTAAACATAAAACATAAAACTATAAACTTTTAGGAAAAACTGTAAGAGAAAATCTTCTAGACCTAGAGCTAGATGAGGAATTCTTAGACCTGATACCAAAAACATGATCCATAAAAAGAAAAATTAATAAATCCAGACACCATCAAAACTTCAAACCTTTGTTCTGCAAAAGACCTGTTTAAGAGGGTATAAAAAGTCAAGCTACACAGGAGTGCCTAGGCAGCTTGGTCCGTTAAGCGTCTGACTTCGGCTCATGGTTCCTGAGTTGGAGCCCCGTGTCGGGCTCTGTGCTGATGGCTCAGAGCCTGGAGCCTGTATCTCTCTNTCATTCTCTCTCTCTCTCTCTCCCTCTCTCTCTCAAAATAAATAAACATTAAAATTTTTTTTAAAGAAAAATCAAGCTACAGAGTGGGAGAAAATTTTTGCAAACTACTTATCTGACAAAAGACTGGTATCTAGAATTCAAAAAACAGTTAAAAAAATCCAATTAGGAAATGAATAAAAGACAAAGACATTTCATCTAAGAGGATATAAAAAAGGCAAGCAAGCATACAGTCAACATTACCAGCCATCAGAGAAACACGAACTCCAACCACAATAGAGTATCATTACACACCTACCAGAATGATTAAAATTAAAAAACAGTGACAATACTAAATGCAGACAAGGATGCAGAGAAACTCGATCATTCATACAATGCTAGCAGGAACATAAAACAGCACAGCCACTCCGGAAAACAGCTTGGCGTTCTCTTAAAAAACTAACGATATAACTCCCTTGTTACTTCTGAGGGCTTTTCCAAGAGAAATAAAGACCTACATTTCCACAAAAACCTAAACCCAAATGCTTACAGCAACTTTCTTTGTCAAAACCTGCAAACACCCAGATGCCCTTCCGTGGGCGGCACAGTCAAACTGTAGTATATACCTGTACCAGGACTACTATGCAGCAATAAAAAATGTACCACTGATGCATACAACAGGCTGGATGAATCTCCAGGGAAACATGCTGCGTGAATACAGCCAATCCCAAAAGGTTCTGTACTCTATGGTTACATTTATATAACATACTTGAGCCTGAAATAACAAAAATTACAGAAATAAGGAACGCAATAGAGGTCACCAGGGATTAAGGAGAGAATGGGACAGGAGAGAAGTGAATGTGACTATCAACAGTCAACAGGAGAGGTCCCTGGAGTGATGGAAATGCCCTCCACCCCAACTACATCAACATCAGTATCCTCTGTTGCGGTTCTGCAAGATGTTGCCATTGGGGAGAACTGGATAAACCATACAGCGTACCCACATAACTTTTACTACTGTAAGTGAATCTGTAATTATGTTAAAATACAGTAATTAAGGGGAAAAATCACCTGGAAAGAAAAAGGAATGTACACTTGAGTACATTAACTGGTGCTACCACTAGTACCATGTCCAGACGTCAAACAAGTGCTTCACGGGGTCATCTCATTAACCCACTCACAACTCCGGGAGTCTGGTGGTGTTACCGTCCTCACTCTAAAGAGTAGTATGAAACAAAGGGAAGCTAACTTACCCAAAGAAGGTCAACAACAATCCCATGCCAAACAGGCCCCAGCCTACAGCCTGTACAGCTCTCTACTGCCTGCTTCATGTAGGAATGACCACTGTACCTCGGCTGGGTCACCCAAGCCAGTGTTAAGGATCCTAAGACTCCCTGTTGGTCTCAAGCACCTCTGATGAATTCTCCCTTCCCCATCTGCCAGGTACCCCTCTCCCCGTTCACAGCTTTCAATAAACAGAGCAGCTTCAGGGGCGCCTGGGTGGCTCAGTCGGTGAAGCGTCTGACTTCGGCTCAGGTCATGATCTCACAGTTCGTGGGTTCGAGCCCCACGTCGGGCTCTGTGCTAACAGCCCGCTCAGAGCCTGGAGCCTGTTTCAGATTCTGTGCTTCCCTCTCTCTCTGACCCTCCCTTGCTCATACTGTCTCTCTCTCTCTCAGAAATAAAACATTAAAAAAAAATTTAATAAAAAAATAAGAGCAGCTTTTCAGCCAGGATCATTTTGTGCCCCTTACTGCAATGTAGTCTTTACAACTACGACAAATTATGCCCAGTTAAGTCAGACAAACCTGTGTTCAAAGCTCAGCCAACTTCACATTGTTAGTAATAACAAAAGATTAGAAATAATCTTTAACCAGATAAAGATTAAATTACAGTTAACATGTATATGACATAGTCGAGGGGAGTCTGCCAGTCACAGGCCTCCTCCTTCCCAAGACACAGGAATGAGGCACGTGACCCAAGCCTTCAGAATAACCGATCCTCCTGGCCACCATACTGGTTCAGGTTTGGACATGACAAGCCCAGACCACGAGGATCATCAGGAGGACTTCTATGCCCGAACTAACAGGAGAGATGGCTTCCCTTTTCACTGAGGGGCCACGTTGGGAGGATGTCGACATGGGGGAGCCAGGGGCCATGCTGCCCGCCACGGGGCAGAAACGACCCAGGGAATGAGCCTCATAGGAGCTGGAGAGACAAAGAGCCATACTGACGTTATCTGAGCACCGGGTTCAAAGCCCCGCTCGGCCCCAACACGTGAGCCGGTCAGTTTCCCCTTGTGGCTTACATTAGTTTACACTGGGTTTTCTGCCCTTGCAAATAAGAGCCCTGGCCAACTCAGCAAACCAGATTAAGGACAATTGAACCAGGTTAGGCTTTCTGAAATGGGTTCTATTGATTTGAAATACTATCTACCGGTGAAAAAACAATTGTGTGGTCAAGTAAATTTAGGAAATTCTGCCTCCTTACAGGTTCCCAGTACACATTAGTAGAGCAAAGACTGAAAAACTACAGTAAAGAAACTAAAACTCACTTAGGAATTTTCTGAAAATTAATTTCTCACACGTCTCCTCCTAATGGGGCTAAACATGTACCAAAGACAGAAGGCCTGAGTGAAGCGGAGCCTCAGCTCCTCTCCCACACCCTGCACAGACGGATGACTTCCTTCCTTCAGAGGGAAATGGTCCGTGTCCTCTGCCTAGCAATCTGTTACTGAATGAACAGCCCACCACCCCCTCCAAGAGCAATCCTCTACTCTGACTTAGTCAAGCACAGAATCACACCACTCTTTCTCTATCATCACTCTCTCTACCCAATACAAACATGCTATTTCTCCCACTGAAAACACCTAGACCCCACCTCCTCTATGTACTATCTCAATCATATTTCTCTCAAAGAAAATCCCCTTGTCCATTTGCAACGATGTGGATGCAGCTAGAGCTTGTTATACTAATCGAAGTCAGTCAGCCCGAATAAAGACAAATACCGTATGATTTCACTCATATGCGGAATTAAAGAAACAAACCAGAAAGCAAAAGGGAAGAAAAGAGACGAACAGGCAAACCAAGAAACAGATTCTAAATGCTGGGAACACACTGCTGGTGGCCAGAGGGGCGGTGGGTGGGGAGCTGTGTGAAACAGGAGATGGGGAGTAAGGAAGCACATGGGATGAGCACCGGGTGTTGTATGGGAGTGCTGAATCATTAACTGTGCACCCGAAACTAATCTTCCGCTGTATGGTAACTATACTGGAATTAAAATAAACACTTAACCAAAAAAAAAAAAAAAGGAGCGCCTGGGTGGCTCAGTCGGTTAAGCATCCAACTCAGGTCAGGTCATGACCTCACTGCTCATGGGTTTGAGCCCCACACTGGGCTCTGTGCTGACAGCTCAGAGCCTGAAGCCTGCTTCAGATTCTGTCTCCCTCTCTCTCTGCCCCTTTCCCTGCTCATGCTCTCTCTCACTCCTTCTCATACAAAATTTTTAAAAAAATTTTTTTAATTAACAAAAAAAAAATCTCCAATTCCAATTCAAGATGATGACATAGGAAGACTGAAATGCACGTCCTCCACGCAACACACCGAATTACACCTATTAATAGAACAATTCCTCCTGAGGAACTGAGGGCTGCCTGAGCAGCTACTCAACAACCAGAGACAGAACAGCGAGAGACACAGGGGGACAAAGGGAACGCCCACCCCCGACACCATGAACTGCAGTGGGGTGCGACAGTACTGAGGGACCGGGAGCAGACCCCTCTGTCCTTGGGCACAGGTAAAAAACCCACAGTTTAACAGAGCAACCAGCCTCTGAAAGAGACAACGCTAACCTGTGCCAAGCCTCAGCGGAGCTGCAGGAAAGCGCTCCGGCCCAGGGACCGCGGAAGCCGCGGTAATGCTCCCTCCCCGCCTAAAAGCCTAGACCGGAACAGGGCCTGGACACCATGACAGGCAGCCCCAATCCGCCCAGCAGGCTGTGACCTCTGCAAGCCCAGGGCCCACAAGCCCACAGCGGCCGTCACAAGAGAAGCGGCAGTTTGAAAGGGCCGAGTGGTATGGGAATGCTCTCTCCTTCTCCGCATCAAACACCAGACTGAGGAAGGGTCTGGCTGCCCTAAGAGGCAGAGTCCAACACCAAAGCTGGAGGGTCCCGGTGTTGTAACTGGTGGGTGCGGTCACCACAGGGAGCCCAGGGCCCACAAGCCCACGCCGGCAGCCCTATGCTGCTGGGGCAAAGAAAACAAGCTACAGTTTTGTTTTATGTGTGTTTTAATTTTTACTGGGTTTTTTTTTTTTTTTAACTTTTTAAAATTTGTCTTCTTTTCTTTACATTTTTTTCTTTTTGGTTTGGTTCTCTTCTTTTATTATCTTTTCTTCTTTAAATTCTTTTTTTCCTCAGTCTTTCTTTAAAAAGCCGTAGTTTAACATTTTTTAAGTTCATTCATTTATTTGGAGAGAAAGAGAGTGTGTGCGTGCACGAGTAGGAGAGGGACGGGAGGGGGAGAAAGAGAATCCCAAGCAGGCTCCACACTGTCAGCGCAGAGCCCGAGGCGGGGCTCAGACTCACAACTGGTGAGATCATGACCTAAGCCAAGAACAAGAGTCAGAAGCTCAACCAACTAAGCCACAGTTTAAAAGAGCATGAGTAGGCCCCTAGGGCCACAGCTCCAGCCAGCAGACGTCACAAGCACACACAGTCTGCGTAGGTCTCCAGACACAAGACCGCTCTTTCACCTTTTAGAGAAATAACCACTTCGTTCGCCTAATCCACAGAAACAAACACAGAAAGTTAAGCAAACGGGGAAACAGAAGAATGCGTTCCAAAAGTATAAAAGAAAACAAAAAAGCCTTAGCAAAAGAATTACATGAAACATATTTAAGCAATATGCCTGCTAACGAATTTAAAGTAAGGATCATAAGAATCCTCACTGGGCTGGAGAAAAGCGTGGAAGAACTAAGTGAGACCTTCAAGACAGAGAAAATATTAAAAAGAACCAATCCGAGATAAAGAAATACAATAACTGTAAGGAAAACCACACTAGAGGCAATCAACAGTACATTAGAGAATGCACGAGAACAGATCCGCAATCTGGAAGACGATAACAGAGAGTTCACAAGCTGAAGAGCAATGAAAATAGAATTGAAAAAAAAAATTTTTTTTTGTTTTAAAAAGAGAACAGAATTTTTATAAAATGAGGAAAGTTTAAGAGATCTTTGGATAACATCAAGCAAACAAGCACTCACATTATAGAGCACTCTCAGAAGAAAGAGAGAAAGGTGCTGAAAACTTATTTGAAGAAGAACTGAAAACTTCCCAAATGTAAAGAGGGAAATAGACATCTGGGTCCAAAAAGGAGAGTTCCAAACAAGAAGAACCCAAGGAGGTCCACGCCACAGCACATAATAATTAAAACGTCAAAGGTTAAAGATAAAAAGAGAAACCTAAAAGCTTACAGTAAGAAAGAAACAAAGAGTTCCCTAAAAGGGAAACCCCATAAGGCTATCCACTGATTGTTCAGCAGAAATTCTGCAGGCCAGAAGAGCAAGCCATGATATATTCAAAGCGCTGAAAGGAAAAAAAACCCACAACCAAGAATATTCTACCTAACAAAATCATCATTCAGATTTAAAGTAAAGATAGTTTTCCAGACAGACAGAAGTTAAAGGAGTTTATCACCACTAAACCAGCCTTACAAAGAATGTAAAAGGGGCTTTTAACTTTAAGTGGAAAAGAAATGGCCATATTAGACATAAGAAAAGATGTAAAATATGACAACATATACACAAAATGTGGAGAAGGGAGTAAAAAGAGAACGCAAAAAAGAAAAAGGAAAAAGATTTTCCATTTCTGGTTTTTTCTAGAATATGCTGAACTTAAATGACCATCAAATTAATACAAACTCCTCTTTACTTAGCCTGCTATCTAGGAACTTCATGTAACCACAAACTCAACCTATGATGGATACACAAAAAATAAAGACAAAGAAAGCCAAGCAAAACACTGCAGATACATATCAATCTCAAATAAAAAGAGCAAAAGAAAGGAAGAAAAACTACAATAACCAGAAAACAAAAATTTTAAATAGTAATAGTACATACCTATCAATAATCACTTTAGACAATAAACTATTTAAGAAAAAATAAGAAATAGTTACTTTAAATGTAAATAGCATAAATGTTCCAATCAGGAAACAGGATGTTAAAAAAAAAAAAAAAAGATGCACTGTACCTCATCTACAAGAGACTCACCTTAGATCTAAAGACAAACACAGACTAAAAGCAAAGGAGTGGAAAACATTGACCATGCATATGGAAGCAGAAAAAAAAAAAAAGCTGGGGTAGCAATGCTTCTATCAGACAAAACAGANAAACAATTGTTAAGTATCTATGCTACCCACTAGAGCACGTAAATAGATAAATATTACCAGACATAAGGAAAGAAATTAATGGCAACACAACAACAGCAGGAGACTTTAACACCCCCCTTACATCAATGGATAGATCATTCAGACAGAAAATGAGTAAGCAAAGAATGTATTTGAACAATACACTGGAGCAGATGGGCGTTACATACACAGAATATTTCATCCACAACAGAATACACATTCTTTTCAAATGCACATGGAATATTCTCCAGAATAATAAGCCATAAACACAAGCCTCAATAAATTGAAGAATACCGAAATCAAAACATGCATTTTTTTCCAACTACAACGGTCTAAAACTAGAAATAAATCGCAAGAAAAAAAAACTGGAAAAAACAAACACATGGAGACTAAACAACCAATGGGTCAAGAAAACAATCAAAGAAAAAAATTTTTAAATACATGGGGACAAATGAAAATGAAAATAGTCCACAATCTATGGGACACAGGGAAAGTAGCCCTAAAAGAAAAATAGATAGCAATACAGGCCTACTTCAAGAAGCAAAAAACTCAAACAACCTAACTTTACACCTAAAGGAACTAAAAAAAGAACAAAGCCCAAAATGAGTAGAAGAGAGGATATAATAAAGATCAGAGCAGAAATAAATGACATAGAGACTAAAATAATAGGAAAAACAAAATCAATGAAACCAAGAGCTGGTTCTTAAAAAGATAAAACTGAAAAACTTTTAGCCAGACTTATCAAGAAAAAAAGTGAAAGGACTCAAAATGAGAAACAAGAGAGAATAACTGATATCACATAAATATAAAGGGTTACAAGAGATACTATGAAAATTATATGGCAACAAAATGAACAACCTAGAAGAGATAAACTCCCAGAAACATACAATCTTCCAAAACTGTACCAAGAAAAATTTGAAAATCTGAATAAACCAGAGAGCCTGAGTGGCTCAGTCAGTTGAGTGTCCAACTCTTCATTCTGGCTCAGGTCATGATCCAGGGGTCATGGGATCAAGCCCTGTGTTGAGACAGAGATTCTGTCTCTCTCACCCTCTACACCTCTTCCCCATTCACATCCACTCTGTTTGTTTGTCCCTCTCTCTCTCTCTCTCAAATAAAAAAAAAGATAATTTTAAAAAGAAAAAATCTGAATAGACCAATTATAAATAATGAAATTGAATCAGTAACCAAAAAACTAACAAAATATCAAAATACAAGGCCAGTTGGGGGCGCCTGGGTGGCTTAGTCAGTTGAGCGTCCAACTTTCGCTTAGGTCATGATCTCGCAGTTCGTGGGTTCGAGCCCCGCGTTGGGCTCTGTGCTGACTGCCAGCTCGGAGCCTGGAACCTGTTTCAGAGTCTGTGACTCCCTCTCTCTCTGACCCTCCCCTGCTCACGCTGTCTCTCTCTCTCTCTCCTAGAAATAAATAAAAACATTATTAAAAAAAAAAAATACAAGGCCAGTTGGATTCACAAGTGAATTCTTCCAGACATCTAAAGAACAATTAATACCTATGTTCCTCCAACTATATCAAAAACACAGAAGAGGAAGGAATACATTTTATGAGGCCAGCATTACCCTGATACCAAAACCAAAGACACCACCAAAAGAGAAAACTACAGGCCAATATTCCTGATGAACAGAGATGCAAAAACCCTCAACACAATATTAGCAAACCTCATACAACAATACATTAAAAAGATCACTCACCTCAATCACATGAAATTTATTCCTAGGATGCCAAGATGGCTCGATGTTCACAAATCAATTCACATGATGAAACACATCAACAAAACAAAGGATAAAAATCTTATGATTGCCTCAATAGGTACAGAAAAAGTATTCGACAAGATGTAACATATAGTCATGATAAAAACTCTCAACAAAATGGAACTGGAGGGAACATACCTAAACATAAGAAAGACCATATGTAAGGGGCGTCTGGGTGGCTCAGTTGGTTAAGTGTCCGACTTCGGCTCAGGTCATGATCTCATGGTTCGTGGGTACGAGCCCCGTGTCGGGCTCTGTGCTGACAGCTCAGAGCCTGGAGGCTGTTTCAGATTCTGTGTCTCCCTCTCTCTCTCTCTCTGACCCTCCCCTACTCAGCTGCCTCTCTCTCTCTCTCTCAAAAATAAATAAAACATTAAAAAAAATTTTTTTTAAAGAAAGACCATATATGAAAAACCCACAGCTAACATCATCCTCAATGATGAAAAACTGCAAGCTCTCCCTCTAAGGTCAGGAACTAGACAAGGAAGTCCACTCTCACCACTTCTTTCAAATTAGTACTGGAAGTCCCAGCCACAGCAATCAGACCAGGAAAGGACACAAGGGGCATCCATATTGGCAAAGCAGTAGTCAAGATGTCACTACTCACAGACGACCTGATACTATACACAGAAAATCCTAAAGATTCTACCAAAAAACTACTAGAAGTAATAAATGAATTCAGTATAGTGGCAAGACACAAAATGAATACTAGACATCAGGAGCATTTCCATACACTAATGTCAGAAAAAGAGAACTTTAAAAAACACCACCTTGGGGAGCCTGGGTGCTCAGTTGGTTAAGTGTCCGACTTCAGCTCAGGTCATGATCTCGCAATTCGTGGGTTCAAGCCCCACATCTGGCTCTGGGCTGACAGCTAGCTCAGAGCCTGGAGCCTGCTTCAAATTCTCTGTCTCCCTCTCTCTCAGACCCTCCCCTGCTCATGCTCTCTCTCTCTCTCTCAGAAATAAATAAAACACTAAAAAAATTAAAAGTTAAAAAACACCATCATTTACAACTGCACCAAAAAAAATAAAATGACTAGAAACATACTTAACCCAAGAGATGAACGACCTATACACTGAAAACTATAAGACACTGATGAAAGAAACTGAAAATGACATAAACCAAAGGAGAGATATTCCATACTTATGGACTCGAATTAATACTGTCAAAATGTCCATATTACCCAAAGCAATCTACAGACTCAATGCAATCCCTATTAAAATACCAAAAGCATTTTCTGCAAAACCATAACAAACAATACTAAAATCTGTATAGAACCAGAGAAGGCTCCGAGTAGCCAAAGCAATCCTGAGAAAGAACAAAACTGGAGCTATCAATTCCAGACTTCAAGAAGTACTACAAAGCTGTCATAATCTAAACAGTATGGTACTGGCCCAAAAATAGACACACAGATCAACAGAACAGGATACAGATGCCAGAAATAAACCCATATTTATACGGTCAATTACTCTACTGATTGAGGAGGCAAGAATATACAATGGGGAAAAGGCAGCAATTTCTTTCCAATAAAGGGTGCTGGGAAACTGGACAGCTACGTATAAAATGAAACAGGACCACTTTTTCACACCATACATAAAAATAAACTCAATACAGATTAAAGGACTAAATGTGAGAACTGTAACCAAAATATCCTAGAAGCCAACAAAGGCAGCAATTTCTCTGACATCAGCCAAGGCAACATTTTTCTAGATACATCTCCCAAGACAAGGGAAACAAAAGCAAAACCAAACTACTGGAACTATATCAAATAAAAGGCTTTTTGCACAACAAAGAAAACTATCAACAAAACAAAAGACAACCTACTAAATGGGGAAGATCTTTGAAAATGATATATCCTATAGGGGCTAATACAAATATATAAAAAAAAAAAAAACCTCCTACAACTCAACACCGAAAAAAATAATCCAATTAAAAATGGGCAGAGAATGTGAACATTTTTCCAAAGGCATACAGATGGTCAACAGACACATTAAACAATGCTCAGTATCACTAATCATCAGGGAAATGCAAACCAAAACCACAAACAGCTGTCACCTCACAGCTGTTAAAATGGCTAAAATCAAGAGGACAAGCATCAACAAGTGGGCAAGGGTGTGAAGAAAAAGGAACCCTCGTGTGCTATTGGTAGGAATGTAAATTGGTGCAGACACCATGGAAAACAGCATAGAGATTCCTCAAAATATTAAAAAGAGAAATACCATGTGATCTAATAATTCCACTACTGGGTATGTAGCCAGGCAAAACAAAAACACTAACTCGAAAAGATATGTGCACCGCTACGTTTACTGCAGCGTTACTTACAACAGTCCAGATATGGAAGCCATCTAAGTGTGCATCGAGAGGCTAATGGACAAGGAAAAGGAGGTATATCTACAACGGAATATTATACAGCTATAAAAAAGATGAGATTGTGCCATTTGAGACAACATGGATGGACCTAGCAGGTATTATGCTAAGTGAAATAAGTCAGACTGAGAAAGACAAATACCATAGGATACTCATCAATTCAATCTAAAAAATAAACAAACAAAAAGCAGAAACAGAACTATAAATACAGAGAACAAGCTGATGGTTGCCAGAGGGGAGGGTAGTGGGGGGCACAGCAAAACGGGAGGAGGGCAAATTGGGCAAAGTAGGAGAGCAGGCCTCCAGTTATGGGATAAGCCATGAGGGAAAAAGCAAAAGCATAAGGAATACAGCCAATGAGACTTTAAGAGCCAAGTAATGGGACAGACAATAGCTACGCTTCTGGTGAACATAATGTATTAACTTGTCAAATCACTAAGTTGTATACCTGAAGCTAATGTAACATTGTGTGTCTACTCGATATAAAATAAAATAAAAATTCCCCGCAAGAGCTCCCTACACATACAGTTTCTGATCCCTCCCCTCGATTCTCTCATGGACCAGGCTTTCACCCCCACCTTTCCACGAAAATTGCCCGTCATGACTTCAGTGACGTCCGACAATACCTATAATCATGGACCTTCAGTCATCTTACAGGACCCCCTCCGCGGCCCTTGGCATACTGGCCATTCTCTCCCTTCTTCACTGGCTCCCAGGACCCCACCATCTCTGGGGTCTTCTCCTACCACGTTAGCCACGCCCCAAGTGTCCTTTACGTGGTTCCTCCTCCCCTCTCCCACTTGCCAACACTTCATGCCCCCATGGCTCTGGTGATCACCCCACATGATTTCATCTAGTTCCGTGGTCTTCAAATACCAACTGCAGATGCTTATACGCCATCTCCAGTCCCCCCGTGAACTTCAGGCTCAGGCGTCCGGCTGCCTATTCAATTCAACAGCCCTGCCTGAATGTTGAATAGTTGTTTCAGACTTGAGTCAAAAACAGAACTCTTAGCTCTCCACACCTCATCGCGCACACTACCACCACCTCACACACTACCACCACCACCTCACACACCACCATCACACCAGAGCCTCTCACAACTCTCCCCATCTCGTTTAAAGGCAATCCCAACCTGGTACCTGCTCGAGGCAAAAATCCTGGTGTCTTCCCTGACTCCTCTCCTTCCTTCACCCTACATCCAATCCACCAACAAAATCCTGCTGGCTCTACTTTAAAATATATTCAGAATCTGACTATTTCTAACCATACCCACTGCCACATTCTTGGTACAAACCCACACTGACTCCTGCATTGGTTATTGCCATAGTTAGTCTCCCTGCTTCTCCCCTTAATTCCCAAAGGAAATTTTCAGCCCAGGAGCCATGGATCCCTTTAAAACCTAACTTCATCCCAAGCTTCAGATCAAAACCTGCCAATGGTATTCCCACTCAGAGTAAAAAACCAAAATCCGCGCAAAGATCTGCAAGGGCATACATAATCAGCCTCCAGTCACCTCTCCGACTCTATTCCCTACCATTCCATCTCCTTCCACTCAACACACGGGCTCCTTGCCAGTTCACAGCCCCCAGGAACACACTCGTCCCAGGGTCTCTGTCTTGCCTGGAGGCCTGCAGGACTTTGAAGATCGCCAGTGAAATCTCTGGGCAACTCCCACCTCACCGCATGTACACACACTTGCTCTTCCCCTTCCCAGCCTTGTTCCTTTCCCACAGCATCTTCATATCTGCTTAGGTGTTTTCATTACTTGGTTAACGTCTACCTCTTTCTACTAGAATAGGTACTCCACGAAGGCAAAGGTTTCTGTGCGCTCTGTTCACAGCTCTATCCCTCTGGTGACTCAAATTACATCTACACATTGCAGGTTCTCAACAATGTTCTTCTTACTGTCGATGACCCAGTCTAACCCGCTCTGTCCCGTGTATACTAAACCTTTTAGATACTCTCTGAGTATGCCAAACTAGTTTGACTCAGAGGTTGCCACACTTTTCTTTCTGCCCGGAATACCATCCCCCAAATACCTGTGTGGCTTGCTGCCCACTGCTCTATTCAAATGACACCTCCCTGGAGAGGCCTTTCCTAACCTCCTCATCTACGACATCCACACAGAGACCAAGCTTGCGCACACACTCACACTGACCTCTGACCTGACCCCATAACTGCAGAACCGAATTCTATCTTTCTCACTGCAGGGTCCGCGCCATCAGGAAAAAAATGCATCACCTCGTTTTCACCACTGTATCTATGACCCCTGCAACAATGGCCAGCACAGAGCAGGCAAACAGTATTTGTTAACCAAATGAATGAATTAATAAAATGCTTAAGGTAAATTTAACTCATCTTTCTTATACCGGATGTGAACCTGAAGCAAATGCCTAATAGCCCTTCGAGTTTCTTCTATCGCTATTTGTCTATGAAATAAATAGGGTAAATGAGAAAAGTTAAGACCAGGTACTGCCTTCATGTGGACTACTGAAGAACTCCGAACTGAATGACACATTAAAAGCCATACTTTTTTAATTGCACTTTTTACATCCCATACAGCACTGCGTATAGACCCAAGGAAGGCAAAGAGAATGGAGAAAGATGAGAGGGGTCCGCTGAAGGAGACCTACAACATCACACAATATGGGAAGCAGAAAACACTGCTAAGCCTCTCATTTTACAAAACTGAAGTCCAAAGAAGCAAAAAGATGTGCACATCAACAGAGCTAGGATTAGAACCCAGGCCTCACCACCACACTCCCCCAACGCTCGCTCGGCCTCACTGGCAAAGCCCAAACAACACAAGAGTCCAATGTGACATTAAGAAATTAGCATACTCCAGGGAAAAAATGGGCAAAGAGGCATTCAAGAAATGCAAATAGCCGGGGCGCCTGGGTGGCTTAGTCGGTTGAGCGTCCGACTTTCGCTTAGGTCATGATCTCGCAGTTCGTGGGTTCAAGCCCCGTGTCAGGCTCTGTGCTGACTGCCAGCTCAGAGCCTGGAGCCTGTTTCAGTCTGTGACTCCCTCTCTCTCTGACCCTCCCCTGCTCATGCTGTCTCTCTCTCTCTCTCTCTCTCTCCTAGAAATAAATAAAAAATTTTAAAAAAATAAAATTAAATTAAAAAAAAGAAATGCAAATAGCCAATTAGCAATGGAAACAATGCTGAAGCACACTAATAGCGAGTGTTTAAAGATAAATTATTTTTTATCTACCCCACTGATAAAAAAAGACTGACAAAACCCTATTTTTGGCCAAAAGCATGGTAAAACTGGTATATCCTTTCTGGAAGGCTTGCTAGCAACATATCAAACTTTAAAACATATATATCCCTTTTTAAAAAAATGTTTATTCTGAGAGTGTGTGGGCAGAGGGTAGAGACAGAATCCCAAGCAGGCTCCACACTGTCAGCACAGAGCCCAACGTGGGACTCAAGCTCATGAACCATGAGATCATGATCTGATCCAAAATCAAGCATCAGACACTTAACCAACTGAGCCACCCAGGTACCCGAAGACACATACACATATATATGTATATACACATACACATATACATATAACACCAATTCCATTTCTAGAAATTCACTTTAGAGAAACAAAGGCAACAAATAAAAAGCAGAGGATGGTAAACTGGCTGCATATGGTAAGTACTTGAACAATCTCATCACTATTCATAAAGCTTTTACTTGCAACAAACTGGTAGAGAGAACTGTTAGCCCTTAGAAATCTGTAAGTAAGAAGGAAATGAAAGTTTGAGACTAAAAAGAAAGCAAGACAACAATGAAAGGAAACAAAAGGATCAAAGTTTTTTCTTAAAAGGTAGAGGAATTCAAGTTTGATGAAGGGAATAAAAATCATCAGTGAAAAGGAAGATACTGAAAATGATTGAAAAAATATAAAGCAGGGGCGCCTGGGTGGCTTAGTTGGTTAAGCGTCCGACTTTCGCTTAGGTCATTATCTCACGGTTCGTGGGTTCGAGCCCCGCGTCGGGCTCTGTGCTGACTGCCAGCTCAGAGCCTGGAGCCTGTTTCAGTCTGTGACTCCCTCTCTCTCTGACACTCCCCTGCTCACGCTGTCTCTCTCTTAAAAAAAAAAAAAAATATAAAGCAGTATCTTATAGTAGTGTTATCTGCATACGAGATTTGTTAGGAGAGTTTTTACAGTATCAAATACCCAGGTCCCATTCTGAATTATAAGCTCCAAGGAGTGGAATTTAAGGACATTAACTTAAAACTTGCCCAGATGATTCCACTAAATAGCCCTGATGGAGAACCACCATTCTCCCAGGCAGAGATTCTCAATCTTTTTTTTTTTTTTTATGTTTACTTATTTCTGGGAGAGAGAAAGCGAGAGCTTGAGCAGGGAACCACAGAGAGAGCAGGGAAAACACAGATTCTGAAGCCTGAGTGTTCACTGTATTCACCTGAAGGGCTTTTGGAACCACCAGAGACCAAGCCCCAGGGCAATGAATCAATCAAGGGGAACGGGGTCACCTGGCAAGCTCAGTATGCAGAGCTTGCAGGTCTTGGTCTCAGTCTTGAATTTGAGCCCCAAGCTGGGAGCAGAGATTACTTAAAAAACAGGAGGAAAGGGAACAGACTCTGGGGATTGATACTACTTTTTAAACCTTCCAGTAATTCTCATGTGTGTAACCACACTGTGAACCAAAGTCCTACACCAGTAGTTTTCATAGTTCATGGTTCCCAGATCAGCATGATTAGCACCGCTGCGAAACTTGGTAGAAACGAAAATTCGAGGGCCCCACTCCAGACCTCCTGAATCAGATACTCTAAGTAGAGCCCAGCAATCTATAACAAGCCTTGCAGGTGATCTTGATGTGCACTGACGTTTGAAGATCTTTATCCTGGAGTTAGTCTTTCATAAAAACCATCTAGAATGTTCGTCAAAAATATATTACCTCATCAGCTGATTTCAACAAGGGTGCCAAAAAAAATTCAATGGGGGTGGGGGAGAACAATCCACATGCAATGAAAGAAGCTGAAGTCTTTCCTCACATTACATCCAAAAATGAACTAAAAATGGACCACAAACCTAAATTTAAAGGCTAACAAAATAAAACTCTTAGAAGAAAACATGGAAGTAAATCTATGTGATGTTAGATTAAGCATTATTCCTTTCTTAGCTATGACACCAAAAACACAACCACCAAAAAAAAAAATGGACTTCAGCAAAATTAAAAAATTTATATGCTTCAAAGGACACCATCAAGAAAGTGAAAAGAGAACCCACACGATGGGAGAAAGTATTTGCAAATTATAGGTCTCGTAAATATCCAGTATCAGAACACAAGAAGTACAGAAGTCAACAATAAAAAGACAAATAACCAAATGTAAACTATGACAGAAGAGATAAATACATTCGTCTCCAAATAAGGTATACAAATGGCCAATAAGCATGTGAAAAGATGTCAATATCATTAACTATAAGGGAAATCCAAATCAAAACCACAATGAGTACCACCTCACTCCCACTAGGATGGCTAAAATAATAACAGCAGCAGCAGCAGCAGCAGCCTTGACTAGGATGTATATTCGATCACCCAGAAAGAGAAAAGGATACAGGGCTAAGCTCTGAGGAACTCCAAATTTAACTGCCAAAAAGAAGACAACCAGGCTATAATCGAGACTAAGAAGCAGCAACCAAAAAAGGAGAAAACCAGTAGGTGATAGAAGGCAAAGGAAGAGAGGACGTCAAAGAGGCCGACAAGGTCAGCGCTGCTGAATGTAGATACAAGGTTGAAATGAATGAAAATGTCTCTTAGATTTAGTGACATGGCATGATATGGAGCTGATGCCACGATGCCGTTTCCAATTAATGACGGTGGCAGCATTACTGAGACACACGGCTGCCTTTCTGAACATTCTAATGTGTAACGCTTTATTCAAGTATGAAAGGTTCGAAATAAATAAGTACCTTGATTATCTGCAATCGTTCTCAAGTCCTCTGGAAAGATAAGTCTGGAAAATAAAAACTGATTAGAAAAAGTGAGTCCCAACAAGTTCACAAAACCACAGTAAGGACTGTTTAAAACTAGTTAAAAGGACTTAGACTTCATAAAAGAGTGCTTAATATGGCAAAGTTGATGACGGTCCACACCACTTCCAACTTCTTACTGACTGAGTCGGGCGTGTTTACATCCACCCTATTCGCCACGATGGTGACCGGCGTCCGGCCGCGGTAATACACACTGCCCAGCACGACCACACGTCTGCGTGATTCAACTAACACCCACATACAATGGGAGTTCGGCAGGGAGGTTCCTACCCAGATCGCCTTCCACCAGAAACACACGCGTCGTCCCGACATTCAGAGAGAGGCTTTAGGAGTATAAAACGGGGGCGAAAGTGAAAAATCAAGACACTGGCCCCTCTGGCCAACTTGTGTTTCCGTTCTTGAGGCTCAGCTCTGTGAAAGCTCCCTGACCGCGGAGAGCCCCGTCCCATCCGTCACACAAATGCGGCGCAGAAAGGGGGAAAACGAATGACATCAGGTTGGACACTAAGGGATGAGACCCTTTAAACATTCCTCGCAGCCCTGCGGCACGCATCGCCCACGGCTCTGTCCTCACTGCCGGCAGCGCTACACGCCTCCCGAGTCCCTGACCCCGGCTGGCAAGTCCCGTTTCAACTACGAACCAAACCGGCGAATGCCCGAGAAAGACCGAAACTGGAGAAAAAAAGGCTCCGCCATTAAAGGAGCTCTAGCCACCCTCTGCCCCACACTGATGCACCCGCCACCCTGACCCCGAGATGGGGGAATAACACACCAGTCCAAAGAGAGGATCCCACGCCGTTCTGCGGGTACGGGCAGCCCTTCAGATGGAGCTCGCCATGACACCTACGTCCCGCCACGCTTAGTTGCGCATGCTCGGCGACGGTGGCCCGGAGAGGGCAAATTGCATCATCCCTGAAAACGCGAGTTCAGGTCTAACTTATTTACGTAAAGGTAAGACTTAGAATTTTTTTGGTTGCAAGAGCGAACTTATACGCCAAAGCCTCAGGTTCTTAGAATCGATTAGTAGCCATCTTCTGCTGAGCTGTTACTATGTGTCAGGCACCATATTAAGCTCTTAACATAAATATTACTTTTTGTTTATTTTACAAGAGGAGAAACAGACAGCGTAAATACTTGCCTAAACTTACTCTACTGGTAGTGACAGCCCTCTGTGCTGAATTCAACTCTGCCCAGCTCTGAAAGAACCTGCTCTTTTCATTTCATTTTACTTGCTTCCTCAACCTTTTGTGAAATGAGGTCATACTGGAGAAGAGAGTAGGACAAAGAACAATTGTATTACACAATATAGATCATTTAACAACAAGAAAGAAGGGGGTTTTTTTAACCCTTAGAAGACACTTTAGCAGCTACATATTAAGGCACTTTACCAGAGAAAGAACTTTCCTGGAGTATACTGATTCTGACCTTGTTACCTTGTGAGTGTTCGCTCAGGTTATTACATTTTACTCAGGACCTTGTGCTTGACCTTGTTTACCAGAAGAGCATCTCCACTTTAAAAAATGAAGACGTTTGGCCATGAGCAACAAGTCAGAAATCATGAGCTTTATTCCTCGTGATTCCTTCTAATTACAACAGCACCCTTTGCTCACTATTTTCATGAAAAAATCTCCTGTGACCTGGAGTCCACTGCAGCCCCTACCCAGCTGAATTAGAATTGCATGTTTAGGTTGCCCTATCTAACATCTGTTACTGTAATCCCACTGCCTAGCACATAATCTTGCACTTAATGGCCTCTCCACAAGCATACCTTTAATGAATGAATGACCCCACCCCTTTCCCTCCAAGATCTAGTTGAGTTCAGGTAAACAAATGTTACTGAGTGCACACCACAGGACCTCAAGCACTGTGCTTGCTGCTAGAGCTAGAAAGGAAAAAAGAGACAACTCCCTACCACTATTCGTGGCGACTTCAAGGATATAGTTTCCCTAGAGAAGAGCAACGGCTGTGGAAGATGAATGCATGGAGACCAGTGGAGCCCAAGGGGTGAGGTTCTTCTTCTTACATAAGGGAGTCTAGAATCCCCACAGTGGAAGTGAGGAGGGTATGCCAGGCTAAGGAAATAGTAAGAGCAGATGCATGGAGGCCTGAAACTATAAACTCTAATATATTATAAAAGCACAAAGAGTTAAAATGGGTGATGTTGGTATGGAAGGGTGGATAGAGAAAATGCAGAGACCAGAAGAAGATGAGCCTTGTTTGCCAAAATAAAGATATTAGACCTAATCCTGGATATGTTAGGTGGCATGAAAGCATCTGCACGGATTATTCTTTCCGGAAGATGGGTTTAAGGACAACACTTCAGACATGAATAAATATTGAAAACCTAAATAGGCTTGTTGGCTGTGAGGAATGGGGAAACGGGAATGGAGGATGCTTTTAATATGAATCACTTGAAATGCCAGTGATGGTACCTCTAGGAATTTATCTTACAGAAACGTTCACAGTTACACAAAATGACGTATGTGCCAGATGATTCTTTGAAATGTTCTTGTAATAACAAAATACAGAAACCCTCTCTGGCTTCTCATAGGGATTTGTTAAATATATTGATGGTATCTATACAGCTCTTAAAAAAGAACAAGATTGCCTTATGTTCGATTTCCCTCACTCTTTCTCTCTCTCAAAATAAATAAATAAAATGTTAAGAAGTTAGAAAAAGAACGAAGTTGCTTTTAAGGTACTACCCAAGACATTGTTAAGTAGAAAAAGAAAGTGTCTGAGTATAGCTATTGCAATATATATATGTATAAAAATATATATATTGGCTATAGGAAGATTTACTTTTCCCTGTATTTCCTTTTGTAACTTTTATTTTTGTGGAAATGTACTACTTATTCAAAACATAAAGACACATTTTATAAATAAAATTAAAATAACTTACTGGTCTGTTATTTTGTAGTATTAAGCTTTGTCCTTTATGTTAATACTTAAATTTTAATTTTTTTTTGGTGAGATATACATAACATAAAATTAACCATTTAGCCATGTTTAAATGTGCAGTTCAGTAGCATTGAGTACATTCCCATTTTTGTGCAATCATATATCACCATCCGTAGCCAGAACATTGTCATCCTCGTAAACTAATCTACACTCATTAAACAATTTCCCTTTCGCTCTCCCAGATGGCCGCTGGCAACCATAGTTCTCCTTTCTGAGTGTATGAATCTGACTACTCCATGTAAGTGGAATCAGACAATATTTGTATCCAGCTTATTTCGTTTAGCATAATGTCTTCAATGTCAACGTAGTAGCGTGTGTCAGTATTGACTTCCTTTTTAAGGCTAAATAATATTCCATCATATGTATATATCACATTGTGTTTATATATTTTACATCTCTATGCTTCGATTCTCAGATTAGATTATAAACTTCGTAAGAATAGACACTCTATCTTGTTACTGGCTTTTCAGCCCATAATGTAATATTAAATGCTTTGTAAATGTTTGGTGGGAGGAGCACCTGGGTGGCTTAGTTTGTAAACTATCAGACTCTTGATGTCAGCTCAGGTCTTGATGTCAGGGTTGTGAGTTCAAGGCCCACGTTGGGCTCCATGCTGGGTATGAAGCCTACATAAAGAGAGAAAAAAATTTGGTTGTAGACAAACCAATATGTGTGTACAAAGACACACTAAAAATGCAAATGAATCTATAAAATAATAGTAAAGGCTAACAATTTTTGAGAACTTAGAAGTGTGTGTAAGTAACCACTTTAAGCCCTCGCCGAATTATCAGATTCATCACAATAACTCTATAGGTAATCCTATAAATTAGTAGTACTATTACTATTCTCTCATTATGCCCTTTTAACTCTTATTATGCTCTTTTTACAGAGAAGAAAACTGAAACTTGAGTAGTCCTATTTCAGCCTTTTTTAACAACTTTATATGAATACTTTAGAAGAAAGAAACTATATGCTGTAGTTAAAAATGCAAAAAGTCACATAGAGGAAGATAGTGAAAAGGAAAAACAAAAGGGGAAGCCTGTGACTCTTGACCTTGGGGCTATGGGTTCCAGCCCCACACTGGGTGGAGAGCTTACTTAAAAATAAAATCTTAGGGGCGCCTGGGTGGCTCAGTCAATTAAGCATCCGACTTAAGCCCAGGTCATGATCTCGTAGTTTATGAGTGCGAGCCCTATGTCGGGCTCTGTGCTGCTGATAGAGCCAGAAGCCTGCTTCAGATTCTGTGTCTCCCTCTTTCTCTCTCTGTGCCCCTCCCCGACTCGTGCTCGCTCTCTCGCTCTCTCTCCCTCTGAAAAATAAACATTAAAAAAAAATTCTCCAAAACTTAAATCTCTCTACCCTTGTGTATTGTTGTTGTTTCATTTTAAAAGGGGGGGGGGGACGGGGCACCTGGGTGGCTCAGTCGGTTAAGCATCTGACTTCAGCTTAGGTCATGATCTCATGGTTTGTGGGTTCGAGCCCCAAGTCAGGCTCTGTGCTGACAGGAGCTCAGAGCCTGGACCCTGTTTCAGATTCTGTGTCTCCCTCTCTCTCTGACCCTCCCCTGTTCATGCTATCTCTCTCTCTCATAAATAAATAAAAAACATTTTAAAAGGGGGGAATGTACAATAAAATCTATAAGCCTTCAGACTGATGGATGCCAATTTTCATGTATGTCTTTACAAAAAATGAAGAGAAAATGTAGGCAATAATGAAGTTAGAATTTGTACTATCTCAGCCACTAACCAAGAAAGAAAGAATGCAACATGAACATTAAAAACATTTAGGAACAGTTATTTTTGTTTTAGCTTATAGTGTGAGCATTTAGTTAGTATACTTATAAATTTGTACCAATCCATTATCTTTTTGTGAGAAATAAATCATGCACTTAATTCACCCCTGAAAAGTGCTAAGAAGTTTAATGAAGTTTTCTGTGTAGAATATTAGATAAGTTTGGTAGAATGAAATTTAAAATGTATTAATCTACATTTTATATGAGCTCAGGAAAGCATGAGTGTTCCCAATGTTTAAAGTTCAGCAGGTCAACTTGTATTATGTTAGTGTATTATTATTTATGTAAGCTTCCCATTGCCTGTAACAGAAAGATAACTGTAATCTCTTAAGCAGAAAGAATGGAAGGGAACACATGAAAATTGATGCTAGACCCAGGAGTTTTTATTGGACCTGATAAATTAAGTGTCAGAGTAAACTCCCCCACTGGACGCCATACAATTAAAGCAGTTTTTTAGGAAGACTTTGCAGGTGTTGGTTTTCATGAAGGATTGAAGATCAGAAAATAAGTTAGGACATTATCACGATAGTCTAAATATGAAGCCAAGGAGAAAGATGGCTGACAGTTGAGATAGAGAAAAAAGAAGGGATACAGAAAGTATGTCAAAAGAAAATTTGCCCCAAATGGGTGGATGCTTCAATGGAGAGGTTAAAAAGGAGGGGCACCGATATCTTAAGAAAACTGAAAAAAGATCATAAAAAACCATGATGTGAAATAAATTGAACTGCTGTTGTCCTTGAACTAAGGCTGAATTTTCTCCGTGGCTTCTAACCACCAGAGGTCAGAGTGCTATACTTCCAGTAGTGGCAATGTGTATTCTATCGGTTTACACAAATAGGTTTGGCTCAATTCTAGAATTAATTTCATCTTTTGATTCTTCCATTCTTAGTATAAGTGGTGTGAGGGCTGTACCTATGGGCCGGGCCAGAGCAGGGAGAGCCACAGGGCGGTAACCCACACCAGGCGGGGGCGAACTTCCGGCTCTCAATCAGACCTGAGAACCCGCAGCTGGAGCTTTTGAAACTGCCAGGTGGAAAACACCTGCCTGGGGCCCGAGCCGCTTCAGACAAAAATAGATCTGAAGGTTGAAGGGAGAAATCAGGGTGTTCTGAGGATGACTGTAAGCCTCCCTGCATTCAGCTTACTTGAAGCTGGCTTTACTTCTGGGCTGTTGAGTTTTGTGAATGAGTAAAGGCCCCCTTTTTATTTCTTAAGCTAACTTGAGTGGGTTTCTTTCACTTGCAACTGAAAAAGTATTCCTAAACTTCTTAGCTTTACACGGTGTCTTGATTTATTTTTTTATGTGTATTTATTTATTTTGAGAGAGAGGCAGAGAGAGCAAGCAGGGGAGGGGCAGAAAGAGAGAGGGAGAGAGAGAATTTCAAGCAGGCTCTGCACAGTGGCTTAAACTCACGAACCACGAGTTCATGATCTAAGCTGAAACCAAGATTCAGACACTTAACTGACTCAGCCACCCAGATGCCCCATAGTGTCTTGATTTTAAAAATAGTAGTTTATATCTTTTGTCTAACTCCTAATTACTTATAAATAGCTGTTGGAAAGAAGCATATGTTTTTCTATTTTTCAATAACATATGACTCAATACATAATAAATTTACTGAGTCATAGAATAATATATTTATACTGTATATAGAGTAACAATGACTGTTCTTTTTTTAATATCATTATTTTTAATGTTTTTTTATTTTTGAGAGAGAGTGAGAGAGACAGAGCCCAAATGGGGAAGGACAGAGAGAGCAGGAGACACAGAATCTGAAGGAGGATCCAGGCTATGAACTGTCAGCACAGAACCAGATGTGGGGCTTGAACTCACAAACCCTGAGACCATGACCTGAAGTAGGAGCTTAACTGACTGAGCCCCCCAGGCGCCCCTAACAATGACTGTTCTGAATGCTTAGAGAAAAAAAGAAAAAACAGACTACAACCTGCCTTCTTACAGAAGTAATGCCTTGGCCCTCTCCACCCGTCACATCAAAGAGGCATATGATATTGAAATGTCTAATTACCAGTGATGTACTTTGAACACTTGATCTCTCCAATGGAAAGTTACTATCTTTCTCTTTGATATTAGTAAGTGCCTGTGTGAAGATACTTTGAGACTGTATAAGTATCTTGTTTCTCAGCATGTATTCATCCACTAATTTTAGTATGCCCTAATGATTCCTGTAAGCAACAATTATTACTATGATATTGGCCAAATGATAATTTTCCATTGCCATCATTCCTTCTACTTTTATTATTAGATGAGCTGTTCCTCCCCATTATTTATTTATCTGTCTAATTATTTATTCATATTACTATGAACTCATAGATATCTGTTTTATTCTATGGTTTATAATCCATTACTACCATTAATTTGCTGCTTCAGTTATCCCAGATTTGGCCATTGGTCTTTGGGATGGCCTGTGTTCTTTTGACAAGTCTGATTTGTTTGTTTGTTTCTTTGTTTGTTTGTTTTTTAGCATGTTCTTATTTTTTGGAACCACAAGATTTTCTAGGTTCATCCAGCTCTTTCTCTGCCCCTTGGAATCAGCCAGTTCTTCAAGGAGTTATGCATGGTTCCTTTTAGTGAGAAGTAACACTCACAAACCAGTATGAATGCTAGGTATGCTCCTTGCTAATGGGGGTCAATGCTTTAGGGGCTCAGTTTTAAACTTCTTAGGGGCGCCTGGGTGGCTCAGTCAGTTAAGCATCCAACTTCGGCTCAGGTAATGATCTCACGGTTCGTGGGTTTGAGCCCCGCGTCAGGCCCTGTGCTGACAGCTAGCTCAGAACCTGGAGCCTGCTTCAGATTCTGTGTCTCCCTCTCTCACCCTCCCCTGCTCTCTCTGTCACACTCTCTCTCTCTCCCTCTTTCTCTCAGGAATAAATAAAAAACATTTTAAAAATTTAAATAAATAAATAAATAAATAAACTTCTTAAACTCCAGATGCCTATTAGCATCCAACTGGACTGTTAACTTGGCAGTTCGATGGATGAGTCTGAAGTCTGGGGGAGAAGTTTGGGCTGAAGACGTTAATTTGTGAATCATTGGCAGATAGATGACATCCAAAGCCAAAAGACTAGATGAGATTAGCTATGGAATGAATATAACTAATGAAGAGAACAAAAGACTGAGGGCTGGTGTACTCCAATATCAAGATGAGGAAGGGGGTGTCTAGCTGGTTCAGTCAGTAGAGCATGCGACTCTTGATCTTGGGGTTGTGAGTTTGAGCCCCATACTGAGTGTAGAGGTTATGTAAAAAAATGAAACATTAAAATTTTTTTTAAATAAAAATAAATTGGGGTGACTGGGTGGCTCAGTCGGTTAAGCGTCTGACTTCAGCTCAGGCCATGATCTCACGGTTCGTGAGTTCGAGCCCCGCATTAGGCTTTGTGCTAACAGCTAGCTCGGAGCCTGGAGCCTGTTTCAGATTCTGTGTCTCCCTCTCTCTCTGACCCTCCCCTGTTCATGCTTTCTCTCTCTCTCTCTCTCTCTCAGAAATAAATAAAACATAAAAAATTTTTTTAAATAAATAAAAATAAATGAAAGGTAAGGGAGAAGAAGAGCCAGCGAAGAAAACTAAGGAGGAGCAACCAGTGAGGTAGGAAGAAAATGGTATCCCAGAAGCCAAATAATGGAAGTGCATCACAGAGAAGGGAATGATCAACAGTGTCAGATTATGCCAATAGGTCAAGTAAGATGACAGAATTAATCATTGGATTGAGCAACTTGTAAGGACAATTCTAGTGGAATGGTGTGGGTAGAAGTTAAAGGAAGTGGATTTAAGGGTGAAGGAGGGAACAGAACTGGAGACAGCATGTATGGACAACTCAGCAGATTTGCTGCAAAGGGAAACAGAAATACTGGAGTGTAGAGTGGAGAAAATGGGTTCCTTCTTTATGAAGGAATTTATTTTATATAACACTGTATGTTAACTATACTGTAATTAAAATAATTTTTTAAAAAAATAAAGGACTGTTATTGAAAGATACAAGGAACAAGAGATTGTTCTATGCTAAGTAAGAACAATCCCATGAAGACAGAGAAATTGATGATGTAATACAAAGAAGTGGAAACTATTGAAATGTTATTCCTGGGAAAAGACAGTGACTATTTTCGAACCATCATACCACAGGCCTGAAATATAAATATTTGGGAAATAAATAAAGCTGTTCACCTAGTTTTAAAAGTCAAATACAGGGGTGTCTGGTTGGCTCAGTTAAGCATCCAACTCTTCATTTCAGCTCAGGTCATGATCTTACCCTATCAAACCCCCTATCGGGCTCTGCAGTGGGTGTGGAACATGCTTGGGATTCTCTCTCTCCCTCTCCCTCCGCCCCTCCTCCCACAAAATTTTTAAAAAGTGAAATGTATTTGGCTGATGTTATTTTAAAATTCCAACTTAAGAAAATGAGACTTAAAAAAAAAACCTAGAGCTTTCTGAGACGTTCATTAGCAGTGACCACCAAGAGTTAACAAGTGGCGCCCGGCTGACTCAGTTGGAAGAGCACACAACTCTTGATCTCAGAGGCCTGAGTTTGAGCCTCACACTGGAGGTAGAGATTATTTAAAAACAAACAAATAAATAAATAAATATATAGATATATGTATATATATACACATATATAAACTTAAAAATAAAAGGCAACTAAAATAGGGGAGACTGGCTGGCTCAGTCAGAAAAGCATGATCTCTCAGTCTCAGGGCTGTTACTTTAAGCCCCACATTGGGTACAGAGAATTAAATACATACATACATACATACATAAGTATATACATAAACTTTTTTTAAGTCAATTAAAATATTATACTAAAAATCTATTTCACTTGGAAGTCTCAGAATGTGGCCACTTCCAGGAAGATGTGGAAAGATAAAATCCTTTTCTTCTTTAACCATAGGACATTCATGGCTTTTGTTAAAAAAAAAAATACATTCATTAATGCTTGCTATTAGCCACATCTCTCACTTCTTTGCAAATATTTTCTTACTAGTGATAAATCTATTGGGAAAACTCAGAGATTTTCAATTCCCCTGAGAACAAATCTCTTTGAGAGTGAATGGCAGAAATAACAAAGGTCACAGAGTGCTTTGCTACTCAGAAACTCTGCCTGGGAGCAGAACGGAGCCTGATTTTTTTAATTTTTTTTTATGTTTATTTATTATTGAGATGGAGAAACAGAGCATGGAATGGGGGAGGGGCAGAGAGAGAGGGAGACCTAGAATTTGAGGCAGGCTCCGGATGCTTAACCGACTGAGCCACCCAGGTGTCCCGAACAGAGCCTGATTTCATGAGAATTTAATCCTCTCAGACTGCAAGAGAAACCATGTTTCAGTTGAAATACCCAAGAAGGAGGAAGAAGAGGGAGTATTCAATTTTGTTTTATTCAGTTTTTGGATTATTTGGTTATTCTAAATTTCTCGATGACCCCCTTTGGGGTTGTTGTTCTTTTAAGGAGAGTAAGAACGAGAGAAAAGAAAACCTAACCCTGGACAAAATAAAGGAGACAAGACTTTTTTTGTCTTACTTTTTGTTGTATTCTTATATTCACCCTCTATGATTTCTCAATAAATGACTTTTAAGGAGGCGGAAAAAACATTTAGTAAAAAGGCACTCAGCAAATAATTACAACATTTATTTTCAAAGCAGATTTAATTATTTTATGCATAAATATGGGCAGAATTCATATCCTAAATGAATTTGCTCAAAGCAAAACTATACTCCCTGAAGTTTTGTTTTTCCATAACTATGATGTATTATTATGCAAAGGACACATGTTTATTTTTATTTTTTAAGTTTATTTAAAATTTTTTTATAAGTTTATTTGGTTGTTGACTATCTTAAGTAATGGGGGGAAACAATACAGTGCTTAATCCAAAATAATCAAGTCTTTTATATTTGACTTTGAAAAAAAGTTCAATATTTAGCCATGAATGTGGAAAATTTGAACATTCTAATTTTTTTTAACTTCAAATAAAGCAGTGAAAACATACTGAGTAAAACCTTATTTAGCTCATAGGCTGGCCCTGCATAAATCACACTTGCAATAAGTAGATGGTAATCAACCACCAGGAAGTTTCTCAGCTTCCTTATCTATCATTTAGCAACTATGGCAGATAGCCGTTGTTTTTCCTTATCCAGAAGAACCTATTCTAATTCTCTGGGGTCCTAATTCCATGACTACTTCAGCCTCTACTAGTGGGCAAGTGAGTAAGCCCAGTTCAATCAGAACCTCATATTCCTCTACTATAGTACTGGATTTCATGCATACATATAACTCTGGCCAGACTCAGCACCATATCCTATCCTTCCTGGCCATAGGTTCATGGATGAGCACATGGTCACCACTATGGGTCGCCAGCTGCCATTTTTTTTTTTTTTACAAAATATGACCATGCATTTCTGGCCCTCATTGATTGATCTAGAGTCGACTTCTGTCCAAAACTGAGGCAGTCAGAGCTCTTTCCCCATGATTTTGAAATTGAAACTAAGAAAGTCCAGTATCACTTTTGACATCTCTTTAACAAACAAGTGTATATTAGGGGGCTTCCATGTGACTGTGGAAGAACAGAAAGACTTCTAGAAGAAAGAAGCCATCAGGAAGAGAGAAACAGAGATGAAAAATGAAAAGAGAAGTCCTAATTTCAGTCCTCTCAAAGCCAGGCTACATTCTTGACCATTGTTTCTCTGAAGGTACAAATCTGAACCTTCATGTTAGTTTCTTTCTTTGAAGCTAGTCCAGTTGGTTTCTCCTTGTCAGTCAAGAATCTTTATTAATTCTGCGGTCCCTGAAGGTAAGTAAGTAGCAGAAAAGGTAGATGAATATATTGACCCAGGAGTGGGAATTTGTGGGACAGACAGAGTAGAAAGACAAGAGGGAAAGGGAACTGAAGGTACCAATGAGAGCAACGTTGAAGTGACTGAAAATGAGGGTCAAGTTGGATCTGAGAGGGAAGAGAATCCAAAATGGCCAGACCCAACTAGAAGAAGGGAAAGGACTAGGGAGCTGGAGGGCAGGGAGAGATGAGTTTGCTGCTTTGTGGGAGTCAGGAATTGGAATGAACAATGTGGCCTGAAAAGTGAGCTACCGAAGGTAGAAGGGTCCTAAATTGTAACAAGGTCCAGATGTGGCTAAGTGACTGGGCTGTTGAAAGGAAGGGAGAGTTGGAGTAGAGGTTCAGGAACTCGGGCAGTAAGAAACAGAATGCACAATTCACCTAGGAGACTGGCAGTAGTTGGGCAGAGGAGGACGTGAACCAAGCGGCAAAGCCCTCGTGTTTATATATGTTTTTGTTAGAAATAGAGGCAATTGACAAGATGAAAATTATATTGGAGATTTTAATTCTCCTGTGTCAATAATGAGAGATGGAGTGGATGAGGCATCATGCAAAAGGTTCTGACATCTTCAAATATAGAATTAATTGATATTTGGAATCAATTAAATGAAGTAGAAGACCTTTATTTATAGTACATACAAAATGCTCTCTAGGCCATCACTTGTGATAAAAAGAGAAATTAATAACACAAATATGAAACAAAAAATTTAATTACATGAAAAAAAATTTAAGTTTTCTTAAATAATAGGCTAATTAAGGAGAAAATTAAGAACACACTAAAAGCCCATTTTAAAATAATATTAAAAGGACTTCAATACCTACTGACAGTGTCATTATGTAATTCATTGAAAATAACAATAATAAAGTACTTCTCAAAAGCTTTGAAATGCAGGAAAACTCTTAGAAGAAAATTTATGTTTTTAAAGTATTTTGTTACTAATAGACAAAAATAGACATTCAATTTAAGATCTTAGAAAATTTGTAAACCCTGAGTGAAATAAAACTAAAACACATGTAAGTAAATTAGAAACTGGAAATGCACTTGACAAAGACAATCAAAAGCTGATTTTTAAAAGAGATTAACATAATGAACAGATGACAGATATAATGCAGTAAAGAGAAAAAACACAATAACAAGAAGGCATATATGGCAAACAAATCAAAAGGAAGATAAAAGTATACGGGAAAATAATTAATATTGCAACAGAATTTTGGTAGAAATCAGATTCGGTTTTAAAAACACCAGAAAAACCTGAAAACCAATCCAGCGTTCTTTAACCGGTAAATAGTTACTGTATGGCGCATACATATAATGGAATATTATTCAGCAAGCAAAATGAATGCATCCCTAACACAACAATACGGGTGAATCTCAAATACATTATGCTCCGTGAAAGAAGTTAGAGCTCAATGGCTACATACCATATGATTCCATCTATATCCCATTCTGGAAAAGGTGAAACGATAGGACAGAAAACAGATCATGGAATGACAGGAATTGGGGGAAGAGAATGGTTGATTATAAATGTACAAGAAGGGATTTGGCTCAGTTGGTGGAGCCTGTGACTCTTAATCTTGGGGCTATGGACTCCAGCCCCATATTGGGTATAGAGATTACTTAAAAATAGAATCTTAAAAAAATAAAGAAAGGCTAAAGGAAATGTTTTTAAGTGTTGAAAACGTTCTGTATCTTGATAGTGGTGGCTGTTACATGGTTCTATGCATTTGTCAAATCTCTTAGAACTGTATGTGAAAAACGGTGAATTTTACTGTATGCATATTTTACCTCGATAACCTGGCTTTTACATTTTTTAATGGAGAAAATAGTAAAGAATATGCTATGGGGTGCCTGGGTGGCTCAGTTGGTTAAGCATCCAACTTTGGCTCAGGTCATCATCTCACGGTTCGTGGGTTCGAGCCCTGCATCGGGCTCTGTGCTGACAGCTCAGAGCCTGGAGCCTGCTTCAGATTCTGTAACTCCCTCTCTCCCTGCCCCTCCCCTGCTCATGCCGTCTCTCTCTCTCTGAGAAATAAATAAAACACTAAAAAAAGAGAATATGCTAAAAAAAAAAAAGGTAAAATGTGCTTTTATAAGAAAATAACACCTAGCAATAAAAATGTAAATGATGTGTCAGTGGGCTAAAAGCAGAAATCCAGATCAAAAGAAAATATTAGTGAGGCACCTGTGTGGCTTAGTCATGGAGTGTCCAACTTTGGCTCAGGTCATGATCTCAGGGTTTGTGAGTTTGAGCCTCACATCGGACTCTCAGCTGTCAGCTCAGAGCCTGCTTTGGATCCTCTGTTCCCCTCTCTCTGTCCCTCCCCTGCTTATGCTCTCTCAAAAATAAATAAAAACAAAACAAAACAAGAAAACAAAGAAGCAAACAAAAGGCAAAAAGAAAAAATTAGAGAAATTAGACATGGACATAAATATAGGTAATACATTATTACTAACTCTTCCTTTTCCTCTTTTCCTTCCCTTCTCTTCCTTTCTCTTTCCTTCATTGCCCTGCCCTTCCTGAACAACTTAGCCAAAAAGTCATTGGTCCAAGAGTATAACGTGGTAGAGCCATGGTGGAAAAGAGTTTGGCCATTTCTTGAAAGATTAAACATGCCCTTACCATACGACCCATCGATCCCATTCCTGGACCTTCATCCCAGAGAAATGAAACCTGTGTTCATACAAAAACAACATACTCAGCCATTCACAATAGCTTTATTTGTAATACCTCACACTGGAAATAACCAACATTACCTTCAAGTGAATGGGTTAACAAGCTATAGTACATCCATACTATGATACTAGTCAGCAGTGGTGCCCCAGTGTAGGAAGGCAGAGTCAGAGTTGGGTGAAAAGGATATCCATGTGGGCCAGCACCAGCACGAGCGTGGTGCAAAGTATCAGAGCCCAGGCCCAGTATGAATAGTGTCTGCTAAGGCGGGACGATGTCATATTTCAAGTGGGGTGAGTAGGGTATTTATGACAGGGGAGGAGACTTGGGGGTCACAATGAAAGAGTGGCTACAAACAGGAGGATTAAGCCAATACGTTAATATGTGGATCCTAACAGGAGCCAACTTTTTTTTACTATCAGATAAGAGAATTAGAAAGAGGAAAATAAGGGATGCCTGGCTGGCTCAGTTGGTAGAGCATGTGACTCTTGACCTTGGGGTCTTGAGTTTGAGCCCTCACTAGGTGTAGAGGTGACTTAAACAGGGAAATAAGAATGGGCCCTGTAGTACTGGACTTGGATTGGAGATTTCAGTATAAACATGTGTTTAATATATAATAGTATATATAAAAGTAAATACAACATGCATCAGGTAAAAATGGATTTAGAACCTTAAAAAATTTCATACCGCGCCCATCTCTCTCAACCTCTTGACTCTATCATACTTCTTGACTTTTTTTCATTCTCAGACTCTACTAGGTGTCAAGATGGCTGTCGTTAGCTTTAAGGACAATTTCCAGATTCATCCAAAAGAAAACAAATAAACTTACTTTTCACCCAACAGCGCCTCACCGCCCCCACTCCCCCAACCCCCCCCAAAAAGGTCTCACTGCCTAACATTGGCTCTGATTGGGCATGGTGTGGCTCCTTCTATTATCTAGTTGGCACAGCAGAATGCAATGCATTGACTAGCTAAGGCTTAACCACGCCCTCCCCTGGAGGCAAGAGTGGATAAGCCCTCTACAGCATCTGGGCTGGTGGTATAGGACAGAATGGTTTCATTGAGGAAAATTGGGATACTTTTGCTAGAAGAATGATGAATGGGTGTGGGCAGCAAAACGGATTTTCACTATTTAATTCATTTCTTTTAGCAGCTCAACATTCCCACACACCCTTCTTCCCATACATATGCTTTAAAACATGCCCACACTTCCATACTGGAATACCATATGCAACCAAAACACTAGCACTCCATCCTTAAAATAAGACAACTCAAAGTTCTGTCTGGTTGCTCCATTGAAAAACTTGCCCAAGTTCTCTGGGTGACTTCATATAATCCAGCCAAGCCCGATTTAAATGGTAAAAATAACACCAGCACACAGAAACATACCCAATAGTGGTAATGAGAGAACCTAAAACCGTGTTGGCCATGGACGTGCAACCGTCAGGTGTGCTCTCATGAGAGAAGATGTTGCTAAGCTATGAAGAGTGCAGCCAGCTAACAGCCTCCGTCAGCTGCACCTGAGGACCCACCCTGGTTCTCAGATAAGGCCATGTTCCTCCTGGACAACCCTCCCAGACGATGATTAAGGATGATGGGCTTATTCATATCCAGCCATTTCCATATGATGCAGACCACTGTAACTGCACTCTAGAGCCTTCCATTGCACAGAGGCTGTATGATCTGCATTGCCAACTGAAGGCTTTGCCTACCCACTCCAACTTTCTCCCCATGTGTCCTTTACAGACTTTACTCTTGATACATCTCTTTTTTAGCGTAGCATAATGCTGTTTTCTTCCCTGTGGATTCTCTCCCCTCTCCCTAATAAACTTTTTGCATTTTTAAAAATCTTTTTAATGTTTATTTATTTTTGAGAGAGAGAAAGCGGGGGAGGGGCAAAGAGAGAAAGAGACACAGATTCTGAAGCAGGCTCCAGGCTCCAAGCTGTCAGAAAGAGCCTGACGCAGGGCTGGAACTCAGTCACAAACCATGTGATCATGATCTGAGCCGAAGTCGGACACTTAAGCGACTGAGCCACCCAGGCGCCCCAAAATTTTTACATTTCTAATTTCATCAGCATCTGCTTTCCAAAAGACTAGAATCGACACAACACTATTCCCAGCATCAAAGAATCAGGAGAACAGAATCAGGAATAAAAGTGGAGTAGTGATCTGACCATCATCTTTTTTTATTACCCAGCCCCCACCAACCCTTCTTTGGAAGAAAGAAAAACAGAAAAATATGTATACAGTTGTCTCACAATCCACAGCGTGCATCATACGCTACTAGACACGGATAGCAAGGTCCCCCATCTTGGAAGTGAAAGAATTGGCCCAAACAGTCCCTTCTCCAAGGCCATGTTTAAGGTCGACATTGGGGAGGGGCTCCCTTCCTGAGGTTCCACCTCTTTACTAATAGTGTGACAAGAGACTTAGAGATGAAATAATCACTGTTCTTTCTGCCAGTCTTGGAGTTTAGTTAGCTCTTGCTTCCAGGCAATTCTCTGAGCTAATAAGGAAAGCCAGACAATGAGCTGAGTGTAGAACTGGACCTATGGGCTTCTGTTTCTTAGCCGTAGGGACTCCGGTGCTCCCTTGTTCTTCTACAACCCTTAGCTTAATGGCTTCATCTCTATCTGTCTCACGAAGTTCAAAATGATGTTCTCGGGCAGGTAGGTGGGGCTAATCTGCTTCAGGCCTGTATTCCTGCCACATTTTTGTGAATGGTGATTGCCCACTTTGTCAGGCAGAAGTACATTAAGAGAGCAGGTTGGATGGGGCCTGCGGGGTCAGGAGTGTTTTAATGTGTGTTTAAAATCCTGATTCTAGCTCTTAGGTTTCAGACGAGCCACTTTCAACCTACGATCTCCTTTATGGAGCACCGTGACATCGGCCGCAAGAAACAGCCAAGGCACTCTAAAATTCTTACACTGTTGCACTGCATCTTTTAACATTCCATCCTTTGTCAGTAAAAAGTCCTGGTCCCAAGATAAAATACATGAGTCCCAAGATAAAATACAGAGCGTCTGGGTAGCTCAGTAGATTGAGGCATCCAACTCTATTTTTTTTTCTCAAAATTTTTAATGTTATTTGTTTTTGAGAGAGAGAAACAGAGCATGAGCAAGGGAGGTGCAGAGAGAGAGGGAGACACAGAATCTGAAGCAGGCTCCAGGCTCTGAGCTGTCAGCACAGAGCCCAATAGGGGGCTCAAACTCACAAACTATGAGATCATGACCTGAGCCAAAGTCAGATACTTAATTGACTGAGCCTCCCAGGCACTCTGAGCATCCAACTCTTGATTTTCGCTCAGGTCATGATCCCGGGGTCGTGGGATTGAGTCCCACATGGAACCTGCTTAAGATATTCTCTCTAGAGGAACCTAGGTGGCTCCATGTTGACAGCAGAGAATCTGCTTGGGATTCTCTCTCTCCCTCTCTGTCTGCCCCTCTCCTGTGCACTCTCTCTTAAGATAAACAAATAAACATCTTAAATAAAGATTCTCTCTCTCTCTCCCTCTCTTCTCTGCTTGGTGTTCTCTCTCTCCAACAAACAAAAACATCCTAGTCATCTGACCAGCTGTTTCCTACTGTATATTAAGGGTTGTAAGAGTCACCAACTTTCCAGTCTAGAAAAGAGGGGTCTTCACTCTTACTGAAACTATATTAACTTAGATAATTCTATAGTTGAGTGCCTTTTTACACTTCAATCTTGGTATGGATTGTGTCATCATTTAGAACTTTTTTCTAGTTGCAAATAACAAAAACCACAACCCCAATGGGCTTAAAGGAAGATAAGTTATTGGCTTCTGGTACTGAAAAGTATTAATTAAGATCTCTCTTCAAAAGGCTGGTTTGGGAGGAAAGTTAAACAAAAATGCCATCAGGAAATACCATTCTAAATGTCTTGTCTTGAGAAGGGTGGATTTGTTCTCGGATTCCAGGAGGCAACAAGATGGCTATCTGTAGAATCTTCTTCCCAGTCCAATTCAGTAAAAAAGATTTAAAAAATGGTTAAGGTGTGCTTTCAACAATCCCAGCAGAAGTCTCATTTCTTCTTATTAGCTTGATAGGGTTACATAACTGTCCCTGAACAAATTCACTCTGGCCAGGAGAATGTAATATTCTAATTAGCCAGACTGAGCCTGATGAATTCTACTTTTTTTAATAACAGCTTTATTGAAATATAATTCATATACCATAAAACTCACCCCAAATGAACCCTTTGGAAGTAAGACACAGAATGAATACCACCTACAGCATCTGGACTGAAAATTGGGGAGGCAAGTTTCCAAAACAGAATAGGAAGGGGGACACCAACCTCAGGTCTTGATCTCACGGTTGTGAGTTCAAGGCCTGCATTGGGCTCTGTGCTGGCAAGGAGCCTCCTGGAAAAAAAATAGGGAGGTGGGATTATTATTAAAATAAGGATGAATGGATTCTGGCTACCAAAAACTGAGTTGAGGTTGTATGAACTTATTTTCGAAGGATCCAACTGGACATACTGAAGCTTGGCATAGTTAACATTGATCTCTGGGGTTGCCCCCACACATAAAGCAACCCATAAGACTTGGCCTAAAGCAGCTTACTCAGTGCTTTTCTGCAAGTGTTGAAGAAGTCCTGGGTCCTAGGATTATATCCACAACTCTACCTGGTTCTCCGTTTTGTGCACTGTTGACTCATGCTTTAAAAAAGTTTTACAAATTTCCTTATTTAAAACTCACTTCGGAAGCACCTCTCTGGCTCAGTCATTGGAGCATGCAATTCTTGATCTCTGGTTTGTGAGTCTGAGCCCCATGTTGATATAGAGATTACTTAAAAATTAAAATCTTTAAAAAAAAAACTCACATTGTTTATTCAAGTTATAGCATTAATTTTGTAATTCTCCAGCAACATCCTGGGAAAGCCACGTGGTTGACAGAGAAACAGCTATATCCAGTGCTTCCCAGCCAGGACTCGAGGACACAGCCTGGGTTCACAGGGACATGTAACATAAGGTAAGGATTAAGAGCACAGACATAGACTCAGACAGCCCTAGCTTCAAATCCTAGTATACTGCTTCCTAATTCAATGAATTTGGACAAGTCTCTTAAAATCCCTCTACTTCAATTTCCTCATTGGAAAATTGGGTAATAATATCCCCAGTGACAGTTACAAAGATTATAAATGAGATGATGTATGTATGAGGAGAAACAGGAAATAACATTCTCTTAAATTACTCTTGGCTCTAGTATCTGAGTTTTTATTTTTATTTATTTATTTTTTATTTTTTTAGAGAGAGACAGCATGCAAGATGGGGAGAGGGGCAGAGGGAGAAAGAAAGAGACTCTTAAGCCCGACACAGGGTTCAATCCCACATCCCTAGGATCATGACCTGAGCTGGAATCAAGAGTTGAACACTCAACCGAGAAGCCACCAGGCGCCCCTCTAGTACATGAGTTTAAAAGAAATACTTCACTAGGATTCATTGGCCCAACGCCCCAAGAGTTAAGCTCTGCTATCAAAATATACTGCCTTCTAGGAAAGGTATATCCCGCTAACAGAAGGCCTTTTGCTCTTTGTTTTGATGGTTAGGAGCTGAAAGATGGGGTAAATCTGAGGAAGAATCAAAGCACTGAAGAGGTTGGTGCTGAAGGAGCATTAGGATGTGCTGAGCTTGCCTATTGGCTTCCTCGGGCTCATCGTTGGCATCTCTTCCAACCCTGTTTGGTGGTGTGAAATTAACCATGGTGAGAGTATTTCTACCACAGCACTTGGCAACTCTACAAATGAGCCCTTCCACCTTCCAAAGACCTAGTTAATAAACACTTTCGGCACAGCCCTGGAGGAGAGGTTCCTGTGTCAGAACACCAAAGGACGTTGCTTTGGAACAGGGACATCTAAGGGAGATTTTTTTTTCAGATTGTTTACTTCTTGTTCTTCCCTTGACATCTTCAGTAAAGTCCCCTTTGTTCACTATTGTTTTTATGCAAGTGAATTCATGAAAGACAAGGGCCCAAATGCCATCTAAGTACTGACAAATGGTAGCAATAATCGTCTTGATTATTCGTGACAACCATAACAAATGGTGCCTTTTCTTCCCCCAAGAGAGTGCGAATGTAGCTGCCTTCCTCAGGTAGAACAGATTTCTTTTCTCCTGCTTCAAGGCAGAACATAGCTCAGGGCCCCCAGTGATGAGAGGCCTTTGCTCCGATGGAGTCCTGTGTGAGCAGGGGCATTCTCTCTGAGGTAACGGCAAGTAAGCTGAAGTCCAGAATAAGAAAGAGTGGGAGGAAGGGAGGGAATGCATTCCAGGCAGAATTGCCTGTAAATTCAAAGGCTCCGAGGTTGAAGAAGATGGGTAAGACTGGGATGTATGAATGGGCGGACACTGGCCTGGGAAGAGGTTTCCAAGTAGACAGAGATCAGCCAGGCTAGGCCTTCTGTACCATTAACAGCCAAGGGAGATTGGTCGACTTCAGGGAACTTGTTGCAGATTACTGTGTCACATTTCCTGATGCTCACCATTGACTAAAGCTTGGTTGACAGATACAATATTAATAAAGAATTTCCTTAAGGGTATGGAGTGCATGCTTGTCTCTAAAAATCTATCCATGGCTTAAATCAGATGAGCTGAGAGCCAGTCTGCACTGTTGAAAGTGCTGTGATTGAATGCCACAAGGCCAAATTAAGAGACACGTGGCGGCTGGTATCCAAGGTGACCCCAGTGATGCTCACCTTTCTACCTTCTCCTACACAGAATCTGGCAGATGTGTATAACCAGTAGGACATGGAGGAAATGACAGTGTGTGATCACTGAAGCTAAGACATAAAAGATGTTGTAGCTTCCGCCTTTTTCTTTCTTGGATCATTCACTCTGGGGAAGTCAGAAGCCATGTCATTGGGGCACTCACGCAGCCCTCCGAAGAGGTCCCTGTGGGAAGGAACTGAGGCCTCCTGCCAATCATGGCACCAGCATGCAGCCATGAGAGTGCACCATCTTGGAGTGAATACTCCGGTCCCGGTCAAGCCTTCAGATGACCACTGCCCTGGCTGACATCTTGATTACAACCGCATGAGACACCCTAAGCCAGAACCACCTACCCAAGCTACTCCTGGATTCCTAGGACCCACAGAAAAAGTATGATATGATAAATGTTCATTGTTGGTTTAAGCCAAGACATTTTGGCATTTTGTCATGCAGGAGCAAATTAAAGTAGGCATTATAAGAAACAATCCTGATAAATTATTTGCTACACTAAAAATAACACTGTTTATCAAGGGTATTGTCTGTGAGTTTTGGCAAGTTAGTTAGCCTTGCTACACCTCAGTTTCTTTCCTGTCAAAAGAGACTAATTAATAGTACCCATTTTTCAAAATGTTTATAGCATTAACTGGAATAATAGGTGTAGTTAGTTTGAAGAATGAAATGGTTGGGGCACCTTGGTGGCTCAGTCAGTTAAGTGGCCAACTCTTGATTTCGGTTCAGGTCATGATCTCATGGTTCATGATTTCAAGACCCACATTGGGCTCTGTGCTCATAGCATGAAGCCTGCTTCAGATCCTCTGTCTACCTCTTTCTGCCTCTCTCTTTCTTTCTCAAAAATAAATAAATGTTAAAAAGATTCTTTTAAATAGAGAATGAAATGGAATCATAAGTAGCATATAGTAGAAACTCAGTAAGTGTCATCCATCATTATTATTTGCTGTTATTATTATGTCTATTATTTTAAAATTTTAATTTTAACCAAATCTGCTTTTGTTTCCCTTTTTCAAAATCAATTAGCAACACAGTGATCCTCCCATCAGTCAAAACACCAGAAACCTAGATATTTACCTTGACTGATTTTATTTTCATTCTTTACATCCAGTCATTATGTCCTGATGATTACATCTACTAAGTACTTTCAGACTATTTTCTTTACCTCTACTCCCATGCCTTTATTCAGGACTCCATCAACTCCCATCTGGACTATTAAATAGATTCCTAAATTGTTTCCTGCCTCTAATCTTATTCCTCTCAAAACGGTTTCTCACACTGCAGCCAGTGGCCTATCTAACAACACAAATATGACACCATTCCCTGGGGAGAACCTTCACTGGCCGTCTGACAGCTCTCTGAGGTCTAGTCTCCTTAGCATGACTAGCAAAGCTTGTCAGGATCTGGCCATTGTCTGATTTTCCTCTTATTAATGCATGTATCCTAAAGTCAGTTCTTTTTTTTTTTTTTAACTTTTTAAATATTTATTTATTTGAGAGAGAGGCAGAGAGAAAGGGAGACACAGAATCAGAAGCAGGTTCCAGGCTCTGAGCTGTCAGCGCAGAGCCCGCTGTGGTGCTTGAACTCATGAACGCCAAGATCATGACCTGAGCTAAAGTTAGATGCTTAACCGACTGAGCCACCCAGGCGCCCCTAGAGTCAAGTTCTTTTATTTCTTGCATTTGGTGTCTCTTTCAAAGCATTGATTTTTCTTAGGTGTTGGGTGGTTCTTGTTTTGTTTTAATTTTTTCTTTCTGGCTGATATTTGCTGTTACATTAAGCAGCTTACCTCCATGCCCAAATGAGGCTCTCTGGTCATAGCTCTCAGTACATTTGAATTTTGATCACAGAAAACTGATTCTGGTGATTGTAGTGAGGGTTAAATAATGTGACCAGATGACATGTGGGGGCATTCACACTCTGAGAGCTGGACATAAAAGACTCTGCACAAAACTAAACGGTTAAAGAACATATAGGTGCCTTTTCCACCCAAGCTAGGCACTCAGTTCTGGAACAGTAAGATGTACATCCCTAAGCATAGGCTCTCATACTAACACTATTCAAACCCCAGAGAATGCTTTCCTCGGCTCACATCTGTGACCTTGAAAGAAAAGGAGACAATCCTGTCCAAATGCCATGAAGGTTTGTGACTTGTGCCCTATCGATTTATGAAATAGGTATTGTTTCAGCAGAGAGGATTTGAGAAGCAGAATCATTGAAGGAAGAGAAAATACAAATTAATTATCGTGACAAATCCTTCCTCTCAAGATGAATGCAATCGTTTCTTACATAATGAAGAATTATTCTCTAAGAAGTCTGAGCATTTATTTTCTCGCTTGTCTTTGTGGGGCTGGAGGTTCTCTTGACTTAGCTCAATATTTGAAACAATTGTACATGGCAGCTGAATAAAATTTTGCAATACTGAATAATTCATGTTACTTTTAAATGTGTACACTTATGGTTAGAAGATAATAGGCATGTAGCATGATGCCGATTCTTTCTTTTGGCAAATAGATGGACAGTAAAAGCTACATTTTTAATGAGTTTCTTGTGTATTTTATTTAAAAATTAACAGTATTGAAATAAAATTTTAAAAAATTAAATTTCAGTTTTAAAAATAATTTGGTTAAAAATTTCAATACTCATGAACTTTAATTTGCAGTTCGTCTTTTAATTCTGACAATTTAAAATGTTTTAGAAGAAAATAGCATTTTTAAAAAAGTTTATTTCTTTTGAGAGAGGCCAAGAGAGAGAGAATGGGACATGGAGAGAGAGAGAGAGAGAGAATAGGACAGGGACAGAGAGAGAAAGGGAGAGAGAGAGAATGCCAAGCATGCGTCACACTGGCAGCATGGAGCCTGAGTCAGGACTCGAACTCATGAACCGTGAGATCATGACCTGAGCCTAAACCAAGAGTCAGAAGCTTAACTGTATGAGCCACCCAGGAGTGACAAAAATAGCATTTTGAAAATACGCATGAAAAATAATTTTCACATTTACTTAAATTTACACATTTTGATTAAAGCAATATAAATTGTGTACATTTTTTTAATTTAAAAGAATGTTTATTGATTTATTTTGAGAGAGAGAGAGAGAGTGCACACTGTCAGTGCAGAGTCCAACTAGGGGCTCAATCTCAGGAACCTGAGAGTGTGACCTGGGCCGAAATCAAGAGTCAGATGCTCGACCAACTGAGCCACCCAGGCACCCCTAAATTTTGTACATTTTAAATATTACATTTTGGGGTGCCTGGGTGGCTCAGTTGGTTAAGCGTCTGACTTCAGCTCAGGTCATGATATCACAGTTCGTGGGTTTGAGCCCCGCACCGGGCTCTGTGCTGACAGCTAGCTCAGAGCCCAGAGGCTGTTCCAGATTCTGTGTCTCCTCTCTCTCTCTGACCCTCCCCTGCTCATCCTCTCTCTCTCTCTCTCTCTCTCTGTCTCAGAAATAAATAAAACATTAAAAAAAATTTTTTTAATATTACATTTTATTTTTAATTCTTCAGATATTTATTTTCAATAAAAGCCAAATTATGTAAAAATCTTGATTGTAACAATGTAGTTAGTGATTTCGTTTAAATGGTGAAGGAAAAGAAATGTTACCGAACAAATCTATATTAATGTATGAATTCTAGACTTTTTTCCCCTCACACATCAACAGAATAACCAGACAAGTGCAATACCATTTAAAGTCTGACATTGTTGATATATTGCAAAACCATGACTTTGGAAACTTTAAAATATTTTCTTATGCAAGAGTATTTGTCAAACTAGAAAGACTATCTAAATCTATATCTATATATCCATAAAATACACACACATATGTATACATACATAGGTACAGAGAGAGAGAACAAGTTTGCTTTGTGGTTATAGAGGCAGCCGACCCTCCTGGGGCCCTCTACTTATCTCCTGAAACACAATTCTCTTTTTTAGAGAATAGTGCTCATGACTTTGGTTTGGAATTTTTCTCCCTCCATAGTCTTGGCCAATGTCTAGAGTCACCAATGGCTCCTCCTTGGCTTTCTGACCCAAATATATATGACAATCCTAACTCTGCCCCTTCCTAGCCATTCTTAGCAAAAAAAAAAAAAAAAAAAA
>NW_027530857.1:4109802-4122704 GCF_008692635.1 Crocuta crocuta
TCACTCTCCCCCCTCCCAAAAAATCTAAAAAAAAAAAAAAAAAAAAAAAAAAATCCTCAGGCCTTTATTCCGGGAGCAAACTATTTGGGTAGCACTCGAGGCCATGAGGGGAATCCAACTGTTCTCCCATCCAGGTCAGATCTCTCAATCATTGTCATAATAATGTGTCCAGGCTCTTGTCTTTTTTCCTATTTATTGACCTTGAAATTGGGGTTTCCTTAGGAAAATCTGTTCTTACCCTTGAAATATCACTGAAGTAACTTTCTCCTGTGTATGTGTGTTGGCTACAGCTTCTCTATCTGGTTTCTTTGCTAACCTGATGCTATCTATGTTCTATTTTCCAGGAATTCTTCAACTCTTTCATCTGCTGCCTACATCTCTTCTAGATTTTCAGTGTCATGAATTACTGCTTTTAACGTATCTTTCCTGACATTCCAATAGGCCTATGCCCAGGAAGGGAAATCATTGTTTGTGTTTAGCATGGCATCTTAATCCCAATATGTTTACTGACATTTTTCATCTCCTTGCCTGGAGTTTGTAAGCTTTAGCGATACCAAGATGCTGGAGTTTTCTACACACGCAGTGTTGTGTCATGCCTGCATACTTTTGGCTGAGTGGTTTTCTCTTTCTCACTCAAAAACTCTTTCTTTATCTGAACTCTTACTTATCCTTCAAAACTCAACCCAAAACACTCTTTTCTCCAGGAAAGAACTAACCAACTAACTAACCAACTAAAAACAAAAGTATTTCTGAGACACCTTACTTTGGGTTAAGCTTCCCCTTTCTCTGACATCTGTATACACTCTATCTCTGAGGTTGCCAGATAAAATATTGGAGGAATGCTTTGGCTAAAAATTTTTCATTGTCTATCTGAAATCCAAATTTAAACCAGTCATCCTGGGATTTTTTTCTTTGTTATTGTTGTTTTTTCTTGTTTTTTTAAATGTTTATTTATTCTGAGAGCGAGGGAGAGAGAGTGTGTGAATGTGTGAGAGGCAGAGAGAGAGAAAAGAGAGAGAATTTCAAGCAGGCTCCGTGCTGATCTCACAAACCATGGGATCATGACCTGAGCCTAAATCAAGAGTCAGACCAACTGCTTAACCAACTGAGCCACCCAGGCGCCCCTAAGCATCCTGTTTTTGTTTTTCTTTTTGAGGTCGGGCAACATTAAGTATTTCCTCACTTGTTATACCGTATGGGATTTATCTGTTCCTCTCCCTCGGGGATTAGGGGTTTCTTACAGGAAGGGATCGTGTCTTTTTTTGGTGGGGAGTGACTGGGTAGGGATGAGGCATTGAAAGTCTTTCTTATCTCCATATCCTTAGTGGCTGACATCTCACATGACACACTAAGTTATATTCATTAGGCTCTTAAGGGGGCAAGTAGTAGGCCAAACAAACTCAAGCCCAATTAAGCAATGAAGAATTTACTGTAAGAAGAATTCCTGGGCAGCTGGCTTCTGGAAGCATATGGAACTCATTGATATCTCTCTCTTATCCATGCTTCTCTCAACTCCTGGAATTCCCTCTTCTCTGATTGCGGTGGCTTCCTTTGCTACTCAGTGCATGGGGAAGATGCACTCCAGAAGGGTTACATTGCCTCCATTCAAGAAATAGACACCACTCTTAACTTCCTTTCCAATTCCTGGGGAAGAGACTGTGTTCAATCAGCTTAGTCTAGGAAATGAGGATTGTGTAATAACAGAGGGCCCACCCGTGACCCTAGAGTTTGATAGGGAGCTTTGATAGTTGGAGGATGGACAGACACTGAAAAGTTTCTACTACCTAATGCTGCATTAGTCAGAGTTCTCCAGAAAACAGAACCAAAAGAATGTGTATGTGGATCTATGTATACACACACCAGTCTTTTGCTGTCTTCAAACCTTGAACTGACTGGATGAAGCCCACCCACGTGGCAGAAAGCAAACTGCTTCTAGTCAACATCTGCATGTTTACATGTTAATCTCATCCAAAAATATCCTCGCAGAAACATCCAGAATATTATCTGACCACCTATCTGCTCACCATGGCCCAGCCACACTAACACATAAAATTAATGACCCGTTATAGATGCTCAATAAAAATTTGCTTATTGGCAAATTTTTTGAAATTGAATCATTTTTTTGAAAAAAAAGAATTTGCTAATTGAGTACATTTTGTTGTTTACTACATGTAAGCAGTATTCTTTCTATGAAGATTCACAGAGAAATGGTGATTTCAGGATCTTAGAACCAAGGAAGGGTTAAGACTTCTTGTGAGTCCTGGTTTGTATTATCCAATGAACCCTGAATCATGTAACTAGTCAGAATTCTCTCTTCCTTTTGGATATAAAAACGTTGGAATTGAATTAGTGTTTCTTTTCTACCAAACACATCCTGCCCTGTGTGCATCATGTATACTTACCACCATCGACATATTATCTTTAAGACCACTTTCATTTTTTTAATTTCTTTTTTTTTTTCTTTAAATCTCTATGCCCAACTATGGCTCAAGCTCATGACCCCGAGATCGAGAGAGAGCACATGCTCTACCCACCGAGCCAGACAGGTGCCTCGTTTTTCATTTCTTAATTTCCCATTAATTTGTTTTTCATTTTCTAACCTAACTACAGTCCACATGCTGTACATTACATCCCTAGAACGTATTTAGTTTGTAACTGGAGTTTGTACCTTTTGACCATCTTCACCCACTTGGCCTGTTTACCTACCTCCCATCCCCAGCAACCACCAATCTGCTCTCTGTGTGAGTTTCTCTATTTGACTTATTTTACTTAGCATAATGCCCTCAAATCCCATCCTTATTGTTGCAAACGGCAGGATTTCCTTCCTTCTTATGGCTGAATATATATCACATTTTCTTTATCTGTGCATCCATCATTGGACTCAGGTATTTCCATGTCTTGGCTATTGTGAATAATGCTACAGTGAGCGTGAGGAGGCATATATTTTTTTAAGATAGTTATTTCATTTCCTTCAGATAAATACCCAGAAGCAGAATTTTTGGATCATATGGTAGTTCTATTTTTAATTGTTTGAGGAACCTCCATACTGTTTCCTATAGCAGCTGTACCAATTTACATTCCCACCTGCAGTGCATAAGGGTTCCCCTCACTAATTTGTTTTTCAGCCTATTTTATTTAACCACACTGTATGGGAAGACTATGAATTACTAAGGAAAGGAAGCAAACACTTGCACTAGTCTTGATCTACTTTTCGTAGAGCAAAGATTAAACGTCCTTCCTTTTGAATGATTCTGAAATGAGCAGCTTATATATTTTTATGAATCATCGTATGATCTGGTCCGCACACCCCTTCCATTCTGCCATTCCTGTTTATCGTTTTAGGAGAAACTCAGCACATATCAATCTCTTACTGTTGAAAGCATAATGTGAGTCAAGTGCTCAATGCTGCAATATGTTGTTAAAATACTTCTAGGCATACGGAAACCAACTTGACAATAAACTATTTTTTAAAAAATAAATAATAAAATGCTTCTAGGCATTTTTTTAACCACCTTAAACTGCTCTTCTTCTACCATCTTAGAATGTATACTGTTTTCCTCAGATCTTCAAAAATGTTGACTTCCAGAAGAGGCCCTTTGTCCAGTGGTGGTAGAGGCGAAAAGTGAGCCAGAGTAAGAAGGAGTTGCTCAGAGCCAGAACAGAGCCAGAACAAGTGTCTTTGTAATGATACCTGAATCTGTGCAATGAACATGGTGGCATTAGACTTTTCTTGAACCGTCTGGAAAGTCTCCTTAGTTACACCATTATATAAGTAAGTTTAGAAGGTTACATTGAAACTACTCTATTTTTCATCATTGAAGCAATAGAAACCTTATTATAATAGTTAACTCTGGAGGCACCTGGGTGGCCCAGTTGGTTAAGCATCCAACTCTTGATTTTGGCTCAGCTCATGATCTCATGATCAAATATTTGTAGGGGTGCCTGGATGGCTCAGTAGGTTAGGCATCCGACTCTTGGTTTTGGCTCAGGTCATGATCTTATGGTTCATAGGTTTGAGCCCCACGTGGGTCTCTGCACTGACAGTGTGGAGCCTGCTTGGGACTCTGTCTCCCTCTGCCGCTGCCCCTCCCCCGCTCGCTCTGTATCTCTGTCTCAAAGGAAAAGAAAAGAAAAACTTAACTCTGAGAGTTGCTGCTTTCCACATTATGTGCATCGGGTCTCCTGCAAGTGGTCCTGGGTGGGGCAGCTTTAAGTGATAGGAAGAGGCCAGAGGATGGTTTCCATTTCCTTTGCTCATTTTCCCTCGTGTCCTTGACCTGGTAAGGACGATGGTCATCCTAAACCAGGACAAGCTTTCCTAAATGACGCAGAATTCCATTAAAAGGTGGGTACTGCTTCAGTTATGCCAAATGATTGTCAAAAGGAATAGAAGAGGGAAAAAAATTGGTAATTTTCCCATGAAGAAAGTATCTTTGTAATTTTAAGAAGCTAGATAATTAAAAGATAAAAATGTACCTATGAGTTATAAGTATTTGCCCCCAAAGCACAACAAATAGGGTAAAAAAGAGCGGAGTCCTAAGCATGGTTTTAAACTGGGTTGGGTGCCTATTTCCACAAATATATATATATTTAAATGTATTTATTTATTTTGAGAGAGAGAGAGAGCATGCACATGCAGTGCCTAGGGAAAGGGGCAGAGAGAATCCCAAGCAGGCTCGGAGCTGTCAGCACAGAGCGTCGAGTGGGGCCAGAACCCACAAACCGCGAGATCATGACCCAAGCCAAAACCAAGAGTCAGATGCTTAACTGATTGAGCCACCCAGGCGCCCCCACAAATATTCGATGGATTATTGCTTTATTGTCTCTGTGCTTCCATGAAGCTCATGCTGCGATTGCCAGAATGGGAATAGCAAAGCCCAGGATGCCACATACTAGCGCTGGGTGGTCAGAGGGGATTTGAGCTTTGGGGATGGGCGGTGAAGGACATGTGCATCCAAGGGTGATCCAAGTCAAGATCACCCAGGCTGGAATAGCCTAAGAAGCCACGGGCCTCAGAGAGCAAAGGAGTAAGAGAAAGCAAAAATGGTGGGAAATGAGCCATAGAATTTGGAGGTGAGACAGAGGCAAGAAGGAACAAAGCAGCAGGAGGGTTCAGAACTGTCTTCCTCACTCCAGGTCTCCGCTTCCCGCCGGTATTTTCATGAAATTAACTCCGGAAGCTGCAGGGCACAGAGCGCGGGGGCAGTGAGGGCTCCCGCTCTCATCAGCGTCTCTACTGTTGGCACCTGTCTATGAGCAAGTCGTGCCTGGGGCCTTTGAGATGTGACTGTACACAGCTGGACAAGGGGGCTGGAGGAAAAGCAGTTTTTGTCAAGGGCACTCCTGGCGCTCTGTCTGCACAGGTCAGCGTTTGAAAGAAGGGCTAAGCAAAGCGCTCTGTAATCCTGGTGCAGTAAAATGACGTTTTTCTGTCTCCTTGCTTCTCTTCGGAGTTTTTTGTTTCTTATTTATTTCTTGGTTTAAAAAAAATGATGAATTGTAAAGCTTTGCTGTTCTCTTAATTCTACCCAACTCTTGAGTTTTCTCTCTCAATCAGAGGCCTTTACTGCAGCGCACAGCAAGAAAAAAAAAAAAGATGACCTCAACCTATGGTGTGTTATTCCTCTATAATTAATTAGCAATCAGATAGGCAAGGAAAATATCACCTTTGGTGCTCTGAACACCTGTCTGTTATCAAAGAGCCTGTTAAACCATTACCTATATTCTTCTTGGGCCTTTAGGGACCAATGTGAAGAAAACAATTTTAGGGGCACCTGGGTGGCTCAGTCGCTTGAGCATCTGACTCTTGATTTTGGCTCAGGTCATGATCTCAGGGTTTGTGAGATCAAGCCCTGCTTTGGGCTCTGTGCTGACAGTGTGGAGCCTGCTTGGGATTCTCTCTCCTCTCTCTCTCTCTCTCTCTTTCTCCCTCCCACTCCTGGGTCATACTCTAAATAAATAAATATTTTTAAAAATTTAAAAAGGAAAGAAAAATTTAAATTGTGTAGTGGTAGGTAGTAGCATGGAAGTTTTGATGCTTAGTAACAAAGACCTGTGAACTCACCATGTAATTTAAGCATGAGGCACTGATACTGTCACATCAAACTGTGCTCAATTTATCAGAATTGTTTTCGTGGATTGTGCTTTTGGTGTCGTATGTCAAAAGTCATTACCAAACACAGGATGACCTTGATTTTATCCTGTCATTTTCATGTTTTGTGGATTTGTGTTTTCTATTTAGGCCAATGCTTTTTTCTTTTCCTTTCATTTTTATCTTTTCTCTAAAATTTTTGGTTTTGGTTTCATTGATTTCAGCTTTGATTTTTATTATTTCTTTTCTTCTGCTTACGTTGTATTTGCTCTTCCTTTTCTAGTTTACAAAGGTAGAAGTTTAGATTATTCTAGATCTTTCTTCTTAATATATGCATACAATGCTATAAATTACCCTCTAAGCACTGCTTTTGCTGTAACCCCCAAATTTTGGCAAATTACATTTTTACTTGCGATTATTTCAAAATATTTAAAAATTTCTCTTGAAATTTCTTTGATCCGTGTGCTATTGAGAAGTCTGTTGTTTAATCTCTATGTATTTGAGGGCGTTCTACCTCTTTCTGTTCTTAATTTCTAGTTTAATTTCACTGTTGTCTGAGAACATACTTTGATTTCTATTCTTTTAAGTTTCTTAAGGCATGTTTTGTGGTCCAGAAAGTAGTCTACCTTGTTCTATGTAAGCTTGTTGTTGTTGGGTGAGACTTTCTGTAAGTTTCCATTAGATCTAGCTGACTGATGGTTCAACTGAGTTCAACTGTGTCTGAATGATTTTCTGGCTGCTGGATTTGTCAATTAGTGACACAGGGGTACTGAATTCTCCAGCTACAATATTGGGCTTGTCTGTTTCTCCTTGCAGTTCTTTTTCTTTTTTTTTAATATTTATTTATGTTTGAAGGAGCAAGAGACAGAGTATGAGAAGGAGAGGGTCAGAGAGAGAGGGAGGCACAGAATCCGAAGCAGGCTCCAGGCTCTGAGATGTCAGTGCAGAGCCCGATTCGGGACTCGACTCACGAACTGTGAGATCATGACCTGAGCCAAAGTCAGAAGCTTAACAGACTGGCCACCCAGGCGCCCCTTAATTGGTGTATTTAAACCATTGACACTAAAAGTGATTCTGGATAGTAGTTGAAACAATATCTACTGTATTTGAAAAAAAAAAATCTACCATATTTGTTACTCTTGTCTATTTGCTGCCCTTATTACCTTTTCTCTTGATCCACTTTTACTTCTTCTCTTGTTTTAATTGAGCATTTTGCATGATTGTATGTTTTTCTCCTCTGTTAACATATCATTTGTACTTCTCATCAAAACATTTTAGGGGTGCCTGGGTGACTTAGTTGGTTAAGCATCGGACTCTTAGTTTCTGCTCATGTCATGATCTTGGGATTGTTGGGGCAGGAACACTAGAGGTGGCTGGAATCGGGTACGTCTTTTCCCACGTCATTTAGGCTCTGACCAAATCCATGTTGGTTAAGATCTGGCAAAGTGATTTTCCTCGAGGGCAGGCCTGTGTTTAGGAGACAAAACACTCCAGGCATATTTCAAAATAGCTAGTTTCGCCTTCCCCCTGCTAGAAGCATGAGGGAAATATTCTTGGATCTTTCCCCTGAGAATCTGGTGGAGTTTCTGAGGGGAAAAACTGGCATAAGTGTGAGGGGCCCTCCTGAGATGGGGTCCTCAGGGGATCTTATATTCAACACTCGGACCCCAACAGTTGGTCAATTGCCTTTTAGATTTTCACACTACATGGGGGCACCTGGGTGGCTCAGTCAGTTGAGCGTCTGATATCGGCTCAGGTCATGATCTCGTAGTTCATGGGTTTGAGCCCTGTGTTGGGCTCTGTGCTGACAGCTCGGAGCCTGGAGCCTGCGTCAGAGTCTGTGTCTCCCTCTCTCTCTGACCCTCCCCTGCTCACATACTGTCTCTGTCTCAAAAATCAACATTGGAAAAAAAAAAAAAACTTAGACTTTCATACTACTTGCTGGTTCCAGGGGCCAGTTCTGCTCTGGATATGCTCTCATTCTCCATGTATACTTTTCTGTCCAGTTTTCAGGGGAGGGCTTTGTTCTGAATCTCAATTTTCTGATGAATCCAAGGAGAGTTGTTAATTTTCACATTGTTCAGCTTTTTTCTTGCTGTGAGGACAGAAGAACCAACTTCCACGCTCTTTACACGTTGGACCAGAAACCACCCACCTTTTTTGGTACAACTGTGAGCTAAAAACAATGTTTGCTTTATTTAGTTATGTATTTATTTTTAATATATTTTTTGAAGTGAACATAACCTTAAGAGTTTAGTGTCTTCAAAGTATAACAAAATAGGAAGCCCGGAACCGCGTCACCTGGCCCTTTCTCTTCTCATCTCCTCCTAGTTCAAAATGCTTGCATTTCTTAATAGCCGGCATTCTTTGAGGTCTGCAGTGGGGCTCAACACACAGTTTTTGCATTTTTTAAATGGATGAAAAAAACGAAAAGAAAATACTATTTTGTGACTAGTGAAAATTACACGCGTGTCAAGTTTTAGAATCTATCATTGTTTTACTGGAATATAGACCTGCTCATTTATTTACATGCTTTTTTGGGTGTTTTCATGCTGCATGGACAAGGTGAGTAGTTTTGGCAGAGATCTTAAGATCCACAGGGCCTAAGACGTTTATTATCTGGCTCTTTACAGACAAAATAATCCAATCCCTGCTCCTACCTTTTAATATATATGTATATATATTTTTAATTATATATGTATATAATTTCATTTTATCTCTGTGCTACATTCTTGGGAATTGTGTCAGATTTACTTCCCAGTTTATAATGGCCTCTTTAGCTGTATCTAATCTGCTAATTTAGTCATAATTTACCCCCTTTTCTTCAACAATTATATTTTAAATTTCTAACATTGTATGTTTTTTTCTTTTTCTAATCTATGTGACAGGCTTTGATTATGTTTTATTGTTTATTCATGTTTTTGATGTCATCTTTTATTTCTTCAAGCATTTTGCATATATTCATTTTATATTCTGTACCTTTGAGGTCTAAAGCTGATGTTACTGCTTCTGCTACTGATGCTGCTTAGTTGCCTCATGTATTTGATGATCTTTGATTGTGAGCTCACATTTGGTACATCAAGTCTGCGGTCCTACATGAAAGACCTGTCCAGGAAGGATTTTGCTCTGCGGAAAGCCAGGGAGATGACTATCACCGGAGCGTCAGAGCCTTCTTCCAATATCTCTGGCTTAATCTGGGAGTCTGAGGATCAATACCTCATTCTTTCTCTGTTGGCCCAAGACTTCTTGCCCTCGATTCCAGCATCAATATTGGCAATTAAAGTGGTGCCTGTCTTTAGGCATACCTGTCTTCCTCTGTGCATGTCCCTCTATCTTTCTTTCCTTTTTTTTTTGTTTTTAATTTTTTTAATGTCTTATTTTTTTTTGAAACAGAGAGAGACAGGGCATGAGCAGGGGAGGGGCAGAGGGAGAGGGAGACACAGAACCCAAAGCAGGCTCCAGGCTCTGAGCTGTCAGCACAGAGCCCGATGTGGGGCTCGAACCCACGAACCGTGAGATCATGACCTGAGCTGAAGTCGGACGCTTAACCGACTGAGCCACCCAGGACCCCCTCCATCTTTCTTTTCTGCTGAATTTTCTTTTTCATTCTTCTGGCCATTGGGAATTTCCAGTAATCTCAGCAAAATAATAAAATAATGCTTTTTCTATGCAATCTTGATGTTTCATCACAGGAGGGTTACCTGGCTCCCTGCTGTGCCAAGGCAGGAATCCTATCCAGTCCTTTGTTCTGTCCTTATGACTAAGTTTTGCCCCCACATGCTGGTTTATTTCCTCCCCAGGACCAGGTAATAGAATTATGTTCACACTTTCTACTTCCTCCTCTCCTTTGGTACAGCCCTGTGCCTGCCCTTGTCTTCAGCGCTCATTTATATCCCCTTAACAGATCCCCAAACCCAGAGTCAACAATGATGGTATCTTCTCTTTGACCAAAGGAACACCGTTCTTTGGCATCTTGCCAAGGACAGAATTCGGCTGTGGTTCTTTCCAAGCATCCTGGGTGTCCTGCTTCCTCCCATTTCTAAATACACACAGCCTCTATCCTCAGCCCTAGCCCCCTGAAACATGATCTCTTTGTTGGCATGGCTTCATTTTTATTTACTGATGTCGTTATTTCAGGTCCCTCCTGTGGAACTACAGTGTTCTTTCCTGCTCTTTGGGTCTCCAGAGTGTGGCCTAAAGCTAAATGCTTTTCTTTCCGGGTTTACATCACTGCCCATATACTGTTCTGTCGTTTTTAACTTGATAAGTGACTTCTAGAGTTGTGGGCGTCAGTTACAAACGGCTTCAGACGAAGAGACAAGGCATATGAAAATACTTTGTAAACAAAAAAGCCCTGTACCATGCTGAGGGCTATGCAGGGATGAGATACGCAGTCTAACTCAGGCTTTGGCTGAGGCAAATGCCCTTGACTTTGATTATGGGGAGAAACTGTCCTAAAGCCTTCTGAAGCTGCAAAGCGGTCTGCACTGGAAGAGATCACTGAGTCTTTCAAGGGGGAAATGGAACATCCTATTTAGAAGTGCCCACCGATGAAATGTGGTGTGGGAGAGTAGAAGGGATTACAGTGCTAGTGGACAATCTGGATGGGGAACTTCTAGAAGCTACATTAATTCAAAATGATGAACTAACCATGACAGCCAGGCTCTGGTTCCAGGGCTAAAACTAGGAAGAGGTAGATTTCTGTCGTGCATGTCTGCGAACTGGGAAACCTTATAGATATAGCAGGAAGAGCATTGGACTAGGTTTCTGGAGACCTTTTTTTTTTTTTCTTTTTCTTTTTGGATGAAGAAAAATTGATTGCTAAACTATCACACGATGAAAGCAGCTCCTTGCTATGAGGTTGCCTTCCAGCTCAAATTCTGTGATTTTATCACCATCACCAGGTGACATGGCTTTGTCTGAGTTGAAAAACGAGGGCTCGATTAGTGGTTTGCTTTGTGTCTCTTAGTTCCCTGGGTTCTAATACCCATGTTTCCGCATTCCTGGCTTGTACACAGTCGGTCACTGAAGGGGACGTAGGAAAGAGAAGACACAGCCACCATCTCCTCCTGAGAACTATTTCCAGCTCTTCCGTCACATGGGAGACCCAAGTCCTAAAACCTCCCAAAGGAACCATGGCTGGAGTTTCCAGTGTCGTTCCTGAGCCACATTCCTGATAACATGGGACTTTATTCCCCATTTCCCATTGCACTTCCCAGACACTGCAGCATAAGGAACTCCAGAACTTTCTGACAGTACCCTTCACAGACACGGAAAGCACAATTGTAATTTTTAGTGTTGTAGACATTTTAGAATATTTTAATAAATTGCTCTGTTTGCCTTTCAGCCTTCACCTCCTAGATTTAAGGGCACAATGAAAAGCCTTCTCTGTCTATTCTCTAGAGCATCCCAACTTGCAGCTACAAATTCTACTTCTTTTAACTTCTGATGGACTCCTGGCTGACGCCTTCTCGATAGCCAGCGCGGGAGTTCTCACTAAATGGCCCAGTGCATGACCAACCATTTAAACGTGTCGTTTTCCTTCATGATAGCAGGGTTGCTGTCCAGGTCTACATGGAGGCTCCCCAGTTCCTGAGACCCAAGAAAAATAATTCATTGGTTTATTGACGTTTGAGTTATGCTTACCTGGGCAATCTTCTACAACCACTCCTTCACCTCCATGCACAGGCCCGGGACCGGGGATTGGCCCCCAGGCCACCCCAGGTGAGAATGTCATTTGGTAAAGCTCTTCGGTAGGAAGGCTGCATCCTTCTTCCATTTCTGTTTCTGCCTCTAATCATCCGATCTTCCAAATCTTTCAAATATGGCTTCAGAAAGAAAAGTTGCTTATTTAAGATCTGGCCCCCAGTATTTATTTCCAGCTAAAACCTGTTCCTTCCCCAACCAGACTCTAAGCTTCCTCTTGCTGATAGGAACTATGTCTTTTTCTGTTTGGACTCCAGAAACTACACAGTGCCTGGCATATAGTAATTGCTGTATCCTTCAGTGACTAAATGAATCAATGAATGATTTCTTTTCATGGACACACTGTATGGGGGAATGCAAGGAACTTTTCTGTTATTTGTTATCTCTTAACATTGCTGAGACTGGCTTCTAAATATTTTTGAGGACACTCCATTTCTAAAACAATATTCAGACAAGGTTCTGTATTATATTTATACATCCCAGCCCTATGCTCACCATTTTATTTTATTTTACTCTATTTTATTTTATTATTTTACTTCAGAGAGAGAGGGAGAGTGCAGCTGGAGGAGAGGGGTAGAAAGAGGGAGAGAGAATCTTAAGCAGGATCCACGTTCAGCATGGAGCCTGACATGGGGCTCGATCCCCCCACCCCATGACCATGACCTCAGCTGAAATCAAGGGTCAGACACTCAACCAACTAAGTGAGCCACCCAGGTGCCCCTGTATTCACCTTTATAATGGATGTAGCCCTACACAGTTGATTCAATAGTATCTTGTCTACATTTTTTCAACCGCTTTTATATACGGGCAATTCTTGTTTTTTTCCCTAGATCCTCCACCCCTACCTTCAGTAGTTCACTGGAAGAAGGACTATATCTTTGTATCATTTTGTTCAGCTTATACCACTGGCTTGAGTACAGAAGAGCCGCTGACCAAATGTGGAGACCCCTGGGTAGGGTAGCAACTATGGTGGATGACAGAGGTCAGACAATCAAACTGGGGAGATGGGACTAAGGATCTAAAGAAGATGAGGTACAAAAATGTGGGGGGGGGGGAAGGTACACAATGAGGAAGGGGACAGACAGCACAGATGAAAAGCTCACAA
>NW_027530857.1:4122738-4184815 GCF_008692635.1 Crocuta crocuta
CCCGGCCTGGGCTCTGCGCCATGAGCAGAGAGCTGGATGCGGGGGCTCGAACTCACAAACCATGAGATCATGACCTGAGCTAAAGTTGAACACTCAACAGCTTGAGCCCTCCAGGAACCCCTGTAACATTTTTAAACTCCAGACTCATCTGCAAAATAGGAATAACTCCCTCATGTATGGTTTAGGTGGTTATTATATGCCAGTCACTCTTCTAGGAACTGGGGGCACAGCAGAGAACAGCATGAAGTTCCTCTCCTCACTGAGCTTACATTCTAGAAGTAGAGAAATAACAGATACATACTTTAGCCAGTGATGTATCCTCTGAGAAAACATAGAGCACTCATAGAAAGCACTTAAAATAGTATCTGGCATTCCAGTAGCCAAAAGGTAGAAACAACCCAAATGTCCATTAACTGACGAATGGATAAACAAACTGTGGCATATCCACACAATGGAACATTACTCAAGCATAAAAGGAAAGTACTGACACAGGCTTGAGCATGGATGAACCTTGAGGACATTGTGCTAAGTGAGAAAAGGCAGACGCAAAAGGTCATTTATTGTAGGATTCCATTTATAGGAAATACCCAGAACAGGCCAATGCGTGTGGACAGAAAGCAGATGAGAGGTTGCCAGGGCTTGGGAGTAAGGCTATGGGGTTTGGTAACAGGAATGGGGTTTCCTTTTGGGATGTTGGAAAATGTTCCGGAACTCACTGCACAAGACTGTAAGTGTACGAATGTTGCCAATGTTAACACATTAAAAGAAATAGTACCTGGCAGAATAGGTATTCAATAAAACTTAGATTATTTATTATTCTTCATAGCAAAATGAACAAAATCTCCCAAATAGAAAATTACCTAGGTGATTATGCTAAGTGAAATTAGTCAAAGAAAGACAAATCATGACTTCACTCATATGTGGAATTTAAGATATAAAACAGAAGAACATAAGGGAAGGGAAGCACAAATAATATAAAAACAGGGAGGGGAACAAAATGTAAGAGCCTCTTAAACACAGAGAACACACTGAAGGTTGATGGAGGGGTTGTGGGTGGGGGGATGGGCAATATGGTAAGGGGCATTAAGGAGGACATTTGTTGGGATGGGCCCTGGGTGTTATATGTAGGGAATGAGTCACTGGATTGTATTCTTGAAATCATTATTGCACTATATTACTCCTGAAATCATTATTGCACTATATTACTCCTGAAATCATTACTGCAGTCATAATTTGCACACTTGTAACTTATAGCCTTTTCATGTGTAGGCATTAATAGCAGTAACTGCAGACTTCAAGCCGTATTACAAAGCTGTAATCAAGGCAGTATGGTACTGGCACAAAAACAGACACTCAGATCAATGGAACAGAATTGAGAACCCAGAAACGGACCCACAAACGTACAGCCAACTCATCTTTGACAAAGCAGGACAGAATATACAACGGAATAAAGAGAGTCTCTTCAGCAAGTGGTGCTGGGAAAACTGGACAGCGACATGCAGAAAAATGAACCTGGACCACTTTCTTACACCACACACAAAAATAAACTCAAAATGGATGAAAGACCTAAACATAAGACAGGACGCCATCAAAACCCTTGAGGAGAAAGCAGGCAAAAATCTCTTTGACCTTAGCCACAGCAACTTCTTCCTCAACATGTCTCCAGAGGCAAGGGAAACAAAAGCAAAATGAACTATTGGGACCTCATCAAAATAAAAAGCTCTGCACAGCAAAGGAAACAATCTGCAAAAATAAAAGGCAACCGACGGTATGGGAGAAGATATTTGCAAACAACATATCGGATTAATGGTTAGTATCCAAATCTATAAAGAACTTATCAAACTCAACCCCCCCAAAAATAATCCAGTGAAGAAATGGGCAAAAGACATGAATAGACACTTCTCCAAAGAAGACATCCAGATGGCCAACTGACACATGAAAAAATGCTCAATGTCACTCATTGTCAGGGAAATACAAGTCAAAAGCACAATGAGATGCCACCTCACACCCATCAGAATGGCTAATATTAACAACTCAGGCAACAACAGATATTGGTGAGGATGTGAAGAAAGAGGATCTCTTTTGCACTGCGGATGGGAATGCAAACTGGTGCAGCCACTCTGGAAGACAGTGTGGAGGTTCCTGAAAAAATTAAAAATATAACTACCGTATGACCCAGAAGTTGCACTACTAAGTATTTATCCAAGGGATACAGGTGTACTGTTTCAAAGGGACACATGTACCCCAATGTCTATAGCAGCACCATCGACAATAGCCAAAGTATGGAAAGGGCCCAAATATCCACCGGTGGATGGATGGATAAAGAAGATGTGGTATATATATAGAATACACACACACACGAGTATTACTCATCAGTCAAAATGAATGAAATCTTGCCATTTGCAACTACATGGATGGAACTAGAGGGTTCTATGCTAAGGGAAATTGGACAGTCAGAGAAAGACAAATATCATATGACTTCACTCATGTGGAATTTAAGATACAAAAGAGATGAACATAAGGGAAGGGGAGCAAAAATAATATAAAAACAGGGAGGGGGACAAAACATAAGAGACTCTTAAACATAGAGAACAAACAGAGGGTTACTGGAGGGGTTGAGGGAGGGGGGATGGGCTAAATGGGAGAGGGGTATTAAGGAATCTACTCCTGAAATCATTGTTGCACCATATGCTAACTGGGATGTAAATTAAAAATAAATAAATAATACAATAAATTAAGAATAAAATTTAAAGAATAAATTTAAAAACTTACCTAAATAAACAAAATTAGTAAATAAATTTTTAACCACTGGAATGCTATGCAGGCTTTGAGGAGAGTGAATGTGGTCTGTAAGTACAAACTTGGAAAAATGGCTGAATTTACAGTGAGGACACACAAAAAAGCTGCAGATGAGGGTATACTTTATGTTGCAATTCACACGCACGGGCACATGCATGTGTAACTGCTGGGAAACGATGTGAGGAATACACATCAGAAAATTGAGAATAGTGGTTTCCTCCGGGGTGAATAGCTGGGGGTGGGGGCAGCAATGGTTTTGTTCTTAACCTTTATACCCTTGTGTATTGATTGATTGGTTGTATGTTATGTATATATATACAATACACAGCAGTTTGGGAGTTTGGATGACAAGCTCAGCATTAAGAGTATGAGATGGGGTGCCTGGGTGGCTTCGTTGGTTAATTATCTGACTTTGGCTCAAGTCACGATCTCAGGGTTTGTAAGTTTGAGCCCCGTTTCGAGCTCTGTGCTGACAGCTCAGAGCCTGGACCCTGCTTCAGATTCTGTCTCCTTCTCTCTGCCCCTCAACCCCCTCCCTCAAAAATAAATATTAAAAAAACTGTTTTTAAAAAAGAGTATGAGATGGCCATCCAAAATTCCTAACCTGCTCCTAGGTGGCATTAAAAGGGATACAGAATCTTGGACAAGAGAGGTAATTACCCATCTTGAGAATTAAAATCTTTTGGCTTCAGACTCATTATGAGGAATAAAACTGGACTTGTCCCATAGCGTAGGAATCCTTCAATATCTGGATGTGGTTTTTGCAGGTGGCCAGAGAGACAGCATGTTCTAAGTGCTAAGCACAACACAGGTGCTTCACAAGGATGTCCCGTGTTCTCAAAGTCCCAAAGAAAGGTTAAGGCACGGGATGTTCTTCAGCTTCTGGGCAACCTTTCCCCTGGTTAAAGCGTGTCTTTAAAAATAAAGTTAATACAGGAAAATGAGATAGTATTAAGAAAAGCCATTTACAAGTCTGAACTCTTAAAAAAAATCATTTTATTGATCCTTTACCATACAAAATTTATTCAAATTACACCCATTTGAAGTGGTAAGATCACAGCTAGAGAGAACAGGTGTACCCTGTAACAAATCTATTTACAAAATCCATCATAAAAGCTTTTTTTTTTTACATTATATTACATATTTTCTTTTTTAAACTAGCATACAACACAAAGCTAAACCGATTAGTAGTTTGCCTACTCCCAATTGTGGGAGAAATACTTCCTTTTGACAAAATCACGTACCCTGTAGGAAAAGAAATTCCCACAATCTGACTTGCCACGGCCACCCGAGTCACTCTGCAAAGCCATCTTCCTTCAGACCTTCCTCTCACACACAGGCTGTCATGCACGCCTCGAGTTCTTTCTTTCTCCTGAAAGCTAAAGCTTTAAATACTGCAGTTTTATTTACAGATCTACACTTAAAACAACAAAAACGGAAACAAGAACCACGACGAAAAACGAAAACGCAATATGACACTCTTAAAAAATTACAAACCAGCTAGAAAATACTCTGGCAGTGTTTACAAATTAATTGCTATTTTTTTTTTGTACAAAATTGCTAGATAATGAAAATGTGAGGAGACTACATATCAACTTAAATAAAACGACCGCTATGCACAGATCTGTACATATGAACACACACCTAACACTGTTTGACAGCTCATGTGTTGCCCTTTATACACTTTATTTTGTAAGGCTCACGCAGTCATAATTTGCACACTTGTAACTTTCAGCCAGTTCATGTGTGAGCGTTAATAGCAGCAACTCAATGGTACCAGAAAACCTGCAGACTTAGTACTTACAGTAACACAAATACCGTAGTACTAACCCACTTGGTATGCCAGATACTATGTCAGAAAGAAAAGGACTAATGCAAATAGAACACAGCACGGACATCTAATTAAGCTACACCAGTTAAGCCCACTAACTGGGGGGGAAAAAAAAAGTCTTATGCATGAAGGAACTCTTTAAGACTTATTAGTATTCCTTTCTTTTTTTTTTCAAACAATAAATACGGCATTATTACATTACGCAAAGGCTTCGCGAGAAAGTCAACAGAACACACAGCAACCTAGCCAGGTGAGCTCAGTCTTTAGACTTTGGAAAAAAATCAGCTTTGTGCCGCTGGCAGAGAAAATTAGACAAAGCTGTAAGCAGAGGCAGCTAATCAGATGAGATAAATATGGGACATGGGGAAAAGCTTGGCATAAATGGTTTCCCATACAGGAAAACACCCCACAGTGCATTTCTAGTAGGCACTTGACACAAAGCTCCCCCTCCCTCCCCCACCCCAGTGCTTCGTCACGGACCACACCGCTATTTGTACCAAATCCAGTGTGTGTGAGAGAGGAGGCTGGGGACAGAGGCCGAAGAAGAAAAACGAGGAAAATCTGCACCTTTGTTTTCCTTCCCAAACACACACCCACGCACACCCACACACAGAGTTTAAAGTGCTGGTGTCATGTGATTTGACCCCACCACCACTTTGCATATTGTGGACATCTACCTGGAGTAAACTGGCTGGGGCTTTCGTGGTTTGTTTTGTTTTGTCTTGTTTCGTGTTTTTCCTAAGGGATGTTTTCGATTCAATTCGACACAGGAATCCACTGCTACCGTGTCAGGCACATAGCCTTTCAATTTAACTGTTTGTCTCATCTTGAGGTTTTTGTTTTTGTTTTTCCGTGACTCCCTCATACCTGCAGGTCTTCAGTGTCCAAGGAGTGGATGTGAGGTACCAGGCCACCTGCCGGGGGTGGGGGAGAAGGCTCTCTCCCGGGGCCCATGGGAAAGCCATTCTTGGACGTACCTGGGAGGAGGTGCCGCTGACAGGAAGCCTCCAGCAAGTGGGGGGGGGACCCCATCCCCGAAGAGTAAGGCGGGAGGCGCCCTGGCATTCTATCGCTTCTTTTCCCACATCCCGGCTTCCCTTGGTTCAACTTGACTCCTTCATAGAGGAAGGGGGCCCGGGCTCTGGCCAGGACTGCAGCCCCCCAGGCAGCGGGGGCGCCCTGCTCTTGCCAGCGTTAAGTGAATGCCCCGGGACAGAATGCCACTCACATGGCGGGGATGTCTTTGTCCCCGGAGGCCTCTCCATCTGACCCCATCCTGAGAAGTGGTCTCCCTGAGTGCAGTGTAAGAGAGCCCTTGCCCTTGCCCCAGCCTCGGGGCCCGGGGGCGGGGGGGAAGGGGGAAGGAAGCCCGAGGACGGAGGGACCCACACCTGTGGCTCCCTGGGACCTGCTCTGTCATCTGTCCTGGTTTTCCTCTCGCGTGGGCCACCCGTGTCCGCGAGCCCCGGGCCCCACTCGCTGCCAGGAAGGGAAGCGAGATGGAGCTGGAGTTGGTGCTTCTCGCCGAGGCCGTGACACCTGCGTCCCAGGCGTCTAGATGCTCTGATCAGTAGAGGTTCTCTACCTCTGCTTAAATCATTCCAATGAGCAAAAAACCGTTTCAAAGTAAACAATTAAATTGAAATGGCGATGAGTGCCACAGGAATGCTTCAATGGCGGCTAAAAAAAAAAAAAATTTTTTTTTTTTTTAAAAAGCCTAAAACAATCCACAAAGAACTCCTAAGTGAGCGTTGGCTACAAATCAACTTTAAACTGACAAATACGTTGGGGGCGGGGACTGGGAGTGGTTAACGGAGCCAGGAAAATCCACACCAGCTTCGGGCGGCAGAACGCGAGGGCTCTTCTGGATCCGCAACAGAGAGTGGAAACCAGGGTTCTTCATCCGAAAGGCTGTGCGGGTTCTCCCGACCTCCTGGCGGGACGCGCGGTCCATAGCTTACACTGAATTATGACAGTAATTTAAATATTCCTAAGAAGAGCTGAAGAAATCCATTTCATACTTTTTGCATGACTTCAAGTTCACAGTCCCTGCCATTCCATTCCATATTAGCAGACCCCCAAAGACATGCATTCTGCGGAGAAGGCACGGCTTGAAATGCTATTAAGGAAGATTGCTGTTTTCGAGTGGGCCAGGTGGCCAGACCCCATTCTACAGCCCATCCATCAGGCACAGCAAGCCAATCCGGGAAGGGAGTGGGGGAAGAAAAATGGGGTGAGAGACACCTGATTGCACATTTTCTCACTTGCTGACTCATCCAGGAGATTTGGGAGCCTGGGGCAACGCAGGGCTTTCCCAAGGGAGCCTGCAACTGTGCGTTTAGACAAACAAAAAAAAGAAATTATTTTTTTTCCTTAAATTCATGAAAACGTCAGCTTTGTTCTGAAGTCTGTAGTTTACTTCATGATACTATCTTGGAGGAAGAAGGTAGGAAGGGACAACACTGCATGACAGGTGCTCTGGTTCCATAATAAAAAAATATTGGTTTATAAGGGGAGTTCACACAATGCATAATCAGCTACACATAAAATCTTCCACCAGTGGGAGCTTTTCCAAATCGTAAGCATCGAAGAGATCGCTGATGCCTTCTTCCTCCCCAAGGCTTAGGAGATAGTCTTCTTGGAGCAGCGGGGGCAGTAAGTTCACAAATGGTCCTTCTAGGTTGGAAGGAATTTGGTCCTCAGTCTGCTGTAAGAGGTTGGCTGGGGAGGCCAAAGGAGAAAGGTTTGCCATAGAAATGGAACAATCGCTATGTCCTGAGTTGGTTGAAGCCAAGTCTAAAAGGGGGGAAAATTGGGGGAAACAAAAAGAAGTTAGGAGCCAATCAAATGGACTTTTTGGAAGAATACGCATGTTGCTGTTAAAAGCACGCGCCCTTTGCTGCGATGATCAGAAGCCCAGACCGCCACGTGCTGTTTGCTGCAACTGGCCGCCGGGCTCTGATCTGGTCTGACTCATTACTCTCTTGAAATGTCTGCAGTTAGCAAACAAGTATACAAATCGCTTCAAAGATCAGAGGCTAACAAGTTCCAACACTTCTTTCTGCTATCAGTTAGTCACTATTTATTTACTTATTGAGAGGGACAGATCTTGAGTGCGTGAGAGGAGAGAGAATCTTAAGCAGGCTCCACACTCAGCACAGCACGAAGCCCGATGTAGGGCTTGATGCCGCGACCCTGGGACCATGATCTGAACCAAAATCAAGAGTCATTGGATGCTCAACCAACTGAGCCACCCAGGCACCCCCAGTAAGTCACTATTTAAAGGAAAAACAAATCATAACATCTGTAGTGAAATGCTGGCTTCTGAGCAGGGCTCACCGACTTTAACTTTGCCTTTTTTGAACTAACTTTTTAAAGATATCTCTAAAAACGCACATAATAAGGCATATCCACTTTGGATTTGTTCTGAAAAAAAAATGGCCTTTCATTTTACCATCTGAGGTGCTGTGTGTGTTGTTTTTTTTTTGCTCAATAGATCAGACCCTATTCACTTCAATCACCCCTATTCTTGCCGCTATATTGGGAGACAGTATGGGGGAACATTAAATACACACACCCCCGTCTGCAACTGAAAGAGAGGGGAGACATTAGATTTTCCCCTGGGGGCTATTCCTCCCATATCTTGTCCCCATCACACTGGGGGCAGGGAGGGCGGGTGGAAATTAAGTTACAGCTTCTTCTGACAAAAGGCTTTTCTCTCTCCAAACTTGTTGCCTTTCAGTGTAGCGATGATTCACCCGGCCAGCTCACAACAGCTTCACTCCGCACTTGAGCTGGTTTTCCAAAACACTGTAAGCAAACAGTTTTGGCTGATCGCGAAGCCTGAGGGACTCCATCCGCCGGTGGAGGAGTCCTTTGCTCAAGATAATGATTTTATTCTGTAACTAGTCAGAACGTCTTTTTTAAAAAAAGTTACCTTAATAACGTTTAATAGCAGAAGTTTTTATTTCGTGCCTAGACATGTGGTTCTGACAAAGGATCCTGCTAGTCACCTTCCTTTTGAACACAATTTCCAAATGAATAAGTGGAATTTTTACCTTTGGAAGGGGGTTTCGGGATATTCCCATTGTGGTCTTGGTTGTTTGTTTTCATTGGACTGTGTGTTTCTGTCTCTTCTGGACACAAATACACCTCAATGGGCCCTTGGGTACTTGCCAAATGTATTTGTAGGCTCTACAAACAGAAGAAGCAAGAAAAGTTCAAATTCAGAAATGAAAGCTACAGTGATTTTCATCTAAAAATGGAAAGTAAGGGTAATTTTCATTCTTTACTTTGCTTCTTCACTGGTGGCCCATCCTGATCAAGAGCAGGGGCCAGCAAACTGCAGCCCGAGGGCCAAATCCAGTCCATCCACTGGCTTTGTAAATAAAGTTTTATTGGCAAAGAATCATGCCCATTCCCACGGTTTATGGATTGCCTCTAGCTGCCTTTTTTTTTTTTTTTTTTTTTTTTTTCCCTCATGCTATAATAATGGCAGAGGTGTGCAGTTGAGTTGTCCCAACGAGACTTACGGCTCACAAGGTCAGGAATATTTACTGCCTGGTCCTTTACTTTTTTTTTTTTAAACGTTTATTCATTTTTGAGAGACAGAAACAGAGTGTGAGTGGGGGAGGGGCAGAGAGAGATGGAGACAAAGAATCGGAAGCAGGCTCCAGACTCTGAGCTGTCAGTACGGAGCCCGACGCGGGGCTCGAACTCACAAATCATGAGATCATGACCTGAGCTTAAGTTGGACGCTTAACTGACTGAGCCACCCAGGCGCCCCATTGTCTGGTCCTTTAAAGAAAAAGTTTGCTGACCCCTGCCCCAGAGGAGGTGAACTGTGTTCTTTAAATATATTCCTTCTTTGCAAACTATTAAAAGGTCTTTCAAGTGTTCTACAGACAGTATTTCCAGGCTGTCATTCCTATCTGGCAGGGCTTTTTCATGTGAACTTTAACAACCACTGGACGAATGGCATTCTTAAGTGCTAGGAGCAGAGCTTAATAAGAGAATGTGGCACACTAACATCTAAAACTCTTCTTCATCTGGGTCACAGAGCTATTATTATCATTTAAGGTGAGAACTCTACCCTACATGGGAGTTTGCAAATCTCATTCTCTTATTTTCTATGCATTTCCTTTTTGCTATGTTTCTTTATTGTATAGTTACAGTCCAGGCCTATATTAGTGAAGATTATCTGAAAGCAATCACAAAAATACGCTCCCTACTTTCTTATAATACTCTATCAATTCAGCCACAGCCTTGTGTGATTTCTTAAAAGTAAACATGTTATAAAAGATAAATTCTGAAAATGTGCTAAGGTATGTTGGGGGGTTACTTTTTTTTTTTTAATTAGGGAGATACTTCTTTTTTTTTTTAATTTTTTATTTATTTCTGAGAGACAGGGAGAGAGGTAGCATGAGCAGGGGAGGGTCAGAGAGAGAGGGAGATACAGAATCCGAAACAGGCTCCAGGCTCTGAGCTGGGCTGGCTGTCAGCAAAGAGCCCGACGCGGGGCTCGAACCCACGAACTGTGAGATCATGACCTGAGCCGAAGTCGGACGCTTAACCAACTGAGCCACCCAGGCGCCCCTGGAGATACTTTAAAACATTTATACCTCTATTCCTGGCAGGTCCAGGGCAATCAACATAAAATTCCCCAATGGTTCAAATCAATCAGAACCACCAAATAATAGAGAAAGAAAAAGTACAAGAGGGACAGGGCGCCAAACATTGAGTTCAATGCTGCTATGTTAAATTTGACTTCTGGGGCACTCAAAGCAAATGAACTGTTGAAATGTTTTTTAAAGTTTGGGTTAAGTAAAACAGATGGGAAGAAGTATCAAGTTTTTTGGAAGATACACCCTTTGTCCATGACTCAATGATTCCTTAACTTCAGGCATTTCAGAAAGATCTCTGCAGATGAACAAAGACGTTATCTCCTTACCTCTATTGGGTCAGGCACTTCAAGTCTTGTTTCTGGAGGGGCTTTGACAACTATAACAGTTTGGTCTTTAAGGCCACTAATTTTTCGAATATCTTGATATGTAACGTAAGCTAACGTAGGGAGCGTTAAGGAAATCTTCCAGTGAATTGCCTCAGATGTGCCCACTTAGAAGATAAAAGAACAGATGCATGGAAAAATTCTTTAACGTATTTTATGACGTAAGAATATATCGGTGTCTCCGTCTAGATCTTTAAATATATGGGATTCACATGAATCTTTTTTTCTGGTTGATATTCTAAACAACAAGACAAAAGCACAGCTTTTCCCTGCCCATTTCTAAAAAGCCCATGGCTACTTAAAATATCAAACACAGAAACGGAATAGTTAAACTATCCAAAGAAAACCAAAACCCAATTTGTTCAAGGATTTTCTAGCCATGTTCTTCTGGAGCATGGACATTCCATAAACTTCAGAAGTGTTGTCAACTCAAATTGAATGATGGCAGATCCCAATTTACAGGGGAAAAAAAAAGTTCTATTACCCATATATTTTTGGCAACTCCAGTAACTTCTATCTGCTGCTTAACTATTAGCAAACGTCAGCAGCCACTCAAATGAATGGTGAGTAGCAAACAGATCTTTTGGCAGAATTCAGAAGACTGCTCAGGCAGATGGCTTGTTTTCTTAAGGGCACCCGGGCTGGTGGTGATTCTATACTGCCCATTGATAAGAGTGTCATTATTTCTCTGCTACAAAAATCATCCTCTGTATGGTATTATTAACTGTAAATATATCAGCATTCACAAGGAGGAAAGCAGCTTCCCAAGGCTCTGCAACTGAACAGATTTGAGACTCACCCATAGGAAGAGAGAGCAAACAGTATTTCAGTACCCTTGCTAATGACTTCTGCGCACTGAACAATTCTTTGGAGTGCCCGGCAGCCAAACCTGAGAGGATATCACGAAAAAATATGGTACCGACTGCATGATGAAAGTGTTCACGTGAGATTGCGTAGAGAGACACGTTCTTATTCGGCAGTAAAAGAACTCACACAGCTCTCTTCTATAAGGCACAAGGAGTAACATAATTAATGTACAAGGTCTTCTAGCCTGTAGCATTTTTTATGTGAGCCCACAAAAAATGCCTACGATAAAGCAGCAAATCACAACTCAATGAAGGCCTTTCTGCAGGTAATGTAATACAGCAAATAGAGTAAATGATCTGACATGTTTAACACGGAAATAGGGTTTGGGGAGCCACGAGGCAATGTCTCTTAGAACAGTGGACTTTTATTAGACATTGAAGGAAGCTAGGAACGTGCTGTGCAGAAAAAAGCACATTCACTTCATATCTGTATATACTTTTAGGGGCATCTTTACAGACTATCTATCTGAAGTCTCAACAGTTGAGACAACAGCTAATTCAGTGCTGAGCTCGATGGGACAGGCTCACGTGGGAGTCCGGGTCTTAGGTCTCCATTTATTTCACCAAGGAAGCAAACTGACGGTTATGAATTTTTACCGAGAACCCTGGGGGGAAATGACAGCCAGGTACCCACCCCCCGGCCCCCTGTGAAAAAAGCTATGTGACAAGAACTTATTAAAATAAAAACTCATCTACAATTACTCAACATGCTGCAGGAAGGAAAATTTCAACACATTTGTGAACAAGCTGTACCACATTCGGAACTGAGTGGTGAATTGAAATAAATTGTGCAAACACATTTTCTAATCTTACAAACTTAAAAGGACTTCCACTGTGGCTCCCTCCTGAATTTGCTTTTTTAGGTTAGCAGCTCCCCACAAGGAAGCTTTCAGGTTCTGGAACAAAGGCCCCAGAGAAAGCCAATGTAGGGGACCGTGCTGTAAGCTACACATCGCAGAGAGCGACCAATCACGGACAACCGCCTCGTCTCTTCCTCCACGGGGCTCCCAACTGAACCTTGAAGGAAGGAGCCCCACTTGTTTCTTTCCTGGGAAACCCACTCTGGCCACCACTGGGGATTCAAATCATCACACCTCTTCTCCATGTCACTAATCAGCAGCTGACAAGATGAATCCTTTGGTCAACAGAGAGCGAGCAATCGCAGTTTCAAAACATGGCCTGAATCGGAAAATATATGTCCCCACAGCCTCCAAGGGAAAGCCTGTCAGACATAAAGCGTCATGTGGAATGATCAGAAGTGGGGAACGCAAATTAGAGAGGAGGTGTCTTAAAACATGGGCTTTGTCTTCTTCTAGAAACTGAGAATATTGCAAAATCTTGTCAGCATGATGAAGTAAGCCATACATCCTTCTTGTTGGAAGGACAATGATGAGCAGTTTTCCCATGATGGCCAACAGATTGTCAGCCAGTTGACAAGAACTGGCTTTAAAATTTTTTTATTTCCAGAGACTAATGGCTGTAGATGAATGGATGAACTGAGATGTCTCAAGCCTGGGGGGTGGAAGGGGTTCTGAAATCAGCTCTTGATGCTGTGAACCAGCATTAACGCACGGGAGAAGTTACAGTGTGTTTTTTCTCTACTCTTTTTATTCCTTCAGCTATAGCCCAGACAGATTCAGCAAATTCCAATTGCTCCAATATCTGACAAAAAGAAAATAGAATGTGAGAACCCCAACAGTGACAGCTAACGCCCACCAAAAATCTGGGGAGCCAAAGAGGAATCTGCTGGATGTTGTCATTAATATTAACACCGACACCTTACGTGTCTTATAATAGGGCTGCCTTACACTAGGAGTGTGTCCATATGTCCCAACCACATGAATAACATGATTAAAAACAAAACAAAGAAAAAAAACAACAAAAAACACCCCACAGTTACCACCTGGCTATCAAAATAGATAGGAGAAGATACCATCCAGTGACTATCCTTCCATAAATACTGAGCTCTAAAACAAAGGTACGTGGATTTACACACACACATGCACACACACACGCACACACACACGGACTTGGGTGAAACCAGAGTAAAAGTCTACCTGTGCGTAAGAGTCAGCCTGACAACTCTGGATGTAATCTAGAAGGCACTAACCCCCAAGGAACAGCTGACACAAAGGATATCTTTGATTCTCTGAATCCTCGGTTAGCAGTTTGAGGTCCAGGGTGCAGGTTTGGATCAGCTCATCTAATTTCTTCTCTTCCTGGCTGAGCTCGGTCACTTCCTTCGACAGGCCTTGACACTGGGCCAGCGTGCCCCCGTCCTCAGACAGACTGCAGCCCCTAGAAACCCAAACACAGACTCATCGTGGCTACTTGGGAGACCGGAACGGAGGTAGGGGGAGAGGGAGGGCAGGGAGAAATGGTCTTTTGAGAAAATGTCTCCTCTTTTTTACTTTTTATAAATTTCTAAAATGTTTGATTATTTTTGAGAGAGAGAGAGAGAGAGTGCGAGCGGGGGAGGGCCAGTAGGGGAGGGAGACACAGAATCTGAAGTAGCTCCAGGCTCTGAGCTGTCAGCGCAGAGCCTGACACGGGGCTTGAACTCATGATCCATGAGATCTTGATCTGAGCTGAAGTCGGACGCTTAACTGACTGAGCCACCCAGGAGGCCCTAAATGTTTCCTCTTGACACAGAAGGTCACGTTGCTTGTTAGGCGATTGTTAAAATCAGAACATTTATACACATATTTTTCCCGCACAGAGTCCTTCACCTCTCCCACCACAGAAACTAATGGGAAAAAAACAACAATCCCAAATCCAACACTGCTATTTTCAGGTTTCTCTCCTCCAGAGGAGGCCTGTTTCTTCAGAAGGCTCAAATGCAAAGGGTGAAAGGAGGGCCTCCTCCCTGCCACATGCGTCCTAGGGGGACAGAGAAAGAGAGGGGGGAATGGATGGAGAGACATAGTGAGAAAAATGTGAAAGAAAAGATGAGGAGTGGTTCAAAACGCAACGCAATATCATCTGGAAAGTACAAAAGACCTAGGTGGTTTCTGAGGGCCTCACACCACCCACCGACAAGGAAAGGAGGTTAAGGGGACAGATCTGTGTGCGATATGGGAGGACAAAGGCCACCACCCAACAGGTTTCTCTCAACCACAGGCCAAAATGGGTCACTGAGTCGTCACAAAATTCCAGAAAAGTACCAGAAGTTACCCGCTCATCCTATCGTGTCTGGGGTAGTATTTTGCCCAAAGCCACCCTCTAAGAGATTTGTTCCTTCCCACAACACTTTCAAAGCTCCTTCTAAAATAGTGGCTCTTCAGGCGCTCCGTCTAATAATTCATGAGCAGCATTATCACCCATTTAATCACGTGTGTGGCTGACAAGTGCTAACATCCCTGCTTTCCAGAAGGAGCCGAGGCAGCTAAGTCTTGCCTCAATTTACCCAGAAAGTGAGGTGATGATCTGCTGTTTGTTGAGCCACGGATAAGGATAACGTGGCAATGTGTTAACACAGGGCCACAGTTCATTTCCAAACACCTGTCAGAGATAAGCCAATGACATGTTCCTTTAGCTTTCACACGTGAGCACACACGTGGCATCACCACGAGATGGACGGCATTTTACTTAACATCTGCAGACCCCCTCTCCCCCCCGCCCCCCAATGAATCCCAGGATCCCCTGGCTTGAGGCTAATCAAGCTTTTCGTCTCTGAATGTATCTAAAGAGAAGGGCTCTGTGCAAAGAGACTTTGAACTTCTGGCAAAGGAGGGGCAGGGAGACGGGAACCGCAGAAATGGAGTGTGGACATGAACGTGAAGCCTGGGATGGGGTCATGGCTTGTACTCACATCCATTGCACGTTGTTTTTCGACTTCTTCTTGATGAGGTGGATGCCTTCCAGCACGTTGGTGATGTCGTAGATCCTCCTCTTTTGCACTTTGAGTACCTCCGCTGCCTTGTTCAAATCCAAGACCCCGTCAGGGGACTGGCTCAGTAGCTGAATGAACTTCTTGGTGAGCAGACCAAGTGATGTGTCATACCGTGTTTTTTCTGAGGGAGATTTTGGAGCTTAAAGAAAAACAAAAGCCGAGCGGGTGGGGGGGGGACAGGGAAGGGGGAGAGGTAAAGAAATGAAGGGTTTCTTTGCAGGTAGGCAAGCCCTCTTTCCCGCTGCAGCCCAAGTATTAGTGTCAAAGCAAAGCTGTTGCCGTCATTGTTGGTAAGTTATGGAAAGTTATGCAATGGCTTTATTAGAAAAGGAAGGGGGCGCCTCGATGGCTCAGTCAGTTAAGCGTCTGACTTCAGCTCAGGTCATGACCTTGTGGTTCACAAGTTCGAGTCCCATGTTGGGCTCCGTGCTGACAGCTCGAAGCCTGGAGGCTGCTTCAGATTCTGTGTCTCCCTCTCTCTCTGCCCCTCCCTGGCTCACACTCTGACTCTGTCTATCTCTCTCTCAAAAATAAATAGGGGCGCCTGGGTGGCTCAGTCGGTTAAGCATCCGACTTCGGCTCAGGTCATGATCTCACAGTCCGACAGCTCGAGCCCTGCGAAGGGCTCTGTGCTGACCAGAGCCTGGAGGCTGCTTCAGATTCTGTGTCTCCCTCTCTCTCTTCCCCTCCCCTGCTCGCTCTCTGTCTCTCAAAATAAAATATAGACATAAAGAAAAAATTTAAAAAAATAAATAAACATTAAAAAAAAGGAAGGGACAGGACAAGTTCCTGTTTGATTAAAGTGTTTTACTGTGAATTTCTCAGGAGTTTCTACTTTGGCTTACCCTACTCCTTGAGTCTAGTGAAGTATCCTACACACGGTAGGTGTTCAACAATATCCGTTGAATGAATGAAAAAGTGCTGTAGCCTCAGGGGATGAGCACGTGGGAAGCCTAACCTGCTGGGGCCCGGGCTGCGAAATCTCCCCAGCACTTCATGACTGGGCCTTAGACCCAACTTAACTGGCTTTGCAGACGTGTGTGTGTGACTTATTCACCACTCTTTCAAATAATGCCTCACATGGATGAAGAATACCGAAAGCCATTCAGTGGAATGGCCCCGTCCCTCCTAAAGGCAATGTCCTTATTCAATATCGTATTTATTCTCTGACAGGTGCGCAGGTCAAGGCCTTTGCTGAGCAATACACACCGTTTGCGGACTGCCTAATTCATAAACTCCACGAAAGGGGCGACCAAAGCCTAATTTAGCATCCACGTTAAATGCCAAAGACATAAAGGGCTGCTTAGCTGTTGCCAACCTCTTTTTCTTTCTCTCCCAGAAGAAGCAATCGATGGCAAGGAAAACCAGCTGCAGTATACTGGTGTCTGTCAGTTCTTACACTGCCTTATGCCGAGTTAGAGAGTCAGGCCCGGCGCAGACATTCCTGACTCTGGCTCGCTTTGTCTACACCCGGGTGAGCCTGCTCTCCAAAGTCATGTCCGTTAAGGAAAGTTAAAATTAAATTTGATTATAGAGTGGAGCCAAAGAACTTGTATTGCAAGCTGAAAAGTGACACCACACACGTTCAAAGAGGCCTCCCCTGGAGTCGGTATTCAGGTCCTGAAATGCCTCTAAACCTTTGCGGGGTGTCTGCGGACACTGTACTTACTTTTCAGGATAGGAACAGAGAGAAATGAAAGAGGCCACAACACGCCAGCAGTATTCACACCGGGGCATCCTCCCAGCCGCAAGCTTTGAAAGGTGGGAAGCCCACACCCAGGAGGAGAGGAGATGAGAGCATCCTTACTTTTTGGACTATCTGGACTTCGCAGCGCGGCTCTTCCTTTGCCCTTGGGGGTTTTTAAGCCATCGGAGAGGTACTGATGACCGCTTTCTCCCAGCTCCAGCCTTCGCTTGGCCTGCAATGTGAAAGCACAAGCGTTGGTCACCGGGCACGTGGGCAATCGCAAGGGGTGGGGCTGTCTGTGACCCCGCCCCGCCATGTGCCGCGGGCCGGGCTGGCACTTCAACCCTCTTCACCTGCACCGGATTCCCCATCAGACGGACATATCCAGTGGTCCTTCAGGATTAGGCTCAGGAGCCGCCTTGTTCAATCATTCATTCATTCATTCACTCATTTATTCATTCATCATACGTGCCAGGGGTGGGGCAAGACACCAAGAAGACAGCAGGCATCGTGGAACATAAACTCGCTTTTCCCTCGCAAAACTTTGCCCCCATCTCTGATCCGGGCTAGACCCCTTTCTCGTGCTCCCGCAAACGCTGTTTTGTTTTTGTTTTTTAATTTTTCAATGTTTTTTTTACTTATTTCTGGGAGAGACAGCGTGAGCAGGGGAGGGTCAGAGAGAGAGGGAGTCACAGAATCTGAAGGAGGCTCCAGACTCTGAGCTGTCAGCACAGAGCGCTAGAGATCATGACCTGGGCCAAAGTCGGAGGCTTAATGGACTGAGCCACCCAGGCACCCCAAAGGCTCTCTGTTTATTTGTATCCTCGCACTTAGTGAATATCAGGGTTATTTTACTTATCTGTTTCTCATTTCCTTTAAGGCAGGGACTGTTTCCCATTTAGCTTTGTACACCTAGTGCTTGGCACAGAGCCTGGGCTTCTGTAGGTATTCAATCACTCTATTTATATTCAACGCAAGAGTGATTGAATAGTAACACAACTAGTCACAGACCACAAATAGTCATTCATCAGAATAACAAATACTCCAAACGCTCCATCTTGGGCTTCACCTGCTATTACTGTCTCCGTTTCCATCATCACACCTGACACGTGAGAGGTCTTCATCCAAGTTTGTAACTTAATTTCACTTCAAAAATATCCACCTAGTATCTACGGACGGGGCACCGGACTTAGGGAGCACAGGTAAAGCAAGGCAGGTTAAGTGTCCCTGCCTCCCTAGTGCGAAGAGTCCGCGAGTAGACAGATCATGAAGTAACTGTTGTGTGCTAATGTTTGGGTGTGACAGGTGTTTGGATGGGAATGGCACCACCAGACACCCGACATGGCCCCAATCGAGACATCGAGGCTCATTTTCAGGGCAGACTCTCTTAATGAGATGCACAATTTCATGGGAAGTCCTCAGGACGTGGAAACAGAACTTCATCGGCTGATGACAGATACCCAGCTTCTCTGAAGAAAGCTATCAGCTCATCTCGCTCTGGTCACTACAGTGGGTACCAGCTGAGTGTGGCTCATCTGAATCAACCCGTGCGCCAAGTATAAAATACACACTGGATTTTGAAAATGTGCCCCTACCCCCCAAAAAGGGGCAAAACCCATCACCAACGGTTTTTATATAGATTACATGTTAAAATGATATTTTGGCTTTATTAAATATTATTAAATCAGATAGAATTAAAATTATTTCACCTGTTTCCTTTCATATTTTCTTTTACTATGTGGCTTGTATTGTGGCAGGCATTATCTTTCTTTTTAGTTAAATGTTTATTTTTAACTAATTAAATAAGGTAATAAATAATTTTAAAATGTTATTTTTAAAAATTTAATGCTTATTTATTTTTAAGAGAGAGTGCAAGCAGGGGAGAGGCAGAGAGAGAGGAGGGACACAGAATCCGAAGCAGGCTCCAGGCTCCTACCTGTTGGCTCAGAGCCTGATGTGGGGTTTGAACCCATGAGCTGTGGGATTGTGATCTGAGCCGAAGCTGGACACTTAACCGACTGAGCCACCTGGGCGCCCCCACGCATTATCTTTCTATTGGGCAATGCTGGGCTGAAGTTCACTCTCAAGGCCTAGGAACGACATTTGGCAAATTTCTCAACTTCATTTTCCCCTCCGAAATCTTCTGTCAAATCCTTGTGTGGGCCTGGTGTTTTGTTTGGCCCAGCAAGCGCTCCCTCTTCATGAGGGGAAAACCCTCTGATTGTCTTTGGGGAGCACCCCTTCCCTGTGCCAGCACATCTGTGCACACGGTGACCCAGCTGATCTCTGTGTTCCATCCTCCCCTCCCCTACAGTGACTGGGCCCGATGGCCCATAACCAAGCCTGGGTGAACAAAGGTCAACCCAGGAATTTTTCTAGAACTACTGGCAAGAAGCGGTTGTGCCGTAACACTAAGGTTGACAGAAGCCAGAAGCCACCTGACAACAGAGGCTCTAGAAGGGAAGATGGAGTGGAGAAACAGAGAAGAGGGTCTGAGGTCACCATTCAGAACTCTGAATCAACTGCTAGGGTGCGGACAGCAGCTGGTCTCCCCCCAGACATCAGCTAATAAAAGCTTTCTGCTGCAAGCTCTTTGAGCCGGGGATATGGAAGTGTGGTTCTGAAAGTGACAGCCCATGGGATGGGCTGAGTTCACATGGGCCACAGTGCAGTGTGATGGCAAGCCCCATCAGAGTGGCAGCGTGGGCGGGCTACTTCTTGTGGCCTCCAGGAAATTACCGCCAATAGAGGCACGCTTCGTGGGTGAGTAGAGAGGGGAACAGCTTTGCTCTGGAGGACTTTTCTCTCCACAGAAAGCAGTAGAGACGCACAGCTCTATTTCCTCCGCATTAAGGTCCCCGGAAGGAAGCCAAACGGGAGAAGAGCTTGGGACCCAGAACTCTTGGGCTCCTGAGTCTGTCAGTTCTTCCTGAACACTCACAGTGAAGAATTACTCACTGGCCAGCAACCTGGGGGGCTATTAGTTTTTCCTCCCCATCCAGGCTACTGTTCCAAATTGCTTTGAGGCGAAGACCTACGGAAGCAGTAAGCTTGTAGGCTGGGGAAATTCCCAGGGATCTGTTGCTAAGAAACAGAGCTCTAACTTCAAGGACCAGGACCAGGCAGGTTGTGTGACTTTGGATAGCTGAACCAATCTAAGTACTTGATGGAAAATCTACTAAATCTTAAAGGCCCTTGTACTGCTGAAGAATCCTTAAGTCCTAGAATCCTGAAGATTGATGAGATCTCAGCCTCTAAGAGAATCACTCACCAAGCCTGTAAGTCTACACCAAAAAGAGAGGGGCTGTGGAGGAAGGGCAGCCCAGCAAATAGTCCTGGAGGGTAGAAATTGGGGGGAGGGTGTCTTTTCAACTACACAAGCTATTCCTACGGAGGAGACATGACAGGCTTTGAGAGGTGACCCCTGCGTCGTTTTCCTTTCCCAGATAGACGTTTCTGCCAGGTTATCCTGGTGGCATTCCTCCGCCGTGTAGAGAAAAGGCTGAACTGGATTTGAGACGAACGCATCCTGGTACTTCGCACTTACAGGTCGCAGACCTGAGGATGCGCACACTAACTCCACTCTCTTGGGAAAGAGCTGGCTGAACATTTGCTGGATGATGGAGCAGCACTGCCTTAACACATTCAGACACACGTGCTTAGTAAAAAACAAAAGCAAAACCAAAACACTACACAGGAGGTTTTAAGCAGTACATGTGGTCTCTGCTCACACCTGGGCAGATGGAAATCTCTCTCCGTCAGCTCAATTTTTGTTTGCTCTTAGTGTGACCATCTCCCCGAACCGTTGACTTCTTCTGTTTATAAAGAGGTCTTCATATCACACGGCCCCTATCAGTAAAGCAACTCATCTATCTGGTGCTCAGTGGAAGCCCCAGCCATCTGGCCCTGAGTAGGAATAAAGGGTGGGTGGGAGATGGTACGGAGAGCGCCCACGTGTGGCGTCTTTCCGAGGTATTATCAAGGGTGGCTTTATTATAAATGAAGTATGTTTTCATTTTAGAACCTAAGCCCAAGCTAACACATTGTATTGTTAAATTGCTGTACAGTTAAATTGCTGTAAAATTATTACTTACTTAATTTATTTATATTAAATAAAATAATAAGAGTAACTGTCACACAGCCTGCTTGGACACCCATAGTGTCTGCTTGTCTGCCATTTGTGGCCCCTATGTTTCCCTTCGGGGAAGAAACTTCTCCATGGTTCTTAGTTCAGGTGGTTTCTTTGTCTCTAAGCCTGATAAGCAGAAAGGCTGACGTTGCTCAACATCTTAGGCTGGCCCTTCCCAACAAGGGTTCACAGAAGAGTACTGTAATCTGGGCCCACCAATCACTGTATTCCAGTATCCCTTGGCTAATGGGCCTATGACCAAAGCAGGAGAATCGGCCAGTGCTGGGACTGTGGTTAGAAACTACGGGGAAAGTACTGGGTTCTTTTCATTGGGAGTTATTAGTAGGATGTAGCCTGGAGCTTCCTGGGAACTGAGCCACCATGGAAGTAAAGAGCTGGAGAGACTGAGTCCCAATGCCTTCAAGGGAGGTGCTAGAAATGGCCATGCCCGAAGGTAGGGCTACCCAAGACTTCCATTTTGTATGAACCAAAAGATTCCCTTTTTTGGTAGAAGAAAACTGAGGTAGATGACTTCTACTTGCATCCCGGAGTTCTGATAGACGTAGCACGCAAGTATTAGTTAGAACGAAAGGGATGTCTGAGTGCTTATAAAGTATCATGCACCATGGTAATTGCTTTCCACTTGATTATGTTATCTCCTTTTCACAACATCCCTACAAGGTAGTTGTTATTAATTCCTAGTCTACAGGAGAAGATGGAGGTTTCGAATGCTCAAGTAACTTCTCCAAGATCCCACAGTCAGTCAATAGGCCTCTTCTAAAGCCTATGCTTATAACCGCTTTAAGGATTGTGAAAAACTGCCACATGAAAGTATGTGAAAAGTGATATTACACTGATGCCACCTTTAGGATAAACCTAGAGCTTTATTTATTTATTTGAGAGAAAGAGAGAGAGGGCATGCGCACACAAGCGTGAGTAGGGGCTGGGCAGAGGTATATATATATATAGAGAGAGAGAGAGAGAGAGAGAGAGAGAGACGGAGGGAGAGAGGGAGGGAGAGAACCCCAAATCAAGAGTTGGACACTCGGGGTGCCTGGGTGCCTCAGTTGGTTGGGTGACTGATTTTGGCTGGGGTCATGATCTCAAACTGTTCATGGGTTCGAGCCCCGCGTCGAGCTCTGTTGTCAGCTCAAGCCTGGAGCCTGCTTCAGATTCTGTGTCTCCCTAGCTCTCTGCCCCTCACCTGCTTGCACTGTCTCTCAAAAGTAAATATATGTTAAAAAAAAAAAAGAGTTGGACATTCTGACGGGGCCACCCAGGCGCCCCAAACCTAGAGTTTTATTTTATTCATAACTTGAAATAAAAAAAAACTTTCCTTTACACAATAAATGCACATGGAAATTCAGACAGCACAAATGTGTACATGAGGAAAGCAAATCTGTCTCACTCCTGATCCCATTCCCTTCTTCAAAGGCAACACAATTAAGTTCCTTTGATCTCCTTTTAGACAATCTATGTGAATATACATATGTACACAGATACACACCCCTGCACCTTATAAAAAACTGTACACCAGTGATAGCATTTATGAACACAGGCTGACCTTATTTTTCATAGCTATATAATTCTGAGTTTATTAATAAGCCATAACTTGTTTACTTAACTAAACACCTACTAACGGCTCTCAACACTCTCCTACTATAAGTGGTCACCATGGCACTATGGGGTAGGGATCACTATACCCACTCTGCACTGAGGCAGAGAAGGTAAGGGTTTACCTTAATGAGTCACAGATGCCAGGATTTGAGCCCATGGCTTCCCTGGACTGATGGAAATGGCCCTTCTGTTGCCGTAGCAACTTCTGGACTACTAAGGCCTGACTTTGCCATCACAATGCACATGTGTGCTCCGGGCTGTCTCACTGGACCATGAGCTCAGGTCTTACGTGGCCTTGCACACGGCATGCACTCAGACAACTTTACTTCTTTATTTTGATAGAAACAAGGAATAAATCTCCAAAGTCTCTTGGCAGGTAGAACACAAAGCTCTGAAATTACAACCCATAAGTTTGGTATGTATGTATGTGTAAGGTACTTACACACACACAGACACGTGCACGTATATGTGTACATATGCTGGAGATTCAGCTCTACATACTTGTAAAGATTTTCAAGAAATATAAAGGGGAAAAATTAAAGTAGCAGAAGGATTTTATAGGGCTACAAAAAACTATAAAACATAGACTTCATTATAAAATTTTCCATGTATCCACAGAGGAAAAAAGTCTCGAAAGACCCAAATCAAATGTTAATGGAGGTTATCTCTGAGAAGTAAAATTAAATACGGGGTAATGACCTCATGCTTATAGTTCTAACATATTTATTGGACAAAGTAATATGTCTTTAAATTTTTTAATGTTTATTTACTTTTGAGAGAGAGAAAGAGTGCGTGGGTGGGAGAGGGTCAGAGAGAGAGGGAGGCATAGAATCTGAAGCAGGCTCCAGGCTCTGAGCTGTCAGCCCAGAGCCTGACGTGGGGCTTGAACTCACAAATCTCAAGACCATAACTGAGCTGAAGATGGATACTTACCGACTTAGCCACCCAGGCACCCCAAAGCCATGTGTCATTATACATACAAAAGTTACACCTTCTAAACTAGCAATCCTGCTCTTCGGAGTATATTCTGAGAACATTTATGTTGTTTCTAGGATCTGTCTATTGAAAACAGTCCAGCTGGTTTCTTGAATATTTATTATTTTTCCACCTATGTTCAATGTAAATGCCCAATTTCAGAAGAAAAATTCAGTAAGTTATTGTACATTTATATAATGGAAGGTTGTGCAATTAATAATGCTGTACATCTATATATATATGTTTTAAAAAGTAGGGGTGAATGTAAAATTTTATTTTTGTAGGGAAATTAATTATATGCATAGGAAGAAATGCTATCTAAGGATATATATTAAATAGTTTAAGAGTATTAATCTTTGGGTGGTAGGATTACGGTGATCTTATTTTCTTCTTTCTGCATCATTGAAAAGTGATTGCGGGTACTTGCATAACAAGACAAAAATTTCCATTTGAGGTTAAAGAAAAGAAGGCTGCTGGTTTGTGTTTTAGACTGTTGAAAATCTTCTGTACCATTCCGGAGGCATGGGTATAAGTTCAGAGCAGAAACGGGCTATACTACCAGAGACTCATCCCAGGCTCACGGTGGAGGAGGGAAGTAGTGTTCTTAAGTACCACTGGGCTGAGCCACAGGAAAAAATTAAATCAAGAAAAAGGCATGGTCCATAGTTCACACAGTGAACCCTAAAATAAACTCCCTTTGCCCCAGTTAATAAGAGATCCAGGCAAAGGAATGAACCAGATCCATGATACGTTCTGTCTCACGGCCAAAGATGAGACAGGGCATTTCGAACAGAGGAAGAAGAGAAATAAAAGATGGAAGATCAAAAGATCTGAGGGCCAGGTTAAGGTCATTATAAAACCGGATTATGAAATAATCCAATGGAGAGAATCTCTAGTTCAAGACCAGACCACAGCTGAATCCCACTTGGATTCTGGCCATCCTTGGGTCAGTAGGTTAGGGCAGGAGGATTTTAAGAAAGGAATAGCCAGTTTCCAGCTGTGACTACATATTAACTCAATCTGGCTAACCATTTTAAAACTCATTAAATATTTATTAAGCACCTGCTGTGTACCCAGCCCCACCCAGGCTGATGATTATACAGGCAGCACAGTGGTCCCTCCTATAAAAGTGGCTGCAGACAAACAAATAATGGGAAATGCATGACGAACACCACCATGAGCCCAGGGCTGGGGACAGGAAGGCAGCAAGGGGGGCTGGACGGAGAAGGCGGTGGGGGTCTGGAGAGGGTGGTCCGTCTCGAGAGGGCTGTCCAAGCATGAGCAGAAGCAGAGAGACTTGGAAGGGCCCTGGTTCAGGCGTGCTGGTGAGTAGGGAGGGGCGTGGGTGCCGAGGGTGCAGAAGGGGCCACATCACAGTCCCTTCCGTGCCACACTTGGTGTCCCTTTTCGAGATGAAGTTACCCAGGATGAACAGCTCTAAAGTCCTCTCCAGCTTTCCTCAGCCAGGGTCAAGTTCAGAATTGACCAGGAGCAGCGTCTCTATGAGCTCTTAGGTAGAAAGCCTAATCAGAGAGCAAAGTGTCTCCTAACAGCTGGGGGAACTGAACGGGAAGGCAGATGGAGGCATGTAGAAACAGCAAGTGTGTGTTTCATCTTGGTGAAGATTTCCCCTTAAATCCCGCATCCCAGCCACCACCCGTGGAGAGTAGAGTCCCTCTTTTCTCTCAGATGTGCTCCTCCCCCATGCCTCCTCGCCCCAGCTAAATTCCCCCGTCACTGGGTACCTCGAGCACCCCCAAACTTGGCCATTTTTTTTATTTTTAGGCTACAGATCTAGGGTATCTTCACTGTAATTTGTGTTTGCAGACTGGTCTAAGCTCATACATACGAATGTTTCTAAAGGAAAAGAAATTAGAACTTCTGGAATCGAAGCCATTTACTCATGAACTGGTGACTGCTTCCCTTTCTACAGACATTTGTTTTCTTTTTAAGAATAATCTGAGGGATGCCTGGGTGGCTCAGTCAGTTAGGCATCCAACTTTTAATCTCCCTCAAGTCATGATCTCACAGTTTCATGAGTTCGAGCCCCACATCAGGCTCTGTGCTGACAGTGTGGAGCTTGCTAGGGGTTCTCTCTCTCCCTCTCTCTGCCCCTCTCCCACTTACGTTGTCCTTCTCTCAAAATAAATAAACATTAAAAAAATAAAAAAATAAAAATTTGAGACAGGGCGCCTGGCTGGCTCAGTTGGTAGAGCATCTGACCTTCGATCACAGGGTCATGAGTTCAAGCTTCACGCTGGGCGTGAAGCCGACATAGAAACCAAACCAAAACAAAACAAGAATGCTTTTTAGATAACTTAAAAATAAAGTAATGCATTATGATTTTTAAAAATCCTCTAGTTCAGGCAGCTAGTAATGGCTACCTCCCCAGGGAAACCAGTTTTCTTATTTCTCCTGGTGGTCACTTCTGCATCTGTTAAGGAATAAACTTGCACAGCTATTTCTGGAAGAAAATGTCCAGCCCCCAATGATGACTATCATCCAACTGAAGATGACCGCACCTTTTTATATCCATCACATCTTTTCCTCCATCATCTCAGGTATTCTATCAAGTCCCCACTATTTCTCCTGAAACTCCCGGGCCTCCTGCTGTCTAGACCCTAGACTGACTGTTCTGTGAGCCTGTTGCAAAGCTTGCTGTCCAGTGATTTTCCACTCACTGTCCAGTGTGGAAGACTGAAGGCGACATCTGTCCCTTTATTTGACTGCGGAGCCTCTGCACCTTCCTGTACAAGCGGAGAACTCCCTGCACTCTTTCCCAGCTTCCCCAGAGCCTGGACCAGTCCTGTCACCTCGGCGGGAGGACGGGCATGCACTGCTGCCCCGGACCCAGAATCTGGAGGTGCTCTGGCAAAGCCGCAGGCCAGCTGGTGACGGCTGCTAGAGCCCAGGAGGAATCGCTAGCGCCACTGGGCTCGCTGTGGTTCGACATTGTGACTGTGGTTCTGCCTCCTGATCCTTCCTGGTCCCTGCCCGTCCTCCAAGCTTGCTTCTCTAATCTCCAATATCCTTCAGTAAATCCCTTCGCTGCTTAAGTCAAGCCGGGGTTGCATTCTGTTGCCTGCGACAGAGTCAGGTTCCTGATCCCAATGCTAGTCGACTGCTTTCCTGGGACACGTCCGAAGAGCAGTATGGAAGAGGAAGTTGGAGTCCCTGCATATCTGACATGTGTATTTCATCCTCACACTCGGTAGTTTAGGTAAGTAGAGAATTTCTAGCTGAACATCGGTTGCCATCAGCAGCCACAGCTCCAGGGGTTTTTAGGGCCAGTGTTGATGATGAGAGACCTGGAGCCACTGATTCTTATTCACTTGGAACTACTCGGTTTCTAACCTCTCTGAGAGATGCCCAGACTGTAAAACTTATTGTAAAATTTCGTGACATCTGTTCAGGTGCGCAACTTTTCTCACTCACTGTGTGAGGGACTCTGGGCTCCTAGAAGCTACGGGGTTGGCCTTGAGCTAGAAGAAATATTTATGTTGCAAATCATCCCCTTTCATTTTCTCTCATTTTCCTGGATTTCCTATTCCTCTTAGAGGGATCCTCTAAAGCTCTTATTTTCCATTTCTTTGCCTTTTTGTTCTACTGAGTCTTCCTTACATCAAATCTAACTTCCATTCACTACAATGCTTTGGGGTTTTTCTTGTTTTGTTGGCAACTAGACTTTTCATTTCCAAGACTATTTGCTTTGCTTTTGCTCTGATCAATCCCTTTTTATAGCATCTCGTTCTTATTTTATGAACAGGAGAGCCTCTTGTTCACCACTAATTACTTCTCTTAAAATTTTCTTTTGTTTCCTGTTTAATCTATTTTCTCCACTGTCTTCTTTTCCTACTTAAAAAAAACTTAGCCTCACAGTATAATTGTTGTAGTCCTTTCTCAAATGTCTGGTCAAGCACCGTGTCTGTCCCTATTTAAGAATAAAGCCAAACAGTGACAAGTAGAGACTGTACGACTCAGGATGAGGTGATATCCTTAAATGGAGCCAATCCATTTACCGTGAGATTTCTCAAAAACAATTTGGGGAATAGACTCCTAGATTCAGCTGCTAAAAGCTTGAGTCTCGTTTTGAATGATTAAAAACAACATCGACAAACTGTTTATTGTTATTTTCATAGGGTTTCAAGGGAAAGGAGAACTGTGTGAGAATCTGCCTTTCTTTTTTTAAAATAGTTTTTATTTATTTTTGAGACTGAAAGAGACAGAGCATGAGTGAGGGAGGGGCAGAGAGAGAGAGAGGGAGACACAGAATCTGAAACAGGCTCCAGGCTCTGAGCTGCCAGCACCATGAACCGCGAGATCGTGACCTGAGCCGAAGTCAGACACTTAACCAACTAAGCCACCCAGGCGCCCCGACAATCTGCCTTTCTGAGCCAGATGTGTCTATGTATTTAATTCTCACTCATCAGTGCATAATGCTGACTACCCCACCGTATGTGAGGCATCATGCCAACCACTTCCATCATAAAGGTTTCTTTTGCATGGATGAGGGGCAGATGCCCTAATATCCTTTCTACCCAAGGCTCTACCCCAATAATTGAATACAGATCTTAAAAAGCAAAAAACCTTGAAAACCTTTTACAGGTTAATTCTGTATCTATATCAAATTAAGAGTAAATGAATAAGAAGCTTAAGAGAAGGGCTTGATTAATAATGACATAGATTTAATGTTATGCAAACGATGATATAAGAGAAAATAAGCAAGATTTCTAATAATAAATATTGGGATAACCCTTTCTATAATAACCATTGCGGTCTCTCAAATGGAGAGGGCAAAAGGTTTTTAACTCCCCCCCCCCACACACACACACGATGCTCAAGCTTAATTATTCTCTTTCAAGTCTACACTTTCCATGGAGGACTATTCAGTTTATCTTGATGTTCTGCTTCAAGTCCTCATTTTTGGTTTTAGGATTTTACTTCACTTCAATACCAAAGGAATCAACCAGGAGCTAATGTTTTCTGCAGAAGGCCAGATAGTAAATATTTTAGACCTTGCAGGACACAGCCCGGTTTGAGTTCTTTAACTTTTCTGCTGCAGGAAAGCAGCAGTCACATGTGGGCTTTGTTGTATTTCAATAAAACTTATTTACATAATAAGCTGGGGGCCAGTTGGCCCAGGGGCCACGGCGTCTGGACTCATGGGACAAACCATTATCTTCCTCCAACTGATGTTTTTATTAAAGGATATTGACATTGCTCACAGCAAATACTGAAATTCTAGGAAGTGAGCTAATCATGTTTTTGGATCACGGAATTATGTCTCTGTCAGGCTTAGGGGGTATATGTAAGAACTAAAAAGAAGTACTAAAAATCCAGCAAATTTGAGCTGTCCATTTGAATAGCTGAACCTCAGCTCATCCATAGAAAACAATGACAAAGACACGAAGAGACTCCTTTTTACGTCCTCAATGATTTATAGCCAAAGAGATAAGTTATAGATGCAATGAAGAGGTATAAACAAATTCTTACTATGGGTTTGACAGATCAATTTTAGAGAAAATTAATTTAATTGCTTCATGATTTGTACTAAAAAAAACCTCTCAGCAAACTTTCTCCCATTCAGTTATTGTAGAAACATCAGAGTAACTATTCTGAATCAAACCAGTGCATCCACAGAGGATGACTTCAGAATGTGGTTGGTAAAATGGCTTGTGGCACATTGAGAGCACCTTAAACCTCAGAAAAACAGCATGTGTTTAATAACTGCCGTGGCTCCAAAGGACAGGGCACTTGGTCCTGGGGGACACAGTTTCACAAACTGTCCCTACACAGGCGCATGATAAATGGACTCCAAGAAGTAAGAGCACTTTTGAAAGATTTATGAACCTTAGAACTCAATGAAGAACTTCCTCTTAAAGTAGTAAAGTGTTACTTTAAGTATTATGAAGAACAGAAAGCAGACATCTGCTTGTCTTGCGTCACGTCAGGAATATCCAATACTTGGACAACTGACTGGAGGATCAAAGAGTGCTACTTTCCCATTCACTAAACTTTCATTTAGTGGCCAAGTTAAATTCCTATAGTTTTCAGGTTATAACAAAGTAAGGAGGAAACCGGGTGGAGGCCAATAAATTCCGAGTTGAGAAAACGAAGTGGGGAGTCCAGGGAGGTCAAAGTAGCTTGAATTTGGACAAGAGCACTGAAAGGAGAGAACTGGTCAGAGAGAGAATCTTGGAAATCTGCAGAAGGTCCTTCTTGAGAATTCGGCACAATACAGTGTATGTAGGTGAGGAAACTACGCAAGGCCCGGAAAAACAAATGCCTGAAAGAAACAAAACTGCAGAGTGCCTAGAGTTCCCAAATGGCCTAGAATTATAAAATTGTAAGCACACTGTTCCTTCAATTGTTTCTAGCAGCAGACAAACTAGGAACCCCCCCAAAAAAAGCCAAATATAAAGACCAAAACAAAAAGGAGCCTTCATAATTTCATAATTCAGAGGCACAGGTAGAGTATTCAGAAGGGTGTTGCTGCATTGGTGAGACAAAATTAGCCCTAGAATAAATGCTGCTCTGGTCCCATCCTACAAAGCAAGAACTGAAAGATCAAACTCTTCCTGAGAAACTTAATTGCATCTCAGAACAAAACTGAAGAATATTTACATAAGTACAAAAATGTCCAGCACCCAATAATGACTATCATCCAACCGAAGATTACCTGGCTTCCAAGGATGCATGAACATATGACCCAGATTCAGGAGAAAAATCAGTGAATCAAAATTGACCCAAAACCAACACAAAAGTAGAGTCAGTTGATAAAGACATAGAAAAAAGTTAATGTGACTGTACTGACTATGTTCAAAAAGCTAACTGGAGATACCAGTGATTTAAACCTACAGATTAAGCAAGTTCAATGAATCCCAAACACAAGCAAACATGGAGAAAACCCTAATAAGGCATATCACAATCTAACTGCTCAAAATCCCTGATAGAAAAATCTCCAAAGCTAGTGGGGGTGGGTGGAGGAATATGTGGCAGAGAAATAAAACAGATTTCTCATTTTTAATAATATAGCCAGAAGACGGTACAGCAGCATCTTTTTAAAACTAAAAGAAAAGAAATTATCAAGCTAGAATTCCATACCCAGCAAAAATAGCTTTCAAAATCCAAAGGCAAATAGACTTTTCCAGCAATATAAAAGCTAAAGGAACTTTTTTAAACCAGTAGGCCCACAGTAGAAAAAATACTAAAGGAAGACCTTCAAGCAGAAGGAAATGATGCCACATGGAAATATGGATCTATACAAATGAATTGAGTATATAAAAAATGGTAACTACACCGTAAATATGTGACTTCCTCTTCCCTTATATTTAAGTTTCTGTGAAAGACAATTGGCTAAACAAAAATAGTGAATTATATTATGGAATTTATAACATAAGTATAAGTAAAATGCACAATACTAGCATAAAGGCCAGAAGGGAAGAAATGGAGCAATATTATCATAAAATAAGTGGTATAATCTTAAGCATACCTAAAGAATGAGGAGGGGTAAGTGCAAAGAGCCAAGAACAACCGAGACAACTTTGAAGAAAAGACCAAGGTCGAGAGACTTGCCCTACCAGACACCTAGTCTAGTATTGTAAAATTACAGTAATGAGTGAAACGTGTACCTGCAAAGGAACAAGCAAAGAGACCAAGAGAATAGAACAGGAAACCCAGAAAGAATACCACACACACATGAAAATGTCATGGATTGCAAATGGAGCGCTGCAGGTTGTTGGAAAGGATGACTGTTTTTTGTCTGTTTTATTGAAGCATAGTTGACACACACATTAGCTTCCGGGGTACAACTGGGTGATTCAGCTACATCATTCATTCTGCTAAGCTCACTACCTGTGTGGCTACCAAAGAACGACTATTTAACAAACGCTGCCAGGGCAAGTGTTCATCCAAGAAGAAATAAAATAAAACTGGATCCCTACCTCGAACCACACACAAAATTCAACTTCAGATCTAAGTGAAAGGATCAAACTTCACAGTGATGAGAAGAAACAGAGGAAATATTTGGCTTCAATTGCTTCTTAAACAAGAAAGAAACACACAAATAATACATGTGAAAAACTACATTAAAATTAGCTCTGGATATCAGAAGACCACAATAAAGTCAAGTCACAGGTTAGGAGAAGGTATGTGTGATGCGTAGAGTCCTAAAGATTATTATCCAAAAAAGATAAAGGATTAGAAACTGGTAAGAAAAAGGAATATAACCCGAGCAAAAGAGATAGAAGACAGGAATGGGCAACTCCCAGAAGAGGGCACTAAATGGTCAAAATATGAAAAGATATAATCGGGGAAATGTAAATTTAAAAGAAATACTCTTTCCCGCTATCAGACTGGCAAAAAACCGCAAAGTCTGAAAATACCAGGTGTTACAAATATGCACAACTGTTGCACCTTGCTAGTGGGCAGGGGGTTGGGGTGTAAACCCTCTGGAAAAAAGTTTTATTTGTACTTAGTGAAAACCACCAACCCCTCTGCATGCACCATGAATTCCTGTACATATGACAAGCAAGCATAAAAAAGATTATGTACCAGGCGCTAGTTACTGACACTGATGAATCACACAAATTCTGAGTAAAACAAAACAAAACTAAACTAAACTAAACAAAAAAACACCACAGAATGGACATGGTGCCCTTACATAAAGTTTTAAAACAGCAAAAACCTTATTAAATAGCCTTAGGGTACTACGTGTGTAATATGAGCACACACACACACAAGACATACACAGAAAAGTAGGAGAAACAGGAAATATAGAGAAAAAAGAGAAAAAACAATTGGGGAGGGAAACAAGAATCTTCCTGCATTTAATGATGTCATCACATGATGCCCTTCTTTCTATCCTTTGTATCTGAAATATTTCATACAGTTGGTTTTAAAAAGCGGGTAGGAGTCAGCTAGCAAGGGAGAATTATGGGTATGTGACCAAGCACTGGAAGGGTAATCTGGCAATATTATTGACATTTTAAACATGCACAACCTTTTGACCCCACAACTGTACTTCTGGAAATCAATTTATCCTAGAGAAATACTAAAAAAACATGCACAGAGACACACGTACGAGGACATTTGTTATAGGATTATATTTAACAGCGGGAACTTAAAAAACAACAACACTAAATGTCTATTGTCCGTTAACAGGGGGATGGTTAAGTAAACCACTGTGCATTACACACCCACCCTGTGGAACATTATGTGGCTGCAGTGTTCTACAATGAAGTCCATCTTTGGCTTTACCCAGTAGGAAAAAAACCAAGTCAGAACACTATTTGCAGTATGGTCTCCAATGCAGAAACAAAAACAGCCACTGTTGACAGATACATAGGAAAGGCCTCGAGGGGAAGCCTGTCGGTGAGGCAGAAGGCAAAGGGTGGAGGAAGGCAGGACCCTCTACTGATGGAAGGTGGGCAAGTATACAGTGTCTCTGTAATTCATTTTCAATTGGTGAAAATAGAATATAAACAAAGGAAACACATGTTAAGAACACAATAATAGCCAAGGCACCAAAGAAATTATGAGAGACCTGAGGAACTCGAAGTTAAAGGTAGGAAGGGTGGGGGCGGCCCCCACTTAGATGGTGGGATCCTGGGGGCTGGGGTACAGGGGGCCTCCAAGGAGAATGACAAAGGACAAAGGTCAATGAAAGAATGAATGGATGACAGGAAGGAAGGAAGGAAAGAAGCAAGGAAAGGTGAGAGCTTTTGGATTTTAGAATTATTGGCTGTTTCTATAATATCAATTCTCTACATGTTCTCTGTAGTTCAGTACCTCCCAAATTTTTAGAAAGTTAACTAAAATTTATTCAATGCTTACCGTGTACTTTCATATGCGGTTGATCTTTGAACAAAATGATTGGGGCACCGACCTGTTGTGCGGTCAAAAACTGCGTATAAATTTCTGACTCCTACCAAACCAAAACTTTACCAGAAGCCTTAATGATGGCATAAACAGTTGATTAGCTCATATTTTGTATGTCATGTGTACTATGACAATAAAGTAAGCTACAGAACAGAAAATGTTAAGAAAATCATAAGGAAGAGAGAGTACATTTAACTGTGCCATACTGTATTTATTTTTAAAAAATCCATGTAGGAGTTGACCAGCACAAGGTCAACTGCACATCATTTTAATTACGGAACAGTGGGTCCTCTAACAAACCTTTAACTTATTATGGTGATAATGTTTTTGTATTTATTAAAAAAATCAATGCATAGGTGAAGGAGATAAAAGGTACAACTTCCAGTTATGAAATAAATTTAAGTCCTGGGGATGAAAAGTTTTGATGAAAAAAAAAATTAATGTAAACACAGTGACATCAATTCTGATGACACGGACTATTCAGAAGCATATGTCACACAGTGTCCCAGTAACGGGAAGACTGCAGAACAGTCTCTTCATCTACTCGTGTGGGTGATACTTGGTTTTCAGAGCTGGTGTTGCCGGGGTCAGTGAGTCTCCACCGATAATCCCGGGGGGTTCACCACTCTCACCAGGGCTCCTCCTCGCAGGATCACCGAAGAGCAAAACAACTGTGGAAAATCTGACTTCGACTCCAATTCATAGGACCCTCAAGAAGGTAAACAAAGGATTAAGCAACTCTCGAGGTGAGAGAATCAACCCCAAACACCCAGACCAGGGCAGATGATGGACCCTCCATTATCTCCACTGTTTCGCTCCCAATACCTTCCAGAGAAGCTTCGTAGGGCCCTGTTTGCGGGAAACAGAATATTAAAAAAGCAGTAGCTACCCATATAAACAAGTTTTGCCCCTTTGTTATGGAGGGTTTTACCAACAGGCCTATGACCCTGCGTTTGAGAGATCTCCAGAGTTTGAAGGACAAGATGGAGTCCCGGGCAAGTGAACACAGTTACGCCGATAAGATATGTGTTGGCCCCAAGATGAGACTTCAACTTTTGTAACACCAAGGAGTAGAAATTTACCTCCAAACAGGGCCACCCACAAGTTTTCTGAAGTGGAGGAAACATAGAAAGGGTCTAGGATGGGGGTTCGGAAATGAGCCAGACCAGGCCAGGTAGGTAGGCAGGGCAGCTCATGGGCCATGTTAGTTTCAGCGAGTCCTGCTCTAGTAGGTACTGGTTCTTTTTTTATTTAATTTAATTTATTTCTGAGAGAGAGACAGCATGGGAAGGGGAGGGTCAGGGAGAGAGGGAGTCACAGACTGAAACAGGCTCCAGGGTCTGAGCTGGCTGTCAGCACAGAGCCTGATGCGGGGCCTGAACCCACAAGCTGTGAGATCATGACCTGTGCCAAAGGCGGTTGCCCAACGGACTGAGCCACCCAGGTGCCCCATTGGTTTTTTTTTTTTTTTTTTTTTTTTTTTCAAATAGTTTATTGTCAAATTAGTTTCCACATAACACTCAGTGCTCATCCCCGCAAGTGTCCTCCTCCATGCCCNATGACCTGAGCTGAAGTCGGATGCTCAACTGACTGAACCACCCAGGCCCCTAGTAGATACCGCTTCTGCTTGACCTAGGATTTAAAGACCACCCCCCTCCCCACCTGGAAAACACACAGATGGATCCTCTTGATCTTTAAAGTTTTTTTTTTAATTTAATTTAATTAAATTANTTAGCTGTTAGCACAGAGCCCAACGCAGGGCTCAAACCCACAAACGGTGAGATCGTGACCTGAGCTGAAGTCGGACGCTTAACCTACTGAGCCACTCAGGTGTCCCTAAATTTTATTTTTTTAAACATGTATTTCTTTTTGAGAGAGACAGTGCACATGAGTGGGGGAGGGGCGGGGAGAGGGAGACAGAGGATCTGAAGCAGGCTCCATGCTGAGCTCAGAGCCCCGTCTGAGGGCTCGAGCTCACAAACAGGCCGTGAGATCATGACTTGAGCCGAAATCAAGAGTTGGGCGCTAAAGGACTGAGCCACCAAGGTGCCGCTAGATCCCCTTGATGTAAGGGCAAAACAAGATCGCCCTTAAAACAGAAACTACTCTTTGAAAGGAGTCAAGTTCCTGCACTCACATCCTGCAATTTTATGACTCCCCAGGTTCTGATATAGAAATTGGGCGTTAACTCCCTGTTGGGCTAACCTGGGCAAACCTGCTGATAGAGATCATGACTCAGGAGCCTCTGACTTACCCACTAAAGGTTCAGGACAAGGTCTTGGCTTTCTTCTACTTCATAATGAGCCACTGCTTTTGAGGCAAAGAAGAAAAATCAGACTAGAAAGGTCTATGGCAGAGATTGCTACTGACTGTGTATGAAACCATGTTCATTTTCGAAACGCACATAAGAAGACCTTGAGGACACACTAGGAAGAAACGCTATGAAAAATGTAGGACACAGTAGTGGTGATACAATAGCTCTGAAGATCTACAAACTTGGGGATATAGAATTCAACAAACAAGCAGTAAAGGAAAATATTCTTTAAAAGAGTTTTGAAAAAAAGTGCTAGGCTAGTGTGATATAGGAAAGGGATGATGATAATGCTAACCTTATTAATAATAAAATCAAGAACAAACTATAAAGTTTATCAAGGACTAGACTTTATCCACAGCAGCATCATGATTATAGAAAAGCAACAATTTGTCTCCATAGGGTCTTATGCTCACGCGGAGCCCACAGGGCTCTCTCAGGGGCCATGAATAAGTGGCGCGTACAGCGAGATGGCCACTCTGATAGGCTGCCTCCATTTTTTTTTTTTACAAGTGCATTTTTTCCTAGTCATTTACCTCTCCCAACTCTAGCCTACCTACCTTAGAATGGTTCTAGGCATCAGATGTTACCTCAATAGATATCTGTTAACAGGCAAACTAAAGAGACACAAGGATCTCAAAAAGTTCTCCCCTTGAACCTGATGACTAGAACAATTTCTCCCTACTCTATACTTATTTCCAGATGTAGGCAAGGGATGGGGGTCTACGAAGGAGAGACTCTCTTCATCTCTGAAGCCCCCACATACATTGGATCTTCCTGCTGTTTCTCAACTTGGAAAGGTCACCTGTGGGCAAAGTGAGTTCACAAATGCATTGCTTTCTTGATGAATGACCCCAAGCGAACCTCAGAGGACTCCACGTGAGGGCTCACCTGAGAATCCATCTAGACATTCCTATGGCCAGTGTTAACTACTTTGCAGTTAATCATCACCAATGCAAGAAGTACCTACTTAGTAAAAAAATATAATAAACACTTATCTGTGTGATAAATAAAACTTCAAGATCTCTGCAGATCATTTGAAGCTTACATATATGAGAACATTAGCTTTGTAAACTCAAATTGACCAACCCAAAGAAAAAGCCCTGATAGTTTTAATGAAACATACGATTCATGAATCTTGTAATTACGTTGGCACTGTTCTCAACTAATGGACTGACAATCTTTTATAAAATCGATTTCTATTTGTACTCATACACTGTGTGGCTCACTAAAATCCATGCACGTGTAGACAGTCACTTCATAAAAATCAGGGAGGAAAAGAGACAGGACTCTTAGAATCAAGTTCCAACTTAGGAGAATGTTCTTTATGAAGATATTCTCAGAGTGGTATACAAAGGTGAATAAAATAGCAAACTCTAGGATCAGATACATTAAAAGGAATGTTATTTCCACCATGTTAGTAGAGTCTTTTAAGTCAGTTTGCGAACTAGAACTTAAAAACACTCTTTTAGGGGTGCCTGGGTGAGTTGGTTGGGTGTCTTGACTTCGGCTCAGGTCATGATCTTGTGGTTTGTGGGTTCAAGCCCCATGTTGGGCTCTGTGCTGACAGCTAGCTCAGAGCCTGGAGCCTGTTTCGGACTCTGTTATCTCCCTCTCTCTCTGACCCTCCCCTGCTCATGCTGTCTCTCTCTCAGAAATAAATTTTTAAAAAACATAAAAAACAAACAAGCAAACAAACAAAACACTCTTTTAAACTGACAGGCTGTGGACTCATGGCAAGAAACGTTGGCCAAGACACAGAGCCTCCCTGGGCCTGTTTCCTCACATGCAAAGTGAAGAGAAGACCAGAAATATCCCTGAGAGTCTCCCAAGCCTCACCTACCGATAGAGTTTGCCTCTCGTTCATTTGCATATGCCAGCTTTGAGCAAGATGCCCCAGTGTGTACTGACCAGCACCGGGAAAGTGTTAAGTTCAGCAGAAATTTTTTTACTTGATTTACAGTTACCAATACAAGGTAAGGGAAATATATGTCAAAAAACCACCGTGGAGGGCACCTGGGTGGCTCAGTCAGTTAAGCGTCAGACTTGGCTTAGGTCATGATCTCGTAGTTCATGAGTTTGAGCTCCACGTCGGGCTGTCTGCTGACAGCTCAGAGCCTGCTTTAGATCCTGTCTCCCTCTCTCTGTCCCTTCCCCCACCCATGTGCGCTCTCTCTCAAAAACAAACATTCAAAAAAAAATTAAACAAACATCGTAGGCTCCTAAGCGAAAATTTAATACCCAGAGTCTCTTGATTTGTGGCTTCCTCTGTAGCCAAATGCAAACCTCCTTCCTCAGCTCCTTCAACTGTTCAACCTGAGGTGTGACCAAGGCACGCTTTCCCCACTGGACCCTTTTGTGAGCTCTTCCCTTGGGCTCCTAAGGGTTTAGTTCGAGAGCTGACTAGAGTTGTAAAAGGGATGAGAGAATCTCTTTCTGTCCCCACCCTATTACCACACTGTTTATGACCAAATGGCACCCTGGTCAAAAGAGTTTGGGACACCTTTACCCCAGGGCCACCGTCAAAGAACACTTATTTTATTACGAGCTGTGCCCTGTCTTCAGGGAAAGCAGGAGGTTAAGAAAGTGGTGTACTCCATCCTTATCTCCCTGTTTGGCCAACTAGAACTCGCTTCAAGGAAACCTGTGCAGCAAGGGGTTAGTTAATAAAATCACGGGGCTTCTAGGAGGGAGAGTTAACCGCTCCTGAAGACATAACACTATCTGATGGCAGAAAGGCGGTAAAAGGTCTAAAAAGGACAGTAGTTTAGATAGCAGATGCTTCTGGGAGTCAAAAGCTTCCAAAGAGGTTCAAATCAATCTGCTAAATGCATCAAAGCAGAGCCAGTGGGAAAGCCTAAGGCTGACCCGCACCCCTGCCCTCCGCTAAGAAAATCAGCAAGTCTATTACGGTGAAATACACAGGATTCAGAGAGAAATGGGTTCTTTAGAAGATGAGAAAGTCACCCAAAAGGAGGTGATTTAAGTTTCAAGCAAGTTGCAATTTCAACTACAGGGTTCTTGCTCTGACTGCCTTTGTCGTTTTCAAGACCACTTTCTCGCCTGCAACATCTGCTCCCAGTGACGGTCCTTGTCACAAGCCCTGCCTGGCTCCCCACCCTTGACATACTGATTTAGGTGTATGGGTGTGGTTAAGCACGGGAGGGTTTTTAAATGCCACCCAGCTGATTGTAAAGTCTAGCGGGTTTCAGAACCGCAGCTGTAAGCTGAACCCTGGCTGGCAATTCGGTCCTGAAGGCGCTGCTGTTTATGGGAAGTCCGCCTTAACTGGCCAAATATAAATAAGCACAATTATGGTGTGGCCAACACTCATCAGGGGTAAATATGTATTCTGTTCTGATATCAAATTATTTTTAAAGGCAGAGGGGCAAAGGGCAAGAAGGAACAAGGAGCTTTTGTAGAGGTAAGACAAGGCTTCAACGCCCCAAGACTTCTTAGCATATTATAGGAACCAGTTTTGCTGGTTTTTTATTATAGGACAAAGGGAATCACTGACCCAATCGCAGAATTTTGGATGTAAGATGTTCGAGTCCAAAGCATTCGTGAGATATCCCTGGGACTTGTGCAAAAACCCAGGGAAGCCTCCTACTAGAAGAACACCACCGTCAAAGGACGGACATTGTTGGTGGGACTCTTTACATGCTTCCGTATCAAGAAGAGAAGGCCCAAACCCTGTCCACCTAGAAGGCAGAACTATAGGGTTGTAATTTTCCATTAAGAGATTAAATATGACTCGTAGGGCCACGGGTCTCACACCTGGGCAGACTCAGAGCCCCCCGGAGGGCTCGTTACATGCAGACTGCTGGGTGCCACCACACAGGGTCTCTGATCTGCGGATGGAGGAGGGGGATTTGCCTTTCTGATGAGCTCGCAGGTGACGCTGATGCAGCTGGCCTGGGGACCACACTTTGAAAACCCCTGTTTTCTAGGGCCCGCAAAAGGCCCCATTCTTGAGTGGTACCAAGAAGTATTTCCGTCCTGCTTCAGGCTTTGTGACAAATTACCTTGAGTAAAATGAGGCACTGTCTTAGAACCTTGTTCTCCTAGAGAACAACAGTTCGGTTAACTTCATTCATTCACTCGTGAGTAAATGTCACCCTCGGAGGAGACAGTAGAAGAAGTGCCTTAAAAGAGAAGGACCCAAACATTCTTTCCCAATAATAGTTTGCCCATGGTTTGTTTCACAAGAGAATAGTGGCTATTTTTCATTTATAAAATGTTTATGATGTGGCATTTAAGGGGAGGCAAAGGTGGGCTTTATAACTAAGTGGTTGGGGCCACTGAGTTATATCTGGAAAAAAAATAACGTTGAATCAGTACTTTACAGAACACAAAAGGAGCAAATATTTAAAAAAAACAAAAACAAAAAAAACAACCCACAGGGGCACCTGAACGGCTCAGTCAGTTGAGCGTCTGACTTCAGCTCAGGATTCGAGCCCTGCATTGGGCTCTGTGCTGACAGCTCTGAGCCTGGAGCCTGCTTCAGATTCCGTGTCTCCCTCTCTCTCTCTGCCCCTTCCCTGCTTGTGCTTGGTTCCTCTGTCTCTAAAATAAACATTAAAAAAATTAAAATAAATGAATAAATAAATAACCATAGAAGTTCTGCAAAACACACATGCAAACAGGTCAACTTTTCTATGTGTGTGTAGAACGGGAATAGTGGAGAATACTTTTTCTTTCTTTCTTTCTACTTATTTATTTACACAAAATTTTATTTATTTATTTATACAAAATTTTACACCGAGCCCGATGCAGGGCTTGAACCCAAGAACTGTGAGATGATGACCTGAGCTGAAGTCAGACGCTTAACACACTGAGCCACTCAGGTACCCCTGTTTTTATTTTTTTTTAAGTTTATTTATTTATTTTGAGGGAGAGAGAGAGCGAGGTGGGGGCAGAGAGAGGATCCCAAGCAAGCTCTGCGCTGTCAGCACGGAGCGTGACGCAGAGCCTGATGTGGGGCTTGAATCCGTGAATGGTGAGATCATGACCTGGGCCAAAATCAAGAGTCAGATGCTTAATCAACTGAGCCACCCAGGTGCCCCATGGAGAGTGCTTTTTAACGGACTCAAAGCCATAAAAGAAACAAGTGGAAAAACCTTGCTACATGAAAATTAATGTCTGTATGGGGCACACAAAACCTCAAAGACTAAGAAAATGACAAACTGAGAACAGTATTTGGAGATCATATCATGGACTCAGAGCTAATTAACCTCCCTATTCTATAAAGAGCCCTACAAACCAATAAGAAAAAGGTCAACAATCCACTAGAAGAATAAATACAGGAACATACAGTTTGGAAAAAAACCAAACCAAAACAAAACAAATGGACTTTAAATATGATGTCCAATTTCACACTTAAAAAAAAAAGCATGCACATTCAAACCATATTCATATTTTATTTTGCATATCAGATTGGCAAAAAGCCAAAAGGGTTGTGACCTCCTCTGTTGGTGAGGTTCTGGTAAGTTGTGGTGGGAGTGCAAAAGGAGGCAATCAACACCACCACAAATTCACACGCACGCATCGTCTGGCCAAAATTCCACTCCGTCCTGCAGTAAACTAGAGAAACACCTGCACCCGTACGAACTGATATACATGTGCCACGTTGTTCGTAATAGGCGAAGGCAGAAAGAATCCAAGAGTCTACTCATGGGAGATTGATTTAATGACCACGGCACATCCATACAATGGAATATAAAAAATACCAGGCCGTTCTATGCGTTCTGGAAAGCTCATTAAAGTCTATCATTAAATGTAAAAGCGAGGTGGAGAATAACATACAGCTATCTTTTCTAAGAAAAGAGAGAAAGTAAAAAACACTTAATTTTTTGAATTTGCATGAACAGTAGAAGAATTCACAACACGCTAAGAGACATGATGACCTGTAATGGCACAGCGTTTGCGGGTGGGGGGTGGGAACAGGCTAGAGAGCAAGGTTTTCAAGAGTACCTTCTTACGAAAGTTCCTTCATAACAGGTATTGAGATCAAATTGTCAACTATATCACAAATGAGAAACTTTGGTGTCCACAAACATTTTTTTTTCCCTCTACATGTTTTCAGCACAATTCAAAGCCAAAACACACACACACACATACACACACACGCACACGCACACACACAAGTTCTTAGTAAATACCAGTCAAGTGATAGGGCTTGGCCAAAGTTATTGACCTCCAGGAGGCCAGACATTGGATGGCAAAGTCCACTCTAAATGCAAGGGCTTTCCAGAACGGCATTTACTACAGCGGGCCTCTGGAGATGAAAGAAGCCAGGCTTTTAGTCTTACTGGACCATTCAATTTCTATAAATACCCTCTTCCAATTAAGCCAATGAATTTACATTTCTTTGGAGCCCATGCTTTTAAGGGAAGCTCAAATGTTAGCCCTAGAATGCTTTCCACTTTGTGGCACTTTGCCCCCACCTTTGTTTTAATAAATAAGCAATCAACATCAGCACGGACTGTAGGCTTTGGGAATATACAATTCCCCAGATCAGGCAAGAAATGCAACCCGCCCTTCCCCCACCTCTCAAGCCTGTCTCTTATCTCACTCAAAGATGAGGCAACACCTTCAGATACTGTACAAAGTACACCTCGGTGGGGGGGTATACAAATTAGTGATAGTAATAACTGAGCGTTTTCAGTACCTCTGTGTCTTCCAGAAGAGATGCCAGCTTTTACATATTTCCTAAAACATCATACTTTTAAACTCATTCCATATGTTTGGACTGTTACAGAACATTTGCAAAAATTTAATGTAAACCTTATACAAATGTGATACAAAAATTTTGTTATTTTTTTAATGTTTGTTTATTTCTGAGAGAGAGAGAGAGACAGAGTGTGAGTGGGGAAGGGACAGAGAGAGAGGGAGACACAGAATCCGAAGCAGGCTCCAGGCTCTGAGCTGTCAGTACAGTCTGATGAAAGGCTCAAACTCACAAACCACGAGATCATGACCTGAACAGAAGTCGGATACTCAACCGACTGAGCCACCCAGGCGCCCCACAAAATTTTTTTAAAGTAACGACAAACACGTTTAACTTACTCTGGGCTCATGTCAAGGCTCCAGAGCTACAGTTCTATGATCGTCTGTCACAGATCAAGGAGAGAGAACCAGTCTGCTGACCTCCCCTGTACCAACACCCCTCCATGCCCGGGATTCCCAGGAGGATGTCTACCAGTGGCCAGGAACGTGCCAGGCTGCACTAGCTTCTCGGAGAGCCCATTGTCATTCCTCTTGACGTGTTTCTAAGCCAACGCATGGACAGCACTCATGACAAAACCCAACCAAAAAAGCCCACTTCACAAACTAGCTTTGCACCGTCCCCTGCTCGGCTTAGCTAAAGTTACCACCTGGGATCCACTTGGAAAAAGAGAATGGGGATGGATGAGTGAAAAACTTTTCACATCAACCCTCAGGAATGACCCTTGAGTGAAGTCCTAGTGTGTCAGCAGGAAGTAGAGTGTAAAAGACCCAGAGACAGAGCGTGCAGAAGCGCCAGTCTTCCAGTCCTCCACCTAACTCACTGTGTGACCCTGGGCAAGTCACGTCCCCTCTCTGGCCTGCCATTTGCTCATCCCCAAAAGGCAGTGGTGGTACCTGAGGTCACACAAAGGTCTCTTCCGGCCACGCGGAGACTGGAGCTTGAGGTGCCTTGCTTCTGATAGCATCCTCTGTCACTTGAAAACCCGAGTTAGTGGCAAGCATAAATTATGTCGCTGACTGTGGGTTCTTCTGTTGGGGACTGCTGACAATGGATGGATGTGTTGTAACCCAACGCGTGCACAGAGTGACGGCACAGCCTAATCCTTTAGATTTCTGGCTCCTGATTATACAGCAGTCTCGGCACAAGATGACATAATATAAAAAATAAATTCTCTATTTCATCCTGTTTCCTATCCTTGGAGACCGGATCAGTGCATGTTCTGGCGAAGGGAAAAAAATCCCAGAAGATGGCTGCAGGTCTCAGTCTGGGGCATGGTGAAGGGCGTCCAGAGCCCCCAACACACAGAGCGGTAGCTTCGGGGTTCGGATTACATTTCTGTGCCGAGGGCTGGCGGCGGGCTGTCAGGTCCAAGGCAAAATGGCAAGACTTATGGCATTCACACTCACACACACACACACACACACACACACACACACACAATGCAGTCTTGCTTAGCTCATTTGTCCATTGGGCAAGAAACAAGGGAGGCAGTGCCCTTCCCCCACATCTGTCAAAAGCCGCAGAAGGCCAGGCACTGCCTGGTCCTGTTCCCCTTCAAAGTGACATTAAACAGGATAATGGGGAGGTTCCTCTCTCCTCTGTGCTCTGTGGACCCACCGATTCTGCCCAACAGGAAGACACAAGCTAATCCATTAATCTAACTTATTACACTGCATCCTGATACTACCCAAGAAAGACAACTTACAAGACTGTCATCTTCTGGGTCCGAGGTGGCTGCCTTTCTTTATAAAGGTGCAGTAGGACAGTGACATGATAGGAAACGGCTTTTTTTGTTATTAAGATTTATCTGTCTGAAAACTTTTAGCTTCCTGGTTTCCCTCTAACTGCCTGTGCTGCCCTTCCGGAGGGTGGGGGGGGGTGGTGGATGACCGATCTCATTTTTCATTTTCTGGCCAAACAGGTATTTGACATCAGCGGTCAGCCATGCTTCCGCCCTTCGGTGCTGCCCGCGCTGTGACAGCTATCCGGACCTGTGAGGAAGGCACTCCGCGCCTTCAGTTGTAAGCCCCTGCCCTTTTGGCAAAACGACTGCCGTGAGTATGTGCTGGGCCTCTGTTCAAAGTCACATTTGCCATGCCAGGCAGTATTATCTCATTTCCCCCAAACTTTTCAGTCACAGATGAGAAAACTGAACGTCAGCTAGAGAGTGGCAGAGTGAAGGCATGAACCTGTCTTTCTAATACCCGATTTGTGTCCAAGAGTGAGGTGAAAATAACGTCTTTGGCTCTAAGAAGCTACCGACAGCAAGATGTACATGGTTTTTTAAATCAGTGTAGAGATCAATGGTAAGATGCGTATGGGCATAAAAGAAGAAACGTAGGTCTCAGAAAATGGAGAAAACGCACTCATTCCTACACGAAAGGAACACCTTGCTATGACCCGATGTCCACTCCCCACCTGGACATGGGACGAATGAAGGCTCAGGAGACTGGTACCGATCACCTAAGTGACAGGGACTATGAGTGGCCTGCGGCTCGGTGTGACTCCTACCCTCGGGGACCTAGCCTCAGAACAAAAGCCCAGCGGTCCTAATGCCAAAAGTTCACAGCCCAATCCCACAAGCCCCCGTCCATCCCCAGGATGGAGGAGGACTTTCTGCCAACTTTGGATGGACTCTGATACATTTCCCAAGACTTACTAATAAAGTCTTGGGGAGCCTGGGTGGTTCAGTTGGTTAAGTGACTGGCTTTGGCTCAGGTCATGATCTCACGGTCCGTGAGTTCAAGCCCTGCGTCGGGCTCTGTGCTAACACTGTGGAGCCTGCTTCAGATTCTGTGTCTCCCTCTCTCTGAGCGCCCCACCCCCCATACTTGTGCTCTCTCTCTCTCTCAAAACAAACATTAAAAAATAATAATAAAGTCTTGAACGGCTAAGAAAATGTGTATTCTCTGTTTTGTTGTTGTTATTGTTTGTTTGACATAACCTTTCATTTCCCAGGATCTTGCTTCCGGGTGGGGATGTAGGTAAGCCACATGGAACTGCAGGGCCAGCGTGCACACTGGCCTCCCGCTCTGGGGTCTGGATTCCGCCGCAGTGGGCAACTGATACACAACAGAACACAGGATCAGGTCCACAACATGACGTCAGGTGGAGGTGGAGGGCCCACCGGGGATCACGCAAGATGCTACGTGCTCTTCTTTCATGAAGGAACTAAGAGACAGACCAGCCTGTCATCTGCCCGATGACACTCTTCATCACAGTGTCAACTGTGAAACTCTACTAAAAAATGGGATATCCCAAGGATTTGAATACATGTATTTCACAAAGACTGAACTTGTTACATATCATGAGTAGCCAATAATAAAAATCGCCTTATCTAGGGGCACCCAGGTGGCTCAGCTGGTTGGTCAAGACTCTTGGTCTTGGCTCAGGTCATGATCTTATGGTTCATGGGACTGAGCCCCACATCAGGCTCTGCGCTGACAGTGCGGAGCCTGCTTGGGATTCCTTCTCCTTCCCTCCCTCTCCACCCCTCCCCTACTTGTGCCCTCTCACTTTCTCTCAAAGTAAATAAATAAACATTAAAAAAAAAAATCTCCTTGCTTAAAAGCACCGTATCAAATCATAAGTGTGTGGTGTGGACCTAAGAGTGTAGGAGACACCACAGAGATGCTAATATGTTATTTCTAAATCCAAAAAGCTTTCCAAATACGGCTGGGGAAGAGTGTTCTATCATCCTGAAAGCTAAGCAATGATAAAATAGTGGTAGGAAATTGAAGTAAAATAAATAAAATAATTAACTTTTAATCTGATGGAAGACACGTAATATTGGTGTACACAGTTAACTGTCACATAATCTCCACGGGCAGTAAAGCAACCAGAACTCCCATGGGCTGAGACACGGCCCGAAGCACTACCGTTTTCAGGCAATGTGATCAATAACCACCACGCTGGGGCTTTCAGATGGACAAAGTGGACACTCTGTGAATCACTGAAGGTCTGGGGAAGCTTAGCATCTATGTACATATCCGACACGGTACGCCTATGAAGAGAAAAAGAAAGAGGGACGAGAGAAGAGCAGGTCTGTGAAGAGATGTCCCAGAGACAGGAGCAGACATCTCTGCACATGGGGAGCTCCCATTTGGGGCAGATCCAGTGCTGTCCTGTCTACACTGCCCCTCCCACACTGTACCCGAGTGAGAATTCCTGGGCAAGCCCAACTTTCCTTTGACACACTGGTCTCCTTATCTGTCAAAAGATGGTAATGGTGCTCATGAGTCACTTGCTTCACACAAATGTTTCAGAGGTTACATGAAAGAGCAGATTTGAGATTTGTCGAAAAATGATTAATTGAGAAACCTAAATGTTTACTAACGGCTTTATCTACAGCGGTTTACAAAAAGAACCGCGTCCGGGTATAAATACACATGTACAGAAACACATATGTAATTGAAGATGTTGCAGCATTTCAAATAATTCTAAATGCCGCTTAATTTATTGTTCCTACGTGATGATGTAAGAAGGCATAAAAAGTGGAATGTTACAGAAACTCAAATAATTCTAAACTTTGCTTTAAGAAATAGAAAAGTACAGAAGTTTCCAAGATAACTGGTAAAATGCCCTCTGACATATGAGGAGCCTTTCCTCTGGTAAAGCAGCAGGAGGTGAATTTTTCCTCTAGATGAACTGGCCGCTGTTAAGAAGCCGGTTACCAGGGTGAGGAAAAGTCACAGGCAGATTGTTTCTGGAGGAGGTGGGGTGCGCGCACTCCGGCCTGCGGGGCTCCCTGTACAGTGACAAACACAAGCAGCACCACGCCGGACCCCACAGCCACAGGGGGCCTTCCTGCACCCCATAAACAGAAGCTGGCAGATTCAGCCAGGAAGGGGCAAAGCAACCCACCGAGAGCAAAGACAGTCGTTCATGGGAGCAAGTGAGGCCTGGCGCGCAAATCAGAGTCAGGGGACATCCAGAGGGGCTCCATCTCCCTCCTGCAAACTGCTGGTGGGAATGTCAAATGGCACAGCCACTGTGGAAAAGTCGGGTGACCCCTCAAAAAGTTAGACACAGACATACCACACGATCCAACGATCTCATTCCTGTGTCTATACTCAAAGAAACTGAAAGCAGGGACCCAAATGGATCCTTCTATGCCCATGTGCATAGACGCTTTCTTCACAGCAACCCAGTAGTGGAAATAACCCATCAAGAGATGAGTGGAATATTATTCAGCTGATAAAAAGGAATGAAATTCTGGGGCACCTGGGTGGCTCAGCCGGTGAAGCGTCCAACTCTTGGTTTTGGCTTGGGTCATGATCTCATGGTTTGGGAGTTCGAGGCCCGCTCTGGGCTCCGCACTGGCAGTGTGGAGCCTGCTTGGGATTCTCGCACTCTCTCTGCCCCTCCCCTGCACACATGACTGCTCTCTTTCTCTCTCTCAGTAAATAAACTTAAACAAACAAAAAGGAATGGAATTCTGACACCTGCTACTGAGGGGTTAACCCTGAAGATGCTGCGCTAAGTGAAGGAAGACAGACGTGAAAGGGACAAATGCTCTGACCCCACTTACTGGAAGCACTTCGAGTAATCACATTCACAGAGACCGTGAGTAGAACAGGGCTTGCCGGGGGCTGGGAAGAGAGGGGCGCGCGGAGTTACTGTTAATGAGTGCGGAGTGTCTGTTCGGGATGGTGAATACAATCTAGAAATGGATACTGGTGATGGTCGCACCACATTACAAATGTCACCTAAGTGTACATCTAAAAGTGACAAATTTCGTATTAAGATATGTATATATATGTAACTTACCATAATAAAACGAAACAAGATTCCCCAAAAGTGCCCTCACCCCTGCAGGTGCCTCCCTTGCCTGCAAACATTGGGTTGCAGGGTCACCTCACACCTGCCTCTCTGATCACCTTCCTTCTTGTTCACAGAAATGACTCCTGGCAGAAGGAGGCTCCGATATATCTGGGGACCAGAGTTAAAGCAGGAGGTTTAGGATCCTCGGTCCTGCGTTCATTCCACTGGTAGCTCCAGGCTGTGACCTCCCCTTCCAAACGAAAATAAATCATGCTTACAAGTTTTCACATCGACAGTAACTATCAACACTTACAAACACTTTAAAATTTTTTTAAAAAATTTAATTTTGAGAGAGAGAGAAAAAGAGCATACAATGGAGGGGAGAGGGGCTGAGAGAGAGAGAGAATCTTTTTTTTTTTTTAATTTTTTAATGTTTTATTTATTTATTTACTTATTTCTAGGAGAGAGAGAGAGAGACAGCGTGAGCAGGGGAGGGTCAGAGAGAGGGAATCATAGACTGAAACAGGCTCCAGGCTCTGAGCTGGCAGTCAGCACAGGGCCCGACGTGGGGCTCGAACCCACGAACCGCGAGATCATGACCTAGGCGAAAGTCGGACACTTAACCGACTAAGCCACCCAGGCGCCCCGAGAGAGAGAATCTTAAGTAGGCTGACCTGGGGCTCAATTCCATGACCCTGGGATCATTTCCTGAGCTGAAATCAAGAGTCAAGACGCTCAACCAACTGAGCCACCCAGGTGCCCCAAGATCATTTTGGAGAGAAACTTCAGTTTCTCTAGTAGGTTCCAGAAAGCAGAGCAAATCCTAAGTAGGAAAAGTGGGCTTTTTCTACTGGTCTCATTGACTCCCTACCAAGGAGCCAAGAGACTGAAAAGGGGCCAAGCCCTCCAAGCGCCTGTGAGTGAATCATTCACGCTCCCCAACTCAGGGGCCACATTTTCTCCTCTCCTCTTTGGACTGATGGATACGCTTGGCTAGTTATAAATGCCTTGATCAGAAGTAGGCAGGGGCCAAGGTAAAAATTTACAGTGGCCATCTGTTTCCATTGAGAAATTGTGGAAAAAAGCTCAATGTCAGATAATGTTGACACTACTAACCTAAGTTACTGTGACTTTTCTGGAAAAGCGATTTAAATAATTATGATTTCTTCGGTAGTAATACGCCTGTCACAACATATGCATTGGGTTAAGTACTTGTGGAATAAAGACTACGGTAAAAACAATTCCCTCAAACAAAAGAGGAGTTCAAACTGTTATGAAGCCCATAGTGTATTAACATGGGTAAATCCTTGGTATGTAGTGAGGGCGGTTCAAGGAAGTTCGATGAAGGAGTTGGAGGATGAGGAGATAATGGACGTCCAGCATCTTGGCTAGGCTGGGGTACCAGTGCCTTTAACAACGAGAATGTAGAATCCAAACCCAAACATACAGAAAGAAAAGTATCAGTACTGGTCATTTAAGTATTTCCATTACGTATGCTTACGTAAGACGTGGTTTGCCAGGTCAATGAGATGTGGCTTCTCTCGTTTCTTTTTCCTCCTTTTCCTTTTTTAAAATAAAGGTTGTAGAGAAACACATCACTGCATTTGTAATCAGTTAGGAGTATACGGAAGGAACTGCAGTTATTAAAATCAGATCCAACAGAGAAATGAGCCAACACACTAAGACGTGAAATAAAAACACAAACAAAAAGGAACATCTGAGTAATAAGTCTGTGTCCGTTCTCCAAAGGACAGCTTGCTCTGTCAACCCAGGCTAAAGGGTGGTCTCCACATTCTAGAACTCGGTTCAAAATCTGAGCCATTTTGCATTCCGTTCCACATTGACAGAGGAGTTCTTTGCTGCTACTTATTTATAATTTAATTCCCCCGATGGTTCTAAAAACGAGGGAAGAAATATTTCCAAACAAAAATCATTATTTATACAGCTGGAGTTTCCATTTAGTTAGGAAAATTAGTAGAAAAAAAATGTTTGGTCAGAATTTGAGATAAGTTTTGAATGTTTCACAAAACCTCGTACCACCGACTTCTAAATCTCTTTTGTTATATGGAAGTCTTTCCCCGAGTCGACAAGGGAGCCCCCTCAGCTCCCCCCCCCATCAACTAAATTAACGAATTTGATCTGGGCAGCTCCAGATGCGGTGGAGTCTTTTTGAATCAGCAGCAAAAATAGCTCAATTAAAATACCATCCTAATATGTCGTTTGGTTTTGTTTGAAAATGGAAACCAGCAACTTGCTTGCACGAGTAAGTAGAAGACAATTGTTCAGGCCGGGGTCTACGGAGCAGAGAGCAGAGCAGACAGCTGGCAATTATCTGGCTAACTTAACCAGATAATCCATGCCTAAAAATTCACTCCGGTGCCCAAATTGCCCAGACTGGCTATATTCACGGAAGAACTAACGAGCGTAATTACCAAATCTCCTTCCAATCTGTGCTGCCGAGGCTGTGCCCAGGTGGGCTGTGCCCAGGTGATGTGGATCACGAACTGGTCCTCAGTCCTCCACATCCCCCCAGTGAAGGGCACGCTTGTATTTTCACAACGTTAAATCTGAACACATCCCGAAGTGTCCTATGGCCTTGTGGGACACAGTTATCACATCCCGAGTAAAGTATCGAAAATGTCCAATAGACCCAAACTAGCCAATGATAGTGGGGGCCACGTCTTAAACGTATACACCTTGAGACAAAGCTCGCAGGGAAGAGGCATGCTGTTACGCCTCGTGTGAAGAAATTCTAAAGGAAAAATAAAAATACTCAGAGTAAAAATAGGGAAAGAATCTGCAAGATTATGCAGATTCGTGTTAGCCAAAATTTGAAAGCGTGCCTTTTAGTTTATCACCAAAGTGTGAGACTAACACTCTCACGGGTACGCAGCACTCTGTGCTGTATCACCAGGCACGCCTCCACTAATCCTCACAACCGTGTAAGGTTCGTCGGGTGAATAGTGTTATTCCCATTGTACGGATTAAGAAAACAGGGCCCTCGGAGTTGCTGAAGCAGAGCTAATGTCAAAACTGAAACTTGAACCCAAGTCTTCTGGGTCCAAGTTGAGTGCCCTTTCCATCATGCTGTGCTGAAGGCTCAAGTTAACTTAACGCAAATAAAAAAGATCAGGTTACCCAGTCAAATCTGGTATTCACCATCACGGAGAGGCTTAGGGTCAACACACGCCATTAAATAAATCTTAAAACCAGGCACAGCTTGAGGATATGGATCGTGCAGGAAGGTAGTGTGAGGAAGGCTGCTTTCCATGAGCTCTATCTGACCCTGGGCGAGGGCTTGCTTCTGGACCCAGTTTCCTAATCAGTAAACACCGAGCAGAGAACCCCTAAATCCCTTCAACATCGCCCTCATGAGAAATCTGAGTGCCTTGTTTTTTCTGTTCACACCTCCTCAGAGTTTGGTGTTAACTCTTCCTCCTTCTGGATATTTGAAGCTTTTCCAAGTCTCTCCACCCTCTCTAACTACAGGAACACAGGGTTCTAAGACGCACTTTACCAACTTTGGCCCAATTTAAGAGGTGAACAATATACAAACACTACGGAACAAACAGTTTTAGAATTATTTAATGTTGCCCACACGTTACTATGCTAGTTGCATTTCCAAACTTGATTTGCATCAGTCAATTTTTAGACTCTTCAGGGTAGCAGAAGCCGGAATAATGGTCTTCCCCAGAGACAAATACTACTCCTTTTAAACGGATGCCATTTCAAATGCTGATAAATTCTATTCAAAATCACCAATCACCTGTAATTGGCAATGACATGTTTTACTTTCCATAGAAGCTAGGCCCAACCAAGAGACTTCTATTTCTCAGTAGTACACCCCACGCGGCAATACCGACTTCTGATGTTTTAAAAGGTATGAGAGGCTTTCCCACTCCCTAAATGAACTTAACGGTCACACTTTCATACAAATCTGTGTTTGAACTTTACTTGAATTAAAGGGCTTAAATTATGGGCTGCGTGTTTCCTTCACTTTCATGCTTTCTTACCTCTGGTACTTTAAGAGAAGAAGGGAAAAGGGGCTACCACCCCCAAAGCATCGAATGTACAGAGAAAGAGGAAGATCTAGAATATTCATTTTAGCATAATAGGAAAAACCCAAACCCTCCTTTTTTATGAAGATGATCCTTTGATGTACAATCTTAGTTTGACAAAGTTGTCATTGGGGTGGCTCAGATGAAAAGGTGACTAAGGAAAGAACTGTTAACAGTAACAGCCATTATTATTATTATTATTATTACTCTAAAATAACAAAAGGAACCCATTTTTCTTACTTCCTGTATTCCTTCACGGTTATGGTCTTCAGCAATTCAATGAAACTTAGCAAACTTCATTGTTCCCTGTCTTTTTTTAAGTGAAGAAACTGGCTTGGTAAACTTCTACTTTTATTATGCTCCAGTGGGCTGGTCTCACTATCAAATCAAAGGCCAAGCAACACTCAAGTTACCACACACTTAGGGCTCACTGTTAATTTTATACACGACAAGTTATAACTAACTCAGGCCTCAAGTTCTTCCTCTGTAAAATGGATACACCACTGACCAACTTCAAAGCGGGAAGAACAAATAAAAACGACCATGAAATACTTTGAAATGGCCCATCACCACCTTGCTCACCCAAAGCCACACCCATCTGCACACCCGTGCCGTGCAGAGCAACCACGGCAAGGGCCAAGTGTTGTGGCTCTGGCGCCATGTTCTTGGGCACCATTTTCTTGTACCCGCCCGTCTGTGGCTCGTGGTTGGAACCGGTCACTGTCTACATTCATCAGCCAGGCTCTGATTCTATGCGTGTGCCTTTGCTGACCTGGAAGGGCAGAAGCCACTGACTGCTCGGGGCTGTCTGTGGAGTAATTAACAGTGCTCACACCAAGATGAGCGCAAGCATTATAGAGCTTGTGGCAGTGAACGGGGCCTGTGGTCAGGAAGAGGATATTCAGCTCCCTGACTGCCTTCTGGTCTTAAATGAAACAAAGAAGGGAAGTTCCAAGGTACAAGAGCTAAACTGAATAAAGACATTCTGGAAGAAGCCCGTTTCTCTACAGACTTTGTAGAGGAAGAGCAAGCAACACGCTTTGGGTGATGCTGAAGAATCCACTGATGGATTTAGATGCTTTCTGTGGGTTAACGATGTAAGTGGCAGTGGGAGGAGTGAAACAGATGCATTACTTGTAAATTTTCTTCCAACACCTTGATGTCACAGTATAAGCCGTATCTAATTATGTCACAAATCATAGTGTCCTCAAGTTCAGGGATTCTTAGATCCTAGTGACCATTCCACCTCCTAATTAGATGGATCACAATTGGAGGGAACTAGTCAGAGGTTTCTTGGCTCCTTTGTGGGGAGCTCACCAGAAGTCAAGCCTCCTGACCCCCACCCCTCCCACGAGAACACTCCTTTCTTTCTGTTCTTTTCATTTTTTAAAAATGTTTGTTTATTTTTGACAGAGAGAGCGAGCGAGCACAAGTGGGGGAGGGGCAGAGAAAGAAGGAGACACAGAATCTGAAGCTATCAGCACCGAGCCTTGAACTCATGAGCTGCAAGATATGACCTGAGCAGAAGTCGGAAGCTCCTGGTTCTGAGTTGTCAGCACAGAGCCCAACAGGGGGCTCGAACCCACAAACCATGAGATCATGACCTGGGCCAAACTCAGACGCTGAACCGACTGAGCCACCCAAGCGCCCCCGAGAGCGCTCCTTTCTTTCTACCACAACAGGGACGTGCTGCTGGATATTTCCTTTCATAAATTCTTGCCACAAGTGAATCTGGGCTGTTTTTGATTAATATCCTAACCAAAAGATCACTGGGAAAGCTCTGTCCCTCCCACAAGGGAGGACGGGCTTGGTTTGACCAGCTGTCCCTGGATCTCCTGTTCAGTCATCAGGGCTTGTAATAGCCTCTTAACAGTCCTGACCAGGTGAGTGCCTCTTGCAACCAAATAGAATCATTCACAGAAAGTCATCCCAAAATTTACAAAAGACTGCGGGAGAGGGAGCAGGTGGAGAAAAGGAGGAGCAAGAGATTCAAAAGGAATCAGTGGGTCCAGAGCAGGGATGGGATCACTGTTGATTGGAATCTTCACCAATATGATGTAAGCCAAGATAGGACCTCTATTTTTGCATAATTCCACCAGGGCTCTTAACCTTTCTTTTGTGCCACGGACTTCTTAGGCCTTCTGGTAAAACTACAGATAGATAACCTTCTCAGACTAATGTTTTCATACACCTAAAACAAAACACAAAGGAAACACTTTGTGTTGAAATATGGCTATTCAAAATACTAAAAAAGAAATTTATGATACAGTTATTCTTGTACTTTTTTATTAATGCATTAAATAAAAAGATTTACTAGCAGGTCAAAAAACGACTGTAATTAAAAACAAAAATATTTTCTTAAGTGTTTATTTAATTTTGAGAGAGAAACACAGAGCACAAGCGGGGGAGGGGCAGAGAGAGAGGGAGACAGGGAATCTGAAGCAGGCTCCAGGCTCCGAGCTGTCAGCACCAAGCCTTGAACTCATGAGCTGCGAGATCATGACCTGAACCAAAGTTGGAAGCTCAACCAACTGAGCCACCCAGGTGCCCCTGTAATGTTTTTATTTATTTTTTTTAAAAGTAAGCTCCATGCCTAACATGAAGCTTGAACTCATGACCCGGATGGAGATTAAGAGTTGTATGCTCCACAACAAATGACACAGCCAGGCACCCCCAAATTACTATAACTGTGAAATGGTGATGAATATACACAATCTTTGGAGATTATCTGCGAACAAGCAATATTGAAATGTGATATGAAAATATCTGCGATTTCTGTGGGTGACGAAGTCCCAGGTGCCACCAATTCTACTGTGGTTTGTCACCACCACATTCACAGTGGAAGGAAATGCTAAAGTTCAGTTAGAGGGTAGTAAGTATAAAGAAGTATAATCTAGAATCCAATCAGGATCCAGGTTAAGAACCACACACTGGACAGGGCGCCTGGGGGGCGCTCAGTCGGTTGAGTGTCCGACTTCAGCTCAGGTCATGATCTCATGGTTTGTGAGTTTGAGCCCTGCATCGGGCTCTGTGTCTCCCTCTCTGTCTGACCCTCCCCCCATTTGTGCCATCTCTCTCTCTCAAAAATAAACAAACACTAAAACAAATTTATTAAGAAAAGAACCATGCACTAGACAAAGATCCCTGTAGGGTCTTACTCATCCATGACCCCTGAAATCTCATGAGCACAAAATAGGTACTCAGTAAATGTTTGAGCAGGTTCAACAGATAAGTCGGACTTATCTACTGGGTGACCTTTCAAACTCCAAATCTCAGCTAGTCCACCGACTGCCAGCCTACTTCAACCTCTTCGTTCCTTTAGCAAATATTCACAGAGCACCTAGTGAGTGTCGGGCAAGAACATTCTAGGCACTGGGCCAACACAAGATGCTAACTTCAGATGGTGGTAAGTGTTAGGAAAGAAAACATGAAAACAGGATGAAGAAGGACTGGATGGTGGCAAAGGCCCTTCAGAAGTGTCAGTGGGGTCTTTGATGACAAGAGCCAGGGTCGCAGGGGAAGATGTGGGGCCATCCCAGGAGGAACGACAGCAAGTGCAAAGGCTGTGGGGCAGGAAGAAACTTCTCGGCACAGGCTTTTCCTACATCTTGACTTATTCTCCTCTGAAGTGCTCCTCTCCTCCTGGGTCCCCAGGTCCCCTCCTGCACAATGTTGTCCAGTTCATCCTCCTTAAGCACTTTTGTGCTATGCGCCCCTTGCTCAAACATACAAAAAGCCCCCTATTCCTCAACACACCTGACCATATCACACCCTGTTTACTACTCCCTCCCTCTCCCAAACACCAACCCTCAGGCCTCTTTCAAGACCCTGGAAGAGGCTGTGCTCATTTCTCCTGGACCCTTCCCTTCTTCCCTCCCTCCCTAGCATTTTTGCACACTCCAGGCCACAGTGTTTTCTCCGTCAGGGGGTTTCAGGGTAGCTGTTCCATAAGTCACCGAATTCAACCATAACTCTACTAATCCGACCATTCCTCCAGTGACAGGACATTAAACTCCCCTCGAACTTCTTTCTTGTTTTTGTTTTTGCTTTTTTTAATTTATTTCTGAGAGAGAGAGAGACAGACAGACAGACAGACAGAGCATGAGCAGGGAAGGGTCAGAGGGAGAGGGAGACTCAGAATCTGAAACAGGCTCCAGACTCTGAGCTGTCAGCACAGAGCCTGACGTGGGGCTCGAACCCATGAACCGTGAGATCGTGACCTGAGCCGAAGTCAGACGCTTCACCGACTGAGCCACCCAGGCGCCCCATCCCCTCAAACTTCTAAGTTCATGGTCTGTATCATACAGCTTGTCTTAAACAGACTTTTGTCCTCTGCTGATGTATATCTAATGGTCTTGTCTTCTAATTCAGCCTGCAAATTCCTTTAGGCGAGCAACACCCTTGCCTGCCACCTGCCACCTCTTCCAGAAATGTATGGAGCAGAAGTGGAGACACAGGCTGCTAGATAAATTTAAAGTCAGCCGACTAATGTCATTATCCCCCTCCAAGTTCACAGATCCACCTCTCCAAAGCCCTCCAGGAGACAAGACAGACAGGTTTGGTGAAAACAGCTACAAACTTGAGACTCATGACAGAGTAGACTGTATTCTAGATTGAGTTTTTCTCGGTGGCTCAGTCAGTTGAGCGCCGACTTCGGCTCAGGTCATGATCTCACGGTTCGTGGGTTCGAGCTCCGCGTCGGGCTCTGTGCTGACAGCCAGCTCAGAGCCTGGAGCCTGTTTCAGATTCTCTGTCTCCCTCTCTCTCTGACCCTCCCCTGCTCACGCTGCCTCTCTCTCTCTCTCTCAGAAATAAATAAAACATTAAAAATTTTTTTTTAGATTGAGTTTTTCTTCTTCACAGGTGTTAGGGGTTGAATTTGTTCCCGCCTCAAAATGCGTGTGTTGAAGCCCTTAAGCCCAATGCTTCACAATGTGACTCTTCAGAGACAGGCTCTTTGGAGACAGCGCTGAAATGAGGCTGTTTGTGTGGCCTCTAATCCATAGAGGCTGGTGTCCTCGCAAGAAGAGATCTGGACACACAGGTGACACCAGGGACACACATGCACAAGGGACCATGTGAAGAGGCAGCAAGAAGGCGGCCATCTGCAAGCCAAGGAGAACGGACTTGGAAGAAACCAACCCTGTTGGCCTTGGTTAAACCTAGCCTTGATCTTGGACTTAACTGTGAAAAATAAATTCGCTGTTTAAGTCACCCATCAGTGGCATTCTGTTATGGCTGCTCCAGCAAACTAATATGACAGGCGTCTAAATTTAGATACTTCCCAAAAGCAGAGACCAAGACACGCACATGGGTGCAGGTAGTGTATTTGGAAGTGACCCCGGAAGCAGGAGTTAGCGAGCAGAGAGCACGAGGCAGGTGTATTATTTAAGGGTGTGTGAACCAGGTCATGGCTATGGATAATGGGGGCTTGATTCTGCTGTGGCCTCCAGGACACCCCCCTGGAACTGTTCTAGAAGGCAGGGACATCTGCCCACTGGCTTCCTTCCATTCCTGAAGGGCACAGGGATGGTAACTCCCTTGACTTGTAGGTTAGTATGTGTGCACCCGTGGCTCAACAGAAGCTCCTTGGGAGAAAGCAGAAAGTGAAACGATATGCACCTAAAGCAAGATATGAGTGGCGAGGAGAATCTGATGCTGGCCGAAGCCATCAGAGGGGACTGCGAACAGAGGCAGGCCACAGCGATGTCATGTGGGACCAGAGGGAACATAGAGCTGCTTCACCACAGCTGACACGGCTGGTTCTTCCTCCAGAGGCAAGAACACAGATAAGACGTCTGGAGGCAGCAGGAGTCTGTGCTGGACCCATTCTGAGGCCACAGAGATGTACCGACGGGTGTCCGTGACACCTGCTTTCCTTCCAGAAGGCAAACATGGACGTCATCAGAGAATGGTGAGGGGGGATCGAGGGACACTCGCTTGGGCATGCTCACTGTCAGCAGACTCTTGCAAATTTTTTTAAAAAGTTTATTTATTTTGAGAGAGAGAGAGAGCAGGAGGAGAAGCAGACAGAAAGGGAGAGAGAGAATCCCAAGGAGGCTGCATAATGTCAGTGCAGAGCCTGACGTGGGGCTCGATCCTACAAACCGCGAGATCCTGACCCAAGTCAATACCAAGAACTGGATGCTTAACTGAGTGAGCCACCCAGATGCCCCAAATTCTGTACTTTTAATGAGAATTTGGGTTGGGCTTTTTTTTTTTTTTTTTGCTATTTTCCAAAGCTAACCTAATTCTTTTACAATCAGCCTCTTCCCATTGTTGCAACTGGCCTTTGAGCTCTAAGATGAAACCTACGAATTATGCAAACACAATTGAGTTTAAATACTGTATGCTCTCATTCAAATTTTAGGTAGTACCTGGAAGCCAAACCATAAGAGAGATTCTCTCCCCCATCCACGTTTCACCTCTGGAATTGAGTTTTTAGGTCAAATACAGGGCAGTTCTGTACACCAGGTGAGAGATTTCTAACTCGTATTCGAGCCACCGTCAGAGACCAAGGAATGTGACTGCAGGGCAAGGTTTCTAAATTACCCTCAGAAACGTCTTCCTTTCCTTTTGGCGAATAGTCGCCTGAGATTTATGATTGAACACTTTTGTAAAGTCCTACATCCAAGATAAAGTTATGCAGGGAGATGCCAGACATGAGTGGTATTTCCTGGTATTTTCCAATCCTCTGAGCCCTATCTTTAGGGTTGCCAGATTTAGCAAATAAAAACGCAGAACACTCAGCTGAATTACAGTTTCAGACAAACAACAAATAATTTTCATTATAAGTATATCTCAAATGATGCATGGGACATACTTCTACTAAAAGCATTTGCCGTTTATCTGAAATTCAAATTGAACTTGGCATCCTATGTCTTACATGGCAATCCTACCTCTCTTAATATTCCAGAATGGAAAATTAGCGAGATTAGAATTTAAAAGTAGAATTTCTATTTGAAATATGAACTTCCTGTTTTAACTCTGATAAACTACAGCAGACCATTCAAGGCATGACTAGTCAGAACAAGCTGCTATTCTAACAGACAGGATTCATTTTAGAAGTGACAGCTCACATTAACAATTAGGGTAGCTCAATACCAAAGGAATACAAGTTTAAAAACAAATGATTCAGGTTCCCCCTAGAAATCAGTGTTGTAAGAACAAAAACTCATGTATCTGTATGGAAAAGAGCAATTAAAAAATGTAAGAATATTTTTATTTGGATAGCTCACCGTTTACTTAGTGCTCACAAAAATTAAAAATATCGATGGCATTGGGGATAGGGGTTGGTGGGGGGGACACACAAGCAAAAAGCCGTTGAGAAGTTTTCTGACTGGATCGGAAAGCTTTCGATACCTCAAGGCTTATGGAAGAACTAAAGAATTTCCTCTCCAGTTTCCTCCTCCCCTCACAGTTTGAGAAAATGGTCCTGGATTTTTTTTTTTTTTTTTTTTTTTTTTTAAGGAATTGGCCATAAGAGGAGGACAGGACCACCTGAGAGCATGGTTTCTCAACTTCAGCATGATGGATATTTGGGGCTTCTAACTCTTGGTTTGCGGGAGGGCGCGGGGGAAGGCTATCCTGTTTGCTTAACTAACTGCATTCCGCAGCCTCTACCGGCTAGATGTCAGGAGCATCCTCTCCCCTTCCCTCTCTTCAGTTATAACAACCAAAAATGGGAGCAGAATCGTCCCCCGTTGAGATTCACTGGCCAAGGAGAACCTTTAGTATCTTGGCTTTTCCTTTTCCCTGGCAACTGTACAGTCCTGAGTTCCGGCAATTTTTAAAAATACCATTGCACGGCAGCTTAGAATAATGAGACAGAGAGAGAGAGAGAGAGAAAGAGAGAGAAAGAGAGCACTCCCAACAAATGAAAATGGTCCTAAATTTTTGTAGAGTATAATTAAAAATAAATAGGTCTGTCTGTCACCTCTGTATACATGGAGAGTCGTGTGCTAATACGAAGACCATCTAGACCTGAGACCTGTCTTTAGCCTGTTTCTCCAACTTGCTCCCCATACAGAATAAGAGCTGGCCCTTCTGTCACCTTCTGTGACCCACACACGCGTCCCCATTCAGTCCCTCTGTCTGAACCCGGGGAAGTAGGTCCTTCATCGTCCCATGGTAGGGATGAGAGAACTGAGAAGTCCTGAGAAGTGAAATAGCTTGCCCAAGCTCCCAAAGTCAAGAGATCTTCAACCTAAGTCACTCCAAAGTCCAACCGCTTCACCACCTCTCTCTGCTGGGAGGGAAAAAGAAAGTCACTAAATGCCTCTGACCTTCATTGTGTTTCCTCACCTGGAAATGACATTTCTTAGTATTTCTCAGAACTGTTGCAAGAACTTGAAGGCAGCTTACTGGGCTGTGGGAGGGAAAGGACCAAAGTCCTGGGCACCAGTGAGCCGTGATATCCAGCGATTTCTGGGCGAGTGTAACATCCACCCAAGGTTCCCTGCATTGGAGCGTGGGGCCCATCTCAAAGGCCAGGAGAACCACGCCCTGAGTCCGAGACCTACTCATACTTGAAAATGAACCAGTGCCACTCACTTTGAAAGAGCACTATCAGGAACGCCAATGCAAAGAGTAAACATCATAATTAACCCTTAGGACTTTGAAGAGTGGAGAAGTCAGAGACATCAAGTCTAGCAGGGGAGGGGTGTGGCAAGTGGTGGGAGGGAAGTGACTCGCGCTCTGGGATTCCCTCCTTGCACAAGCTCTGCGTCACCTCCAGGGCTGCTCCAAATGCACGGTGGCAGATATGTGGCCACCTGGAGCCGTAAGCCTCCCTGAGGCCCCCAAGGACCTAGGGGTCACGGTGTTGGGTGCCTGTGGCTTAGTGAACAAAATCACAGAAGGTCTGAGTACAAGGAGGCTATGAAGATTCCAGGTTAAGTGTTCACCATGCAGTCTGGCCCCCACCTCCAGCACAAACGGAATCACGTGTGTTACCTGCCTGTTTTGCAGTAGTTTCTGGACCAAATTATGGTTTGGAAACTTCCAAGAGAAAAAGGAGCAAAGTGTTTTGGGAACTCGGTCCATGAAGCCAAAAGGAAACGTTTAATTTTGGGGTTACAAAGTCCCGGCAGGGTAAGAAGTAGCTGTAGAGCAAACCTAGGGAGGTTCCAGATTCCTTTTCTGTAAGAAATGCAATCTGTCTGAAGCTTGGATCACTAGGGCCTGGGAAGGGCAAGTAGCGATGGTAGTGAACATCTCTCTACTTTATCCTCGATGCAAAAACAGCCAACGCTGCGCCTTATATAGAACTTTTCATTCTTAATTACTTTCAGACACCTGTTACCCCGTTCTCCCCCAACATCACAGTGGAGAAGGTACACACTGTTGGATGGTCTGGGGGCCAGAAGACCACAGACAATTCCAAGAGAAAACTGTCCCACCCACCGTTTCATGAAGCCATATTTAGATTCTGGGTCTAATTTCAACAGATATCAGCACAGCGGAGGTACAGTTACAGCGGACAGATCGTTTGTCAAGAATGGAAAAACACAGGATGCTGGGACAACGTGGCA
>NW_027530857.1:4184960-4205638 GCF_008692635.1 Crocuta crocuta
GGACTGAGGGGGGGGTGGGTGGGAAGGAAGAAGTGAAGATACGTTTTACAGGAAACGTGGAGAGAAACTGCTACCTGAGTGGGCAGAGTTAAAGCTCTGGCCCTGGGAGGGACCGAGAGCCCAGGTCAGCCGAGGCGAAGCCACAGACAGGACGCCATGGTTACCAGCTGGTCACCACCAGAGCTTCCCGGCACACCCACCTGGGGCCACAGTCCTAGGGTGACAGTGGGTGGTGATCAGGGAGACACCAGGCACAGGGTGGCCCGGGAAGGAGTTCCAGCCATACCTACAGACAGAAGAAACAAGGCCTGTGCTATATAAATAATAAAACGATTATACATTTACCTCTCAATCAGGAAGGAAACCTTGCCGGCTTTCACAAAATTAAGACTGTGGTCTATGCAGTGCAAGAGGAGATTTCTTTGATGGGCTGCCTTGTTTTATGATACAAGGTCGGGTAATGCGGACTGATTAAACAAATAAGTGAGCGACGAGGCACAATGACATATTTTTACAAAGGCCTGTAAGATTTAGTAGCAATTCCTCCATCCCTACCATCCGTGATTGCTGAAGAAAAAGTAAACGGAATGATCTGGGATATGAAAACAAACTTGTGGGGCGCCTGGGTGGCTCAGTCGGTTAAGCATCCAACTTCAGCTCAGATCAACTATGATCTCATGGTTGGTGGGTTCGAGCCCCGCGTCGGCCTCTGTGCTGGCTGCCAGCTCAGAGCCTGGAGCCTGCCTCAGATTCTGTGTCTCCCTCTCTCTCTGGCCCTCCCCTGCTCACGCTGTCTCTCTCTCTCAGAAATAAATTAAAAAACATTTAAAAAAAACCAAACTTGACCCACAAATTGCCAATTTAATTACACATATGTGAGAAATTCACTAAAAATCTAATCATTTATATTCTGGACTAGTATTACAGTGCAGCTAGTCGGTTAGATATTTTAAATTATAATTTCAAATGGACTCATTGTCATAGGCCTCTGGGTCCCATTTTACACATGGAATCAATAGACTCCTACTAATAAATAGGATTACTTTCCTAAGGCTCCCGGTGGGCTCTTGGCTGGACTGGTATTTGCAAGGCGGTTTCGAAGTTCTCCAAGGACAATTACTTCCCTGATATTCACCCTCAAGAAAGGGAAGGACCCAAGAGAAATCGAATCAAGGGGCAACTGCCTGCAAAGGGCAGGCTTAGCCGGGCAGGGAGATGGATTCAGACAGTTTCAAGTGCTCCTCTCCGGCGATGGGCTTACAGATCCACCAAGGCCTCTGTCCCTCCATCAGAGAGCTAACGCGTGTGGCGTGTTTGCACGCGATCTACATGGTTAGAAGCTACCCGGGTTGTGACTACGGCCCTTCCTGCCATAACACCCCAGAAGGGGCAGGGCTGCACTCCACAGCGTCCACTGCTCCCAGAGCTGAGGGAGGGCTAAGCTTCCGGCCCAGGAAGCATCTGCTGCACGAGCTCTGTCCCCTCTCATTTGTGTTCTGCTCTGTGGCCCCACCTTGTCCCGCATCCTACATGGGAACACACACCCTCAGCAAGGCTGACATGATCAAGCCTCGCTGCCCCTAGATGTGAGTCCTTAGGAGAGCTCTTGTTGGTCCTTCCATTACATGCAGTACACTCTCTACTAATGCCACTGACTGCCCTGAGGGACACAGAGATGCCCAATACCCCCTCCCAGACAAAGGCCCCAGAAACACCTTGGGAAGGACTCGCTGCATCTGGCTACCATCATGGCTAAAAAGGAGGCTGGGAATTGCTTGGTCTGGACTCCTGCGTCTCCCACTGACTGTCTGGAAGTGTAGCCTGGACAAACTGCTTAACCACTGAACTTCACCTTCCTCTTAAGGGTGCTGTGTCTGAAGAAACAGTATATGCAAGATGCTGTGTCCGATGTTAAGTCTGGTACAAAAGTACTCAGTAAGGTGGACGGTATGTTTATTACCCTGAATTCATAGTGGATGAGGAGACAGAGCCCCAGGCTGTAAAACTGCAAGAAAGTACAATGTTGAAGACTAATTTTAATGAAAAAGAGAAAAATACACGTATAAGAGGAGGGGGCAGGATTTTCCTTACGTATAGCAAAACATACTACAAAGCTACTGTATTGCAAGCAGTGTGCCATTTTCTTAGAAGGAAACACAGATATCAGTAGAGCAGAGTAGAAAATCCAAAATGAAACCAACACAGATCTGCATGCACATACACACACACTTTCATATGATAAAAGTGGCTTTTTTTTTTCTTTAATAATCTCTACGCCCTGTGTGGGGCTTGAGCTAGTGACCTCGAGATCCAAAGTCTCATGTTGTATGAATTGAACCAGCCAGGTGCCCCAAAAGTGGCATTTCAAAATCATGAGTCTTGAGGATGCCTGACCCATTCAACAAGGGGAACTAGTCTGACTGTGCATTTAGAAAAAATATAAAGTTAGATCTCTAAAACACACACACACACACACACACACACACACACAACCTTTCCAAGGAGACTAAAGATCAAAATAATAAAATTATTAAATCAGAATAAAATACAGAGTACTATTTTTTAAATGTTTATTGCTGAGAGGCAGAGACAGAGTGTGAGTGGGGGGAGGGGCAGAGAAAAAAGGAAGACAGAATCTGAAGCAGGCTCCAGGCTCTGAGCTGTCAGCAAAGAGCCCGACATGGGGCTTGAACTCACGAGCCGTGATATCATGACCTGAATTAAAGTCGGACGCTTAACCAACTAAGCCACCCAGGCAATCCAAAATACAGAGTATTGTTATAATTAGGGATTAGGAAACTCCCAAAACAAGCCACCGACTTCAAAAACTATTAAGACTGTAGTTTTGTAGTTTTTTATATTAAAAAATGAGGGCACCTGGGTGGCTCAGTTGGTTAAGTGTCTGCATCTTGGATTCGATTCAGGTCATGATCTCATGGTTCATGAGATAGAGCCCTGCATGGGGCTCTTTGCTAACCGTGCGGAGCCTGCTTGGGATCCTCTCTCCCTCTTTGCCCCTCCCCCACTTATGGTGTCTCAGTGTCTCTCAAAATAAACTTTAAAAAAAAAAAAGTACAACTTTGGTAGAAATAGTTCATAGGTAAATTAACAGAAAAATGACAGAGGGGGGAAAAATATGTACTACACACACATGCATGCACACACCAAAGTCCAATATCTGAAACTCGTTAAAAGTTCCAATAATTTAATAAGAAAGTGGTAAATAGCCTTGTAAACAGAAATGGTAAAGGATTCAAAGAGGCAATTTACAGAAATACAAATCAGGTCAGAGATGCTTATGTTTACATCCGTAAGGTGAGGACAGTAATCATACCAAATTCAGAGGGATGTTGAAGTTTAAATCCGTAAATTCCACGTAAAGTGCTTGAAAGAATCCTGGCACATAAATACGCGGAATAAGGATTAGCCAGTAGCAGTAATAGTAGTAGCTGCGGTGGTGGTAACAAGGATTAAGAAAATCACAAAATAAAAATCGGAGATCATCATCTAGCATCACGAGCAAAGCCATAAAAGGACGCCTGTTATCCAATATTGGAAAGAGAAGAGGAAAACAGGCATCCTCTCCGCACGGGCAGTGGGGACATTGGGGCAGGACTTGCTCAGCCTGTCTGGAAGGCAATCTGGCCTCACCTATGAGCATTTCCCTCCCCATGCCCTGTGACGGACATTCAGTATATAGAAATGTTGCCTACGGAAAGACATGTGTTACAAAAACATGTACAAAGGCAGTTAAAATTAGAAATAACCGGAACCACAATGGCATGGGGAGAGTTAACTATATTCTGACAAATCCATACAATGGGCAGAGTGCAGCTGCGACAGGGTGAACACTGGCGTGGAGATGCATCCAGTGCCTCGCTAAGCACAAACTCCAAGCCACAATTTGCACCTTTGTATAAAACATGTATTTGCAAATAAACAAAAAAGGAAAAGGCCAAGCTGTTATTGTGGTTGTGTCTAGGAAGGGTTGCAGGCTGGGTGGGAAGACCGAGTATTTTAAACTTACCTCCATTGATGGTCTTTGATTTCTTTAAATAAGGCAGCATGTACTAAAAACAAGTATTTTCTTAACAACAACAACAACAACGGTAAGGGCGCCTGGGTGGCTAAGTCGGTTAAGCATCTGACTTTGGCTCAGGTCATGATCTCAAGGTTCTTGGGCTCAAGCCCTGCATCGGGCTCTGTACTGACAGCCTGGAGCCTGGAGCCTGCTTCAGATTCTGTGTCTCCCTCTCTCTCTGTCCCTCCCCTGGTTGTGCTCTGTCTCTCAAAAATATATTTTTTAATAAAAACAAATTTTTAAAAAAGACAACGAAGTTAGTGTTTCTTAATCCTCAGTGGGCACCTGACTAGATTAAGTGTCCACGGCATTCCTTCAACGGCCAGCAGGAGCCCCACCTCTGCAGGTATGCTCCAGAGAGGGGCTATTACAGCTGGATACTAACAGAATCGTTCAACTTGAACCTGACTCCGCTCATAATGTGCTTATCTCATGGGGCATGGAAGGCAAGAGCAGTATCTGCAACCGGCAGTTACACTCCTCGGGGTGAATTAAGAAGCTCGCCTGCTGGTTTGTCAGTGCTCATGTGATTTACACAACACCAAGTTCCCCAGAGCAGCAGATCCGAGCTCCAAATCACGCCAAGCTGGGGCCGACATGTATGCCTACTGAGAACTCTTCTCTTAGGGGCAAAAATAGAAGGAAACCTACCTTACCTAAAAAAGGGCAGCCAACAAGCTGGCTGTTTCAACAGTTATTCTTGTATTCACAGCAAAAGGTGAAGCAAGACCCAAAAGAGCTCACCACGTGGAGACCAGTTACGGTCAAGTGTGACGGTGCACGTCGAGATCCGTTTAAAGAAATGTTTCTAAAATTCAACTACGGTAGACAGACGAGGCGGCTCTTTTCTAACCTCTTTTACTCCATGGGGCAAGACGGGACGACCACACCCCAGAGCTGGTTTGGGGAAGGATGGCAGCAGCTGAGTCATGCTAGACCTTCAGAGGTGGCAGGCGTTTTAGGGGCCACACCTTTGGCCACGCTTATGACACAGAGCAGCAAATGTCGGAAGTCAGGGGCTTAGAAAAGCTGATCCTCACACTCTTCAGCAGAGCAGGAAGCAAGAAATGAGTACCTCCCGCCTTTTTCTCAACCTCTGTAATATAATCAACCACAAATGGCAAACTTAAAACTGTCAGTGTCACCAGAAGTTGTTTTGGCTGAAGGTGGACGGAAAGGGGGCGGGGTTGCCCACCAAAGGGCTAGAGAGACACTTTTAGAAAGAGAACCATCAAGACAAACCTGGGCCATAAGAAAGCCACATAATCTTTCACATGCATTTTCAAGGCCCAGCCTTCTATCAAAAGAAGCCATCGTTCCATCCCAAACACTCCTTTTAACACAGCAGTAATTAATTACACCGGTTACTTAGAAACAGCGCAGGGTTTGGGCTGGTGAAGAAGTGAAAAATTTCTGCCACTCTGATTAGGGTCCTTTTTTCCTTTTTCCATCCCTCTTCATGGAAAAAAAAAATCAGGTTAACATCTTTTTTTTCCTAGTTTCTAAGTTTAACTACATATATAAATAAAAGTCTTAACTAATCAAAATTTCTGATCCCAGCCTTTTGATTATAATTTATATGATGGTTATTCATACGTATTCAAACAGTGGGTAGTCAAAAGCTTTTTCGCACAAAGAAGTGTGGCATCTGCTTAATGCCTTTATTGGGGCTAGGGGACAGGAACTGCCCGGACAGTAACCGAGTAGCTGGCCACTCTGTGCCCAGCTCCAGGCTGGACGCCTTCCCGTGGTCTCTCATTTCATCTCCTCACAATATCTTTAAATACCCAAATTACCAGACATGTCAGGAGAGTGACCATTTCATTTCCAGATAAGTTTTGTACATCTGGCTGGCAATTTGGTTATAAAGATTTTTAATGGTGCTAGATAAGAGGACCATTAAGAGAGAAGGAATTAAAAGGAGGAAAATATTTGTCAGGCAAACATGTCAACAGTCTCTGGAGAAAAGGGAGGGAAGCCGTTTCCCTGTTTGCTGGATGATGAAAAGCCCAAAGAAGGCTAAGAATTTCTGTTACCGAGTTCTGGGCTCTGGCGGCAGGATCCTCCCGGAGTCCTCTGGTTTCAGGGAGGGACGCCAGGCCCAGGAAGGGATCAAGGGGTTCTGCCAGCTGTGAACTGTCCTGATACACCCAAGACTATCGCTTGTAAGCTCTGTCGTTACTAGAATTGCACTTCTAGAAGCAACACTGCAGAGCAATTAAGGCATTAGCTCGCCCCCAGCCCTTTCCTGTTGAGAGAGATCTTTTCTCCAACAGTGCCTCTCAAACCTGGGCACCAGAATGACTTGGGGTGGGGGGCTGTTTAACCCCACATGGCCGGTCCCTTCCCCCTGACCCCGGGGAGCTTCGGTGTGACTGGAAAGTCTGCATTTCTAACATGCTCTCGAGTGCTGCTGGTCTGGGACCACATACTGAAGAACCGCTATTCTAAGAAAACAGACCAGAATCTATCAAAGATAAGAAAAGGCTGCTTTTTTTTTTTTTTTAATGTAGCAAAATCTTTATCAGTTGCGACCNACACAAAGGCAGGGAATTTTGTCTGCTGCTGGATGCCCGGCGCCTGCAACGGGGGCTGGCCTGTACCTGGTGCTCTGCGCGCATCTTCTAGGTAAGTCAACGGAATCCGTGGGCTCCACGGTGGAAACCGGCCCACGTGGGCAGGGGTGGGCAAGGGAGAGTGGCTGCATTTGCACCAGGCGGCTAACAGGTTTTTTCCTTTTTCATGGTCACAACAGAATACATTTTTAAGTATTTCACAACCAGCTCTCGGGGGTGGGGGGGGGNTCCTTGGTGTAAATTCTTCCACCAAGGTGAACCATAAGCTACCATCTTGGCATCACTGAATGCAGACGTGGGGAGAGAGGAGCACAGGTGGTTCTCATACCAGGTCGAAGGTCTCCACACACCCCTGGGAACAGCTAAGTGTTGGGGAGGCCGCACCAGGGCCGCCCAGCTGCCCCCCTCACGGCATATTTGTGTCTTTCTGGTCCTGCAGCCCAACACTTCTTTGTTTAAAAACGTTTTTTTAATGTTTGTTTTTGAGAGACAGAGCGCAAGCAGGGGAGGGGCAGAGAGAGAGCGAGCGAGCGAGCATGAGCAGGGCGGGGCAGAGGAGAGAGGCACACAGAATCTGAGGCAGGCTCTGGGCTCTGAGCTGTCAGCACAGAGTCTGACGTGGGGCTTGAACCCACGAACCGGGAGATCATGAGCTGAGCCGAAGTGGGATGCTTAACCAACTGAACGCCCCACGCGCCCCCCACGGACACTTCTTTAGAATGCAAGGTAAATGACACATTCCTTCCAAAGCATTTAATCCTGAAAACTCGAAACTCAGATTTTCCATGTGTTTTAGTATGCGGGTGTGAATGGAAGTCTGAGCTACAGAACTAACTAGGCATCCGTTTTCTTTAGGTTAGTGGAAGGGAACAATTGTGGCACTTCCCAAGGATGCAGAACGGATTTATTTTTGTTACCTGCTTCTGTGTGTACCACAGTTAATATTGTCACTTGCAAACGATAATAAACATGGTTTTAAAAAATTTTTTCCCTTAATTTATAAATTCAATCTAATCTTCAACAATGTATAAATTTCCTGGTTGATTAGTGTATTTCAAACTGTTTAGACTGCACAATTACTACACATGATGAAAAATGTTTATTACACATTTTTCTCTTACCAAGTATTTTATGCATAGTAATCCTTCTCAGTTGAAATTGATTCATTTTGGCTTGTCTATTAAGAATACACAGATGTTTTTTCAATCTCTACAGACAATTGCAATTATCTTTTAAAAACTTTACCTTTTTAACTTGTTTTTTGATATATACGTTTAAGATTCTTTTCTTCCGAGCATTTGTTATTTTTATTTTTAACAGAAGTAGAGTTGACACATATGATGTTAGTTTCAGGTGTACAACATAGTGATTCAACAATCATATACCTCGTGAAATGCTCACCACAGTAAGCGTAGGTACCGTCCGTCACCATGTGAAGTGACTACAATATTATGGACCATGTTCCTGGTGACTGTCTTATCACTGGAAACTTGTACCTCCTAACACACTTCACCTTATTTGCTAAGAGCTGATGTGCACTGGAAGGCAAGCTCTACTTAACAACGAAGGTACCACTCCCAACAGTCAAAGGCAATGACAGCAGACACTTCAGAGTTCAGTGCGTTTAGCACTTCACCCACATTATGCGATTCAACCTTTCCAGGAACTGAGGTAGAACCCCAAATCCGGTGAGGGAAACAGGGGTTGGGGGAAGTAGTGGTGCGCCCAAATCATCAAAGTGTGACATGGTCACGGTGGGGTCAACAACCACGTGGAGAAGTAGGTCCTGAGCAGGTCTGTCTTCATTACCCAGGTAAGTAAATGATAAATGCAAAACTTCCTTGGCCTTCCCTGAACTGCAGACTTTGATCCTTTCTTCTGCAAGGGGCAGGAAGCTTCGAGTGGCCAATTCACAGCACGCCTGCCCATAAACCAGAGAAGGCTCCAGCAGGCTGTGCCGAGCACGTTTTCTCTGCATCATCTACCAAGGGTGGGAGCACAGCTCTGGGGTTCCGCCGGGCGGGGGGGGGAGGTTAGGCATGCCAAAATTAAAGTCCGGCTATGAAAAATCATGTACTTTGAAAATCTCTACCATATTTCAAAATGTAAATGTACACCTTATACAGAAGATACATCTACGTGATTCTCGGTTTCTGCTCTTCCTTCAAGGTCTAGTACAATAGTCAACGGGGCCGGGGGTTGATTTTGCTCCCAGAGACACGTGGCAACGTCCAGAGGGAATTTTGATAGTCTTTTTCTAAATTTTTTATCTTTATTTTTGAGAGAGAGAGAGAGAGAGAATGAGCTGGAGAGGAACAGAGAGAGAAGGAGGCACAGAACCCGAAGCAGGCTCCAGGCTCTGAGCTGTCAGCACAGAGACCAGTGTGGGGCTCAAACCCACGAGCTGTGAGATCATGACCTGAGCTGAAGTCAGACGCTTAACTGACTGAGCCACCCAGGCGCCCCTAATGTTCATTAATTTTTGGGAGACAAAGTGCGAGCAGGGCACAGTCAGACACAGAGGGAGACACAATCCGAAGCAGGCTCCAGGCTCTGAGCTGTCAGCACAGAGCCCGACACAGGGCTCGAACTCACAAACCACAAGATCACGACCTGAGCCAGAGCCGGACGCTTAACTGACCGAGCCACCCAGGTGCCCCCCTCCACAACTCTGACAGTCTTAATTGGAGGGGCTACTGGCACGGAGTGACGGAGGCCACAGAGGCTGCTCAACATTGTAGGATGCACAAGCAGGGCGTCTCCCACCAAACGACGTGTCTGGCCAAAATGTCAGTGGTGCTGAAATCCTGCTCCAGTTTCAAAGGCCCTAAAGCTTTCTCTGTCCTCTTCTTCAAGTCTGGAGGCCTGAGAGACTCCATCAACGCTACCTAATGGCCTTCACCATCCTTTATCTTATCATGGGGATTGATGAACATGTTTCATGTTGCCTTTCTCCTGATGAGGGCGAAAGCGTCTGGGCCAGTCCCCTTTGAAGCCCTCAGGAGACCGGAAACTGATTCTGCACAAAGTGGGTGGGCGATAAGTATCGATCCAACACTCTGCTTTCCCCGAAGGGGATAAAGATACAGAGAATTGAGACGAGCCAACGCTGAAGAGCTCCTGTGGGTGGAGGTGGGGGAGGGGCAAGCGCTAAATTGGGGACACACGACACATTTCCTATAGGTGCTCTCATTTAATCCTTGGAACCACTGAAGCAGACAGGAAACACTTGTAGGCACCTACAGCTCATAGGTCTAATTTGTAAAAGGTCACATGCTGGTAAGCGACAGAGCACACTTCTGAGGCTACATCTTCAAGCCCTATGCTCCTCGGGGGCTCCACAGCCACTTGTCACTGGTCTCCGGGGCTCAAAGCGCGCCTCCCTATGGAATTAGGGTGTCTGAGATGCTAACAGTGAAAACAGCAACATGAAAGGAAACTTTACATTGTCAGTGACATCGTCACAAGTTTCGCTACCTGATAGAGCAACAAAGTCGGTCAGTTCAAGGCGTGATGCAAAACAGGCTTAAGTACAGGTTACGAATTTTAAAAATTAATTATAAAGATGCTTAGAACTTACAGAAGTTTTTCCTCCAGAGGAGTACTCAAAGACTCATTTTTAGATGCCAATGTGCCGGAGCTTAAGAAAATTCAAGCTTTTGTTGTTTTTTTGTTTCTTTGTAATCAGCAAAATCAGAGAGCCTCGGAAATCACGGTCCAAAGAGCCATCTTTGTCCAATGCGGAATTATGTGACCTTTCTTTATGCACGGCGCTCTCACTCTCTAGCTGGCGCTGGGCTTTGAGAGGTTGCAAAGCATTGGCTTCTTGAAGCAGCCAGGAGCCAGGTCCGGACCCGGTAAAGCATGTAATAAATAACATCTGATGGCTGGTGTCTGTGAGCCCTGGCAGTACTGATCCCCCAAATCAACCTGATGGATCTGTCTCGTTCTCATATTACACGGCGAGACGTGAAAACAACGAAAAGGCTTTTGTGGCAACACAATTTTTTTTTTAAGTTAGGGAAACCAGTCCTGGGTCTTGCCGTTGTTCACGGAGACTTGCACTACGAGCTCTGTGCAAAGCCTCATTGCCAGCGCGTGGCCCTCGCTTCGTGGAAGGCTGCCGGCCTCAGCGTCACTCACAACCAATTCCTACCAAATCACCATCTGATGGAGGGCACACTGGGCCGCAGCCATTCCGGCAGCCCCGGAAGTTAACCGTCTGGACCACCTCAAGTCTCAATTCTCGTCTTAGCCCTCACCCCCACGCTGCCTTCCCACAGGATCGCCGCCGCTCTCCTACTTCCAGGCTCATTCAGTCCATGGCGCCCAAACCCGACACGGTGTGACCTGATTCTCTTCCCAGGGAAATTCTTGCCTTTCTGTTCAGTCGGCAACCTGTTCCAGGCGGGCCTCCACCTGACAGAGTGAAGAGCCTTCCTACTACGGGGCAAGGTAAGCCCCCCGAGGGCAGGGGCGTCCGGCTTGTCGAGGTACCCCGTTCCGGCCGGTGCTGGCGCCTGGCGAGCGGGCAGCAGCACCCCTCAGACCCCCGAGTCAAGATTCTCAGCGCCTCCCCGGGCTCCCTCCTGCATCGCCCGCTTTGCGCCTTGGGTAACCCGCCTTCAGACGGTGCGCGTTGGCGACGACCGGGAAGTACAGACATTGGCATCACGGCGGGCATGGGGCACAGGTGCGCCTGCTCACTCTTCTGGGGCCTGCGGGCTATTCCCTCCCCCGGAGCGAGGAGCGGAGACCAGCCTGATGGCAGCCCGCGGACTCTGCAGCGGCTGCGGCCTCCGCCTGGCCGGCTCCAGCTCCAGGACCCGTGCTGTGCTCACCTCTACAGTTGGAGGTGACGGGGAGGAGGGGTGAGGCACGGGGCAGCTTCACCCTTTATAAGCGCGTTTGCCAACCGTCCCAGGAGATCAGAAGCTCTTGGTATGGCTCTAACTGAACAGGGTAGAGGCAGAGCGCCGAGTACGTGCTACAGGCTACTCTTATTACCAGGTGAGCTTGGGAAAACACTAGATTCTTTCTTTCTGACAGGCATCTTGAGTCTCTACTATATAATTAATACAGTGGCACAGACCACGGAGGAGAACATCCAGGAACGAGCTGAGATTCTCAGCCAGGCTCCCTGGGTTCTGTTTCGGTCGCCCCACTCCTCAGGGGGGCCCTGAGCCAGCCCCTTAATCCCTCGCTGTCAGGTGCTTCCCATGGACAACAAGCACGCTGACAGTCCCCACTTCATAGGTTGTTATGTGGATAATGGGCTAATGTGCGTAAAGCACTCAATTTAGTGCCCTCCATATGCGCGGGCACTCGATAAACATTAGCTATTATTATCCCACAGACCAGAGACTGCTGAGTGGTAGCCCTTAAGCCAAATCTGTCCTAGAGACCTATTTTGTTTGGCTTGCACATTTTCCTTTTTAATCGAGCCAACGTTTTAAAACTGGTAGATTTCTGGCATTTTAAGGTTGAAGAGCCGGCAGCACGCAAGGCCTGCCCTCCCCTCTGGGAGGCGTCGCCTAGGGCAGGGTCCTGCAGCCCCCTCTTGATAAGAGTTTTGTTCAAGCAGAGCCTGCACATCACAATCCCCTCCCCCTCCACGCCACCCCCCCAACCCCCCCAGGGAAGCCNCTCTGGGAGGCGTCGCCTAGGGCAGGGTCCTGCAGCCCCCTCTTGATAAGAGTTTTGTTCAAGCAGAGCCTGCACATCACAATCCCCTCCCCCTCCACGCCACCCCCCCCCACCCCCCAGGGAACCAACTCCCTGCCTGACCCTCTAGGAACGCCAATCCCTCTTCTCCAATTTTACCAACCTATCCAATGTTAGGTTTTATTCTCCCCCCCCAGTGACTTCAGTCCAAATGGCCTCACCTTGTGTGACCTGCCTTCTGCTCCCTACCTCTGCCTTAGGATGCTTCCCCAGCCGTGGACAATCCCCTCAATCTTCCGTCTGCACCTAGCACCGGGGCTCCACCCGAGAAAGCACAGCAAAACCATCTGGGACGCTTCGGGGGGAAAAAAATACCCATGTCAGGACCCCACCCCCACAGATTGTAATTAATCTGGGTGGGGCCCAAGTTTGGGTATTTTGGGGAAAATGCCCAGATGATTTGGGTAGGCGCCCTAGTGTGCTCCGAGACGGCAGACCACGGGAGCCAGCCCCCCCCCCAACCCGGCGGGCACTGCCTCGTCAGGTCCACACATCCGAGGACTAGAAGAGTCTTGTTTTGCTCCCGACTCCTGTTTAGTCTTGCTTGCGAGTCACCTTGTGTTTAAAGCCTGCCTCCCCGCACAAACTCATCTCACACGTCATCTGCATCCCCAATGCGGCCAGCACACTGCAGGTGTCTAACGAACACGCTTCTCAAGGACCTGAGTCTTCGGGGTCGAAGGCACCGAGGGGACTTACGTGATGGAAACGCCACTGACCGACTGACTTCTTGGAGCTCACAGGTTTGGAGGAGGGAGTCAGGACACCGCGATGAGGCTGCGGGGAGGCGCACTTGATGGGCCAGCGGGACGGAGGCGGGAAGACAGAGAGCAAGGGGACGCACCGGAGGGCCACCTGCAGGGCCTCGCGGGCCACGCCAGAGCCGCGCTGGGGGGAAGGGAGGGCAGGACGGGAAAGGCGAGACCTCACCGGACGTACCTCGAACGCTCAGGAAGAGATAGTTATTAATCTGGTACGTCACAGAAGCAGCCAGCGAAGGCTGCGATTCCGGCCTCCTTCTAGAAGTGAGGCAGAGGGAGAGGTGAGGGATGAGGGGGATGAACCGACCTAACACAAAGAACGAGGGTTGACAGGGAGCTGAGAAGGGGGAACGAAGAAGGCCCAGAGGCTGGCTCCCTGACTCTGGGGGGGCTCCCTGACTCTGGGGGGGCAACAGAGCCCTCCCCTCCCACCCCCTATACTGACTGGGCCTCCACGTGGCCCAGACACCCCGATTTCCGCCATTCAATCTTAAGCCAGACTGTGCAGATGTGAAATCATGTTAACGGTGCAATTCATGTCAACAGTGCAACTTTATTAACACGTTTAATCACAGAAATAAAGGTTTTAGTCACAATGCTATTGCTACAGTTAGTACTATCGTAACGAGCTTATTCTTCGGTTCCTTCTCCCAAGTAAGTCAGCGCACAGCTTATAAAGGGTGAAGCTGCCCCGTGCCTCACCCCTCCTCCCCGTCACCTCCAACTGTAGAGGCGGAAGTGGGTTTAAATGGACACAGGGCTAGCGCCCCAGCCCCGGGAGGTGGGTACTACGGTCTTCCGGCTGTGCAGGTGAGGACAGGAAGACCCAGGGCAGGTGGTAAGCCCCAAGCCACACGGCTGGCAGGCAGAGCTGGAATTAGAGCCCCAGCACTCCGGCTCCGCACTCCATCATCGGGCCCTCGTATTTAGCTGCCCTTTCCCTTTCATCTTTCAGGGCACGGTGAGCCTTTGTGCACATGAGCTTCCCTCTCTCCAAAGGCCTGCCTGCCAGGCGCAGAGGGGCTCAGAAGGGATGGTGTTCGGGGCCCCAGGGCTACAGCTCTGGTTTTCTATCCCTAGAGCCTCGGAGGCCCCGAAATAGCAAAGGGCAAAGGAGGGGCGCGCCCCACAGGCTCAGAGTTCACCCCGGTGTCAGGAGTCACAGCGTCTGGGGTCATGAAAACGGGAGCATGGAGAAGCCCTTCTCAGCAGTTTAGGCAGGAGCTGGCGGGGAGGACCAAGGGCATTTGGCTCCTCGTTCCCTGAAGACGGGCTCCATTTACCAAAAAATCCACCTGGGGAAACGAGTCGCACTGATAACAACCGCTGGCACCGTGCGGCCCGCTGCCCCCTGGCCGGGAGGCCGCGTCTATCCGTGGCCCCCTCCTGCCTTGTGGATTACAGACAAGCCACAGGTCCCAGCCCCTAACGAGGGAAGGGACTGCAGCCACCTCAGATTATGTTTCACTTTTAGGCTTCAGGGCTTGCAGGGATTCTATTTTTAAGCGTTCTCGGTTCCACGCATAAAAGAAGACATTTTAATGAAATTAGTTCTGGGTTCTAAGGGACGGTGGCTTCCTCTGCAAGAGTTAACAGGCCAGCCACTTTATTAAACCAGAAGTCTTCCCGCGGGAAGAGCATCTAATCCAGTGTCACCGGCCAAGCACCTAGGGGACCTGTGAAAACCACCCCAGCCACTCAGGGTGTGGACGGCCCAGGATAAAACTTCCAGTAGGGGAACTCCACTGGGCGCCCGGGGCCTGAACAAAGTTTCAGAAATCCTTTTAGGTTCCATTCTCTGTGAAGTCCATGTTCCACCTTTTAAGTGCCCGGCAATGTCACGTACACAGAGAACAAATCTGTAAACAACAAGGCTTTAAAACTACTACCAGGTTTTTATACAAGTCAGTCATCCCTTCCATTAAAAAAAAAAAAATCCCTTTCATTTAACATCTAAAAGAGAGCTTTGCTTATCCTGAATATCTGAGAATGGGTTGTTACTCCCACTGTTCAAGACCCACTGTTCAAAGGTCACTGCCATGGGTGCACATTTAAAAAAATGGAACCACTCCTAAAGGGGGTTTTCTACACATCCCAATTTCCCCATCTAGAGCACATGAGACGTGGTTAACTTTCTCTTGGTGAATGAGGCTTCCTCTAAGAATTCAAAGTGTCCAGTTTCAGCCCTGGCTTTGTCATTAGCTAGCTTGTGACCTTGGGAAAGTAACTGAACTCCGCTGGGGCTTAATTTCCCCTGCAAAATGAAGGGGATTGGGTCAGACAGCTCTCAGTGTTAGGACTCACACGAAGACCACAGAATTCGTCAACTGTTGCCTATGCTAACCTGAAGTGTTTTTTTTTTTAATTTTTAAATGTTTTATTTATTTCTGAGAGACAGAGACAGCGTGAACAGGCGAGGGTCAGAGAGAGAGGGAGACACAGAATCTGAAACAGGCTCCAGGCTCTGAGCTGGCTGTCAGCACAGAGCCTGACGTGGGGCTCGAACCCACAAACCGTGAGATCATGACCTGAGCCAACGTCAGACGCTTAACCGACTGGGCCACCCAGGTGCCCCATGAAGCGTTATTCTTAAGAGACTGTCAAGTTATAAGATTACTGCCTGGACCGTACAGATAGCCCTAGACAGTTGGGTCAAAGCAACAGAAAGCGGACTGAAGTGGATTACAGTTGACCCTTGAACACGGCTTTGAACTACATGGGTCCACTTGTAACTTGTACGAGGGATGGTTTGTTGTTGTTGTTGTTGTTGTTTTGTCGTTTTTCTTGTTTTTTTAACAGTACTCTCAAGTGTATCTTCTCTTGTGATTTTCTTAATAACATTTTGTATTCTCTGGGTTACTTTGTTGTAACACTGTGAACAACATGTATGCAAAAGATGTGTTAACTGTGTTATTTCTGGTCAACAGTAGGCTACTGGCAGTTACGTTTTTGGGGAGTCCAGAGCTTTACTCAGATTTTTGACTGTGTGTGTGTGTGTGTGTGTGCGCTGTTCAAGGGTCAACTTTACTTTCCTTTTTACCCCCTCCTTGTTCCATCAGCTGTCAATTCTCCCATCACCCTCCAGCTGACATAAACCCCTGCCTTAGTTTACAAATCTAAGTAGTGGCTTGCTTTGCTCCCCAGCAAAGCACAGTGTGCATGGGCTTTGTGATAAAATCTGGCAACCAGTGGGCGTTATCTCTTCTTGTTCAAAGTGCTATCGCAGACGACTGTGGCCGCCATGGCCCCAAGACTGCCCCCAGTTAAGGCTCCGGGAAGACTAAGAATGCAATCTTGTAACCTGTACATTCTTTGAGTTCTAAAAACACACTGCTTTGTGGGGGGGTTGGGAGAGTAGAGGGTAGGGCAGGTGGGGCGGGAGGGAAGTGTTTCAAGCAAAAGTGACAACAGAAAATAAACCAATTTCCTTCTTATTGGAGCAAAAGCTTTGAGCACTGTCCCTCTCTATGAACCCTCCTCACAAGCTTCCGTCCCGTTCTCTGCTGTTGCTTTTCCGAGCCTTCTGTAGAATTAACTTTTCTTGGTGTTAAGATACATTTTCCAAGTCACTCTTTGAAGCCATAGAGAGGATCAGGGCAGGAGGAAGGAGATACCATTAGTGGTTTCCTCCATTTACTGCTTTCCTAGTTATCGTGCCTTTTTAGTCCCATGAAAAATCATTAGTAGAAAACAAGGCTTCTTAGCAGTTGTAGCTATGGTCGCTAAAACACAATCTTTAAGCTGAGAACAAGCATGAAAATATGCATTAAACCACATACTTTGTACCTCAAAGAATTCAAAAGTTCCTCTCTTTAAAAACCCAATGGAAACAAAGGATCTGATTAAGAACTGAAATCCACTTCTGTGCTATACGCTCTTTGGAGTGATTTCACGGGTACCAATACGGGACTGGATATCATGAGCGTGGGCCAGCGTTGGTTTTCACTCATCGTGGTTTGAAAACGTTAGTGAGAAAATAGGTAGTGCAAAAAGGCACGGGAGCTGGCTGGCCCGGCAAAGTGGAAGACAAGTAAATCCCATGAAATCAGAAAACCAGCCAGAAAATGCATGAGGACTATCTGAAGCTTTGCCAAATGGGTCCCAGTCCTGCAGAAAAGGGTTAAAGGGGTGGGTGGTAGATCTCTGGGGAGGCAATAAAGACCGAAGAGTTAAAAGGAAACTACTGCATTAGATCTCTGAAAAACAAGAATAAAAGCAACTTTCCCCTCACAGCCTCTAAATCTCCAGGTGCTGCTTTTTATTCAGGTCTAAGCTTTGAGTATTATTTTCTGTTTTCAAGGCAGCTTTACACAGAGCAGCATTAATCTCCGAATCTACCCTTCCAAGTATTACACAAGGTGACGACTTCTAGAAACACAACAACAACAACAAAAAATCCTTTCCTGTTTGCAAGCTTGAGTTCCTTAGCTCACAGGGCCACACTGGAGGGTGCTTTGTCTCGAGGATGATTAGAGTGGTGCCCTTGGTTCTGATTATAGAGAAGCTATTTGCACTGCCCGCGTCTGGGTACTGCATTATATTAAAACTTCCATTTTGGGGTATGTAGTGACTAAAAATTCTCTCCGAGTTTAAACTTGGCATCAATCATATATCTCAGCAGAAGCAAGATTATTGAGTATAGAACCACAGGAACCCAGCATTTTTCTTTTATTCTTGCACAGGAAAAACACAGAGCCTGCTATCCAGCGCCTCTGGTTCCTTCATCCTTACACAGAAATTTCAAGCACTGTGGATTCTTTCCCAAAGTGTAATCAGCAGGCTGCTGTGACTGGATTAAATTAAATCAGATGTGAAAGGCCACTGTCTCTTGCATTAATAGATCCCAAATTTCCTAGGCCTTGGATGAAATGATTTCATCCATGAGGCAGAAAACGACGAAGCTCTTTTCTGCTCCAGAAAATAGCACTCCTGACTATGGCTCTCTACGGCTCTTCTGTTCACAACAGTTCACCATCTGGACATGAATTTACCTGGAGCGTGCCTCTGACCTGGTGGCGGCGGAGCGCTCAGTTCTACAAAAACCACGAAACACAGACTGCACCCAAAAGTTGGCGGGTCCCTGGCGTCACGGGAGGAGTGTGGCCCAGGCAAAAAAAAAAAGTGAGGATGAGTTGATCTAAATTTATCACAACCCAAGGCACAAGATCAGGCTCAGGCAGTTCAACACCATCTCTATATATTCCTGTCTTACTGACATGCCCCTGTTTTACCCATTGCTAGAAGAGCCACGTTTTGTGGAGTTAGAAACCCAGATTAATTGGGTACAAGGAATTACATCTCACTTTACAAAACTTTTAACCATTTTACACATATGTGTAAACAAAGAGAGTATGCAGGAAGTCTCACACTATTGCTCTAAGTTAGAAAAGAAGTAACATTTCTGAACACCAGTCTTATTGGGCATCTATACTATTTACCAGGCACTGTGCTTAGTGGTTTACGCGGATTATCATCTTTAACCCTTCAAAAGAACCTTAACTCCAGTACTGCTGCCATCCCTATTTTACAAGAGGAAAACTGTTTTGAGCCATTAAGCTACTGGCGTAAGAGCACGAAACCCGTAAAATGACAGAGGCGATTTGGCCAGTAAGGTAGTACTCGGATTTTCTCCCCAAAAAGGTGAGGATCCGCTCCTGTTAAGGTCTTAGATGTTCTTGAGAACCGGGACCGGCTGGGTCTGAAACTCTGGCCTCCTGAACAGAGTTCTCCACCTCTTCTTGGACGCAGAGTGTTTAAATAGTCTCTTTGCTCAGCCAATTACTTAGCTATATCCCCATGCTGTCATTCCCGGTTTAGGGAAAGAAGGTCAACAAAATGTCAAGATCTAAATCAAAGTCTAAGACAATTGTGATAAGAAGAAAATCACACTTCGCATTCAGCGCTCATGACTTTGGAATAATAATCTCCCGGCAAAAGCAGATAAAGTTTTGAAAGCACTTGGAAGGCAGGGAGGAGAATTTTCATACTTTAAATGCGATGAAGTACGTGCAAGTTTGGATAGACAAGTTCTGGAAGCTCCACGGGCAGGCTAAGATTCCAAAAAAAAAAAAAACGCCAGCAACCTGGTGGAGGTTTCATAGCTTCCCATTATCGAAACTGCTCTGCCATAAGTCGGAATCCAATCCAAGAACCATGTCAAGGGCTGGTTGTCTCCGTTTAGGTTTATGATACAGTAACACAACTGTGGAAGGGGCCAACGTGCTTAAAATATAACCAAATATGTTCCCGTGGGGTCAAGGAACAGAACTTGAGGCCAAAAGCACAGAATATTCTTGTGACTGAGCCCCAGCATACTGGATACAGTGTGTCTAAGTAGGTACTGTACACGGTCTCCCCTGCCGGCGGACCCTTGTCACTAAAAACCAGGAGCTGAAGCCTGTATCACATCCTCAGCAAGTATCTCCGCGGCTGGGAAGCGGTTAAGATCCAGCCACGGGAAAACTGGAAAGAGTATGGGAATCAGAAATTTTCGTTATTCCAAGCCCCATCGCATTTCCCCAAGTGCCGCCTATGTGCTGACTTCCTTAAAGACCCCCTGCAAGACCTTGATTCCCCCCAAAATAAACCCATTTGGAACTGAGACAAGGTGAGGTCAGCGACTGGTATCTATCAGCCATTTATCTGACTCTCCTTCGTTTCTCGCCTCGTGGGGGCCAAGCCTCCCCACGGGGGTGAAGACAGGAGGCATGGAGGAAGGGAACGAAGGAGAAAAAGGAGAAAGGGGAGAGACCTCCGGGCCACACTTCTTTCTAGTATCAACAAAAAGAGAAGCCGCATACTGACCTAAATCATCTCTCAAAGGCGCTTTATAAATTACAGGGACAAAGGGAGGGGTGGCGGGTGGCCTGGGAACCCTACAGACACCCTACCCTCTGACCCGCCCCCCTCCCCCTCCAGCACAAGGGAAGGGAGGCAGAAAACAGAGCTCAACTCGGCCATTGGCGAGAAGCCCCCCCCCCCTCCGGGTTCCNAGGGTGGGGGTAGGGAAAAGTGCTGGAAAAGAAGGGGGGCCCGCGAAAAGTTTCCGAGTGTTTGACGCGGTCCGCGCCAAGGCAGTCCCCGCTGCCCCGCGCAGCCCCCCGACCCTCCGGGCGCGGGGGGCCGGGCGCGAGGCTAACAATGAGGCNACTGGGGAGCAGGGGCCCGGCGGCGCCCGCGCCGCTGTGCAGGGAGGAGGAACAGGAGGTGGTGGACGTGTTCGTGGTGAGGATCTGGAGGTACGCGCCCGGGGCGGCGGCGGCGGCGGCGGGGAAGCCGGGGCTGGCCAGCAGTGCCCTTTTGTCCATGGAGGCTGTTGCGGCGGNATTTCTTTTATTATTTGCAGTCGGAGTTTCCAAGTCTCTCCTTCTTCTCTCCTCCCCGCCCGGCGCTTCCGAGCCCCTTCTCTCTCGTTTCTTTTTATTTTTCCGCACCGCACGGGCCCCGGGGGCCAAAAATAATCGGGGCTCTGGAGAGAGGAGGGTCCCGGCCGCACGGATATCGGGCCCCGAGGGGGGATGGAGGCGGCTGGGGCGG
>NW_027530857.1:4212977-4213318 GCF_008692635.1 Crocuta crocuta
GGCGGCGGCGGCGACGACAGCCGCCCCCTCCCCACCCCCGGCGGTCACCAGGTACTGCTCCAGGGCGGGCTGGATCCCCTTTCTCATCTCTCGCTCCTGCTCTTTTTATTGCTATGGTCTATTCATGTATTGTTTTCAATTTCTTTTATTATTTGCAGTCGGAGTTTCCAAGTCTCTCCTCCTTCTCTCCTCCCCGCCCGGCGCTTCCGAGCCCCTTCTCTCTCGTTTCTTTTTATTTTTCCGCACCGCACGGGCCCCGGGGGCCAAAAATAATCGGGGCTCTGGAGAGAGGAGGGTCCCGGCCGCACGGATATCGGGCCCCGAGGGGGGATGGAGGCGGC
>NW_027530857.1:4214604-4239052 GCF_008692635.1 Crocuta crocuta
GGGGATGGAGGCGTCGGGGGCGGCCGATGCAACGGATTGCGAGGCGGCGGCGGCAGCCCGGGTGCTGCGGCCGGCAGCTGAAAAATGGCTCCAGGAAGCTGCTGCTGACAATGAATGAAGGGATACGGTTTACGCGCCAAGGTCCTCCCGCGAAACTCAGATTTCCCGCCGGCTTTTCAAACCATATTTGCATATCCCCGCCCCTCAACCCGCCGAGGACCGTTCCCACAGCCCATTGGGCCTCCGGCTCCTCGCTTGAGTCCCAATCGTGGCGCAGGGCCGCGACTGGCTGGTTTCCATTGGCTGCCTCCCCTCACTGNCCACGCCCTGCCCGAGCTCCGCCCCGGCCCCGCCCGCGCGCCGGGCGGGGGCTGCTGACCTGGGCAGGCGCTCGGCGCCTCGCAGACTCAGCGTCCATCTGGTCTGGGGCACAAGTTTCGCTTTTAGAAATTGTCAAGGTGACCAAGGGGGACACTTGCGGGATTTCTCTGTCCTTTGGCCACTCAGTGTAGTAGATGAACAACAGCTGGAGATTCTCCCAAATATGTTTCAGAGGCAAGTGGGACCACGCGGACGATGCCTGGCAGGTGGGAACTGAGCCCTTTAAGTCGTGGGTTTCTCTTTTCCTGAAATCCAACCAATGCCGCGGCGAGAGCGGAGCCCGAGGCCCCGGCTGATAGACAGAAGCATGTGGGCCGACGGGGACCGTGGGGGCAGAAGGTTCGGCTGCCGGGACCGCGGGCACCGCTTTAGTTAGCCTTCCAGATCATTCCTGGCGGCTTCCTTAGTAGCCGGGATGGGGGGTTAAGTAAAAAATTAAACTCTGAAAGGCTTTGAGCAAAAGCTTACCACGAGCATGGGTTTGGAGTCCAGCCGCACCTCCTCCCCTCCCCACCCCCTCCGCTGGCCCAGAAGCACCCAGGGCGGTTAATCAGGGCTGACCCGGGACCGATCTGCGGGTCTCTAATCCGCCAAGCAGTAATCCGAAGAAGTGCCCACTTCCCACCATGACGTCTCGCTCCCAGCAAACGCTGCACAACGGGCACCACCGGCGCTTTACAATCTCGGTTTCCTACCAAGTCCTCCGACTGAAGGCAAACGCGACGGTCCAGACCCATCCCAAAACATTTTAAAAGATTTTGCCTTTCCTTGCCTTTCCTTTCTTTATTTTAGTAAACTAGACATAGTCACCAGAAGCCTATTAAGTTCCTGTCAAACGGATTTCTGTACGGATGCCAACTATACGTGGATCTTAAAATTGAACACTGCTTCTGTGAGATAGGACAGGAAAAGGGACGCCCGCAGGATTGTGGGGAAAGGTGTCCGGGTCAGTCAGTCATTTGCAGGCCCGGTCCCTGAGAATCCTGCAAACGAGCTGCTAAGCTGGTGTTGGGGGGGTGATGAGGGCTGTGATTCTTTTCAAACATTTTTAAACTTTTTAAAATTTATTTTTTTTAATTTTTTTTAATATTTTTTATTTATTTCTAGGAGAGACAGACNGGTTCCTTAATGCCCCTCACCCAGTTAGCCCATCCCCCCTCCAGCAACCCTCTGTTTGTTCTCCATATTTAAGAGTCTCTTTTGTTTTGTCCCCCTCCCTGTTTTTATATTATTTTTGCTTCCCTTTCTTTATGTTCATCTGTTTTGTATCTTCAAGTCCTCATATGAGTGAAGTCATATATTTGTCTTTGACTAATATCACTTAGCATAATACCCTCTAATTCCATCTATGTAATTGCAAATGGCTACATTTCATTCTTATTGATGGCCAAGTAATACTCCGTTGTGTATACACACACACACACACACACACACGCACGCATACTCTCCACATCTTTTTTATCCATCCATCCACCAATGGATATTTGGGCTCTTTCCATACTTTGGCTATTGTCGATGGTGCTGCTATAGACATTGGGGTACATGTGTCCCTTCAAAACAGCACACCTGTATCCCTTGGATAAGTACATAGTAGTGCAATTGCTGGGCCATAGGGTAGTTATATTTCTAATTTTTTGAGGAACCTCCATACTGTTTTCCAGAGTGGCTGCACCAGTTTGCACTCCCACCAGCCGTGCAAAAGAGATCCTCTTTCTCTGCATCCTTGCCAACATCTGTTGTTGGAGGGCTGTGATTCTTAAAGCCCATATGCAAAACTTTATTATTGTTATCAATAATAATAATTTCCAAAAGCTCATATATTCAGTCTTATGAAAAGCCTGACCAGATATGTCAGTTCAAGCTAGGACTCCTTAGTACTTTCAGTCCTGTTATCTAGGCTGAAACAGGATGGGCTAAAAGTACTCTTAAAGCTTGCAACCAGGCTCAGGAATGTAGGTGAGCAAGCCAGTGAGGGACACACGGGCTAGTGCTCAAACATTTATGGACGCTCTTTCATAAAACTGACACTATCTTTAGGGCAGATTAGGTGGTACTCAAAGGGCATCAACTCCTGGTTGGATGAGGGGCATAACGTATCAGCAGTTTCCTTGACCTTATGCCATCAGTGTTGCTTTCCGCCGTGGGTCACTGCCGAGGAACTCAGTACTGTAACCACTCAGATTATACCACCTGTAGAACATCACTGGCTGCATGCATTCGGTGGTGGGAGGGACAGTTCTGGACATGCAGTATTAAGATTAGAGACAAGCCCAGGATTTGGAACTGGGCACAAAAATCCCTACCAGGGCTCTCCACAAGTGATTATGTTAAGATGAGTACGGCCCAGTCACAAAGGAGCGAGTGTTACAATCCAGATCCACATCTGTGCTTCTTGTTGAGAAAGCCTTGAAATACTTATCCTACTTGAGCCAAGTTATAGTTTTTAACATAGGGCATTTGGAAGAAAACAATGTGACATTTTAACGTCTAGCGAACCCCAGGATGAAGTGGTAGAGAGAAGGGTCCGAAGAGAGAAGAGGAGGTGATGGAAAACGAGATGCTAAAATTTGAGGTAGGCTATTGATTTGCAGAGAGGCAGCATGTTTTCATAGAGAGATAATGGGCTTTGGAGCCAGAGTGATCTGGGCTTAAATTACAGCTCTGCCACTTGCTGGTTCTACAACTTTAATCTTTAAAAGCCTGTTTTCTCCTATGTTAAGTGGGAACTCCTACAGCAATGCCCATATTACAAGGTGGCGATGAAAAGCGGCAATAATAAATGTAAAGTGCCAGGCATATAGCAGGTGCTCAGTAAGTGGTAGCTGTTTATGATTCTACTTAATGGTGTGGTTTGCAGCTCTGTCGTCCAGTCTGACCCCCAGCCTCCAACCTTCCTGTTGCCCCTGGACGTCCACATGCTGTGGCAGCAGCGCTTTGTCCCGGAGTAGGAGCACAGTCATGTCCTGGCTACGAGGGATTATAGCATCCTGACTCAGAAGTTCAGGATAATAAAATCAAGTGAGCTCTGCCACTCACCCCACGACCCACCCCATCTGTTAATGGCCAGCTTCTGGCTGGTTCCTGAGTCTGAGCCTTCATGACCTTCCCTTGAAGGTTAGATTGTTCCAGCGCTAGAGCCAGACAACGCTTGCCTTCCTCTTGCTCTGACAGTGGCCCCAACAGCTGGTTGCAGAATTGGCCTGTGTAGTTGAATGGTGGCCCCTCAAAAAACCAAAACAAAAAACACGTCTTTATCCTAAACTCTAGAACCTGTATTGTGAACTTATTTGGAAAAAGGAATCTTTGCAGGTGTAATTAAGTCAAGAATCTCAAGGTAAGATCATTCTGAATTACCTGGGTGAGCCCTAAATCCAATGGCCTGTATCCTGGTAAGAGACACCTAGAGGAAGGACGCAGAGGGGAGGAGAGGCTTTGTGAAGATGGAGGCAGAGGCTGGAATGAGCAGCTGCAAGTCAGGAAACGCCATGAGCCACCAGAAGCTATAAGAGGCGAGGAGTAGCACCTCCCACGGAGCCTATAGAGGGAGCAGCACCCCTGCCCCGCACATGTAGATTTTGGACATCTGGCCTCTAGACGTGTAATAGAATAAGTTTCAATTGTTTTGAGCCACCCAACTTGTTAATTTATTACAGCAGCCCTGGGGAACTAATGCAGTGTGTTAGCCTGCCTACCTGAAGCTCAGACCTCTTAGCTGCTACTCACCTTGTTTCGTGTTGCTACTAACACCAATGACAGTATCAGCCTGGGCTATAGCCCCTGTTGAAGATTTTTCGAAGTATGACTTGTTGCACACTTATGGAAGGAGTTTGTAAAAATGCAGATTCCCGAGCACTACCCAAACCTAATGAGTCCTTTGAGGCAGAGCCCAAGAATCTTATTTAACAATGCCCTCCAGGTAATTTCTTCAAGCACTAGAGATGCACAGCCAGAGTCAGCTGTATGACTTTGGACTTCTTTCCATTATTTCCTTTTCTAGCTACAGCCGGGGTTGCCATTCTTGTGTCTAAATGCCTTGATGGGTGTTTCTTATCTTCCTGACTCTTCTCATTCTGCCAGTTTACATAACGAGTTCTGAATTCTTATTCACTTGGGCACACATACTGTGTGTATATATATATATATATGTATGTGTATGTATATAAACATATGAAGTTTGATGTTACGATCTTCTCTAAAAGTCTTCATTTCCTTTTTTATTAAAAAATTTTTCAAAATTTTAATTGTTTATTTATTTTTGAGAGAGAGTGAAAGCAAAAGTGGGGGAGGGGCAGAGAGGGAGAGAGACAAAGGATCTGAAGCAGGCTCTAGGCTCCATTCTGACAGCAGACAGCCCGATGCAGGACTCAAACTCATGAACTGTGAGATCATGACCTGAACTGAAGTTAGATGCTTAACTGACTGAACCACCCAGGCATCCCAAAAGTCTTTGTTTTCAATTTCAAATTACAATTTTGCCAACATCCATAAGGTCAATATAAATAATACCCAAGAAACAGTACTGTTAAACAGTTTTGTGGCAATTCAGCGTTAAGTCTTCAGATAGAAAAATTGTAGGCTGAGGAAATTAAAGAAACTGCTCATAAGCCCAGAAAATCTTTGGAACATCTAACATTTAAAATTGTGCCTTTTGCGGGGCGCCTGGGTAGCTCAGTCAGTTAAGCGTCCGACTTCGGCTCAGGTCATGATCTTGTGATTGGTGGGTTCGAGCCCCACGTAGGGCTCTATGCTGACAGCTCAGAGCCTAGAGCCTGCTTTGGATGCTGTTTCCCTCTCTCTCTGCCCCTTCCCCCCCCCTCAAAAATAAACATTAAAAAAATTTTAAAAAAAATAAATAAAATTGTGCCTCTAACTCCAGTTCAGACAAGTCTGGTTACCACATTGGATTTAGAGTGTATGGCTTTAAATTTTAGGGTCTGGAGAAGATTAGTTTAAGAATTTAAGGTTTTTGTAGTGCAGTTCAGTTCGTTGCCCATATAGAAATAAGATTCTCTGTTTTTACCTTCCTGGTTAGGAAGAGGAGCATGTCTGTAAGCCATTACCACATCAAACACTAATAACAAAATTTCTAGGTGCTTATCCTAGAAAATTGACCGTTATAGTTATTATAGATTGTGGTTTAGAGTGTAGTTTCTTATCTTCAGCTCTTTGTCCAGGAAGGTACTGTTTGGATAGAATTTTTGCATTTTTAAATAAATCTAGGATGAACTTTAGGCACAGACCATGGCTTTCAATCCCATCTACTGAATCTGTATCTCTGGAGTCCAAGAATATGCCTTATAAATAGGATCATTGTGATGCAGGTGGTCCACAGGACACACTTGGAGAAATAGCCACACTGGCATCCATCCATGACCTAGAAATCTCTGCCCTATAAATTGGTTTCTTTGGCAACTATGACATAGAACATACTCTTGTAGGTAGTATCTTTTGAGTAGCTAATGTTACCATTGTTAACGTAAGTGTTTATTTAGACTGTACTGTGATTGCAAATTGCCTCTTACTAAAGCTTTTCCTGGTCACTTAACAAGGAATGCTATGGAGACAAATTAGATGAGTGGAAAAGAAAAGTATGATCTCAAAGGGGTGTGTTTCCTTGCCTTTTTGAAACAGATTTTTTAAAATTTATTTTTTTAATTTACATCCAAATCAGCATATAGTGCAACAATGATTTCAGGAGTAGATTCCTTAATACCCCTCTCCCATTTAGCCCATCCCCCTCTCTCAACCCCTCCAGCAATCCTCTGTTTGTTCTCCATATTTAAGAGTCTCTTATGTTTTGTTCCCCTCCCTGTTTTAATGTTATTTTTGCTTCCCTTCCCTTATGTTTATTTGTTTTGTATCTTAAAATCTTCATATGAGTGAAGTCATATGATATTTGTCTCTCTCTAATTTCTCTTAGCATAATACCCTCTACTTCCATCCATGTAGTTGCAAATGGCAGGATTTCATTCTTTTTGGTTGTCTAATAATACTCCACTGTGTGTGTGTGTGTGTGTGTGTATATATATATATATATATATATATATACACAGCACATCTTCTTTATCCATCCATCCACTGATGGACATTTGGGTCCTTTCCATACTTTGGCTATTGTTGATAGTGCTGCTATACACATTGGTTTATAAACATAGGTGCAAGTGCCCCTTCAAAACAGCACACCTGTATCCCTTGGATAAATACCTAGTAGTGTAATTGCTGGGTCGTAGGGTAGTTCTATTTTAAAATTTTTGAGGAACTTCCATACTGTCTTCCAGAGTGGCTGCACCAGTTTGCACTCCCACCAGCAGTGCAAAAGGGTTCCTCTTTCTCTGCCTCCTCACCAACATCTGTTGTTGCCCGAGTTGTTAATGTTAGCCATTTAACAGATGTGAGGTGGTATCTCATTGTGGTTTTGATTTGTATTTCCCTGACAATGAGTGATGTTGAGCATTTTTTTATGTGTCAGTTGGCCATCTGGATGTCTTCTTTGGAGAAATGTCTATTCATGTCTTTTGCCCATATCTTCACTGGATTATTTATTTTTTTGGGTGTTGAATTTGATAAATTCTTTACAGATTTGGATACTAACCCTCTATCTGATAAGTCATTTGCAAATATCTTCTCCCATTCTGACGGTTGCCTTTTAGTTTTGCTGATTGTTTCCTTTGCTGTGCAGAAGCTTTTTATTTTGATGAGATCAAAACAGATTTTTACTGAAACAAAAAGTAGAGACAGAACCCAAACAACACAAATGTATGGATTAATGAATTATTATCAGGGGAACACCCTTGTAACCACCACCCAGGTCAAGAACTGGAACTTGACCTGAAGTCATGTTCATATGCTCCATCCTGATCACAGCCCCTTCCTCCCACCCAAAGAAACCATTAGCTTGATGTTTTTAGTCTTCGCTTCCCTGTATTTTTTTTTTAAGTTTCATCACCCAAATATGTATCCTTAGGAACTATAGTTTCGTCTTCCCCATTTCAAAATATGTTGACGTGTTTTTTAAAGTCTTTTTTATTTTATTATTTTTTTAAAGGTTATTTATTTATTTTTGAGAGAAACAGAGACAGTACAAGTGGGGAGGGGCAGAGAAAGAGGGAGAGAGAGAGAATCCCAAGCAGGCTCCACACTGTCAGCACAGAGCCAGACATAGGGCTCAAACTCATGAAACTGTGAGATCATGACCTGAGCTGAAACCAAAAGTCAGACACTTAGCCAACCGAGCCACCCAGGTGCCCCTAAGTCTCTTTTAATGGTTCCTCATCCATCCTTTTATTTTCCTTACAATTTATCTTGAAGCCTGTAGTGGGTTGAATGGTGGCCCCTCCCAAAAGATATGTCCACTGGAACCTTTGAACCAGACCTCTGACCTTGTTTAGAAAATGGTCTTTGCAGAATAATTACTGTAAAGATCTCAAGGTGAGATGACCTTGGGTTAGGATGAGCCCTAAATCCGATGTCCATTATTTTAGAAGAAGACAGGAGAAACATAGAGGAGATATGGAAGCAGAGGCAGAGAATGAAGTGATGGGCCCACAAACGAGGCACACCACGGGTTGCCTGCAGTCACCAAAAAAGCTAGGAGAGGGGCACGGAGCTGATTCTCCCTCAGAAGCCTCCAGAAGGAAATGGCCCTGCCAACGTCTTGATTTTAGCTCTCTAGCCTCCAAAACTAGGAAAGAATAGATTCCTGATGTTTTAAGCCACGTAATGCGTGGTCATTTGTTACGCACCAGCCCCGGGAACTCATTCAAAGAGCTTGGGCCATCTGATGTCCGGGCCTGAATTTGACAGAATTTGGCACACTTATGGTGCCGGTTAACCATGTTCCTCTGTCTTCTGCATTTCCTGCAGATTTGCAGCTGGATCCACAGTATGGACCAGACTCAGGTCTGATTCCTCTGGCAAACCCAAGGCACACAATGTCAGTTTGTCCCTTGTTCTGTGACCTTAGCAATCATTTGTGCTCCTTATTTTCTTTTACCCCCACGATACTTGTCCTCAGTCCTTTTCTGTATGTGAACTTCGCTTTCTTGGTCTTGAGGAATGAGAAGGGTTCAGATAAGCTTGTCTGTCTTCACGGAGCTCCGTCTTCGATTGTTATCATGAAGATGAGGGCTTACTTCCTGAGATTTTCTCCATCCCCACTTCTGTCTAGTCTAGATCTTCCCTTCTCTTCTTATGCTTGTCCCTGTCCTGGTCAGTTCGGACCCAGTACCTCATCTTCAGAGAGAGCCCTGAGGGTCAGCTCTGAGAGGCAGAGGTTAGCTGGCTCTAGTCTCTCCAGAACCTCCAACTAGTGTTCTTGCTCTCAGCCGCTCCTGGGGGGCAGAACCCCCCTCAGTTTCAGCTGCCTTTCCCATGTCACCCCACCCACGCCTCCGAGAAGGTCTGCTGGTTCTTTTGGGAGCTTCTCCTGTTCGTTGGTCCATCAGGCACTCCCCTCTTCTCTCCTTCTTTCTCAGACGCAGGTGCTGATACCATGCAAGCTCTTAAGGCTATTGATGGTCTGTTCCCACCCACCCCTTTGTGTTTTGAGCCTCGTGAGGTTACTCTGCCACCAAATTTTGTCATAAACATTGCTCGTGGGTTTCTGGTTTTCCTATCTGGCCGTCCTTTCTGTTTCCATGTGAGGGTAAGAAGAGATGGAAGAACAATGCTGCCTCGTCGCCACCTTCAGATTTATTTTTCCTTTTTTTTAAGTTTTAGTTTTAATTTTACTTAGTTAACTTATAGTGTTATATGAGCTTCAGGTATACAGTTATACAGGTATACTCAGCCAATCCCCATCACCGCCTTCACCCATACCCCAACCCTCCCTTCTGGTAGGAAGGGAGTTTGTTCTCTGTCGTTAACAGTCTGTTTCTTGTTTGTCTCTCTCTTTCACTTTTTTCCACTTTTGCTCAATTGTTTCTTAAATTCCACATATGAGTGAGATCATGTGGTATTTTTCTTTCACGGATTTATTTTGCTTGGCATAATACTCTCTAGTTCCATCCATGTTGTTGCAAAAGGCAAGAGTTCATTTCTATGGCTGACTAATATTCCATTGTGTGTGTATATCACCTCTTCTTTATCTATTCCCTACTGATGGACACTTGGGCTGCTTCTCTGGTTTGGCTGTTGTAAATAATACTGTGATAAACATAGGAGTATATGTGTCCCTTTGAATTAGTATATTTTTTTTGTATTCTTTGGGTAAACACCCTTACTTTCCCTGTTTTTAAATTATTGTTACTTGAGAAAGAGAGAGAGAGAGCAGGGGGAGAGGAGCAGAGGGAGAGAGAAAATCTTAAGCAGGCTCCATGCTCAGCCTGGAGCCCGATATGGGGATCAGTCCCATGACCCTGGGATCATGACCTGAGCCAAAATCAAGAGTTGGACACTCAACTGACTGAGTCACCCAGATGCCCTGTGCACCCTCTTACTTTTCCTTTTAATCAGATTTATTTTGAATCCACCACATTTGATTGTCACAAAAACAGTGCCATGAAGGCATACATTTCCATAAGCGTTAAGAGAAAGGAAAGTTATGAGCTGTATTCTTTCTGGGTTATCAGATAGAACTTGAAAAAGCGAGCTGAGGAGGAGAAGTGGAGCCGAGATACTTAATTTTACTTGTAGGCAGTGACTCCAGTGAGATCTAGTAGAGGAGGCAGTCTGTTTGTACCTCTTCCTTGTGAGCTTTAAATAGGGAACATTGTTGCACATCACAAATGAGTGTGTGGCTAGAAAATTGCTTTTTCTTTTCCACCTTGGTTTCCGGGACAGCATTCCCTCTGGTTTCCCATTCGACCCTCCTGACTTTCTGGGACTCTTCAATGGTTTCATTTTCTTTATTCTCTTAAAAATCTCTTTTTCGACTTTCTTCTCCTTCTGTTTTACACATTCTCCCTGGATGATATTTTTAAATAATTATTATAGTAAAATATATAATATAATATTTATTATTTTTAAGTCTTGTAAGTGTGCAATTCGGTGGCATTAAACACATACGATGTTGTGTCACCATCGTGACTATGTATACCCAAAAGTTTTTAATTATCCCCAACAGACCATCCCCCCCTTCCCTCCGTCCCTGGTAATCCCCATGCTACTCTCAGCCTTTGTGAATTTGACTACTTTAGGTACCACATATAAGTGGTATATACAGTGTTAGTCCTGTGTCTTGTTTATTTCACTTAGCATAATGTTTCGAAGTCCATCCATGTTGTAAGGGATATCAAAGTTTTATTCCTTTTCATGGATGAATAATATTCCATTGAATGTATGTGCCACAATTTGTTTATTCATCTATTGATGGACTCTGGGGTTACTTCCACCTCTTAGATATGGTAAATAATGTTGCCGTGATGTTAGTCTACACATATCTGTTCAAGTCCATGCTTTCAGTTCTTTGGGGTACATACCTAGTAGTGGAATTTCTAGGTACTATGGATGTTCTATGTTTAACTTTTTGAGCAAGTTCCTGGACAGTCTTGACTTTACCTGTAATTTCAACACAGTCTAGATGGTGTTGTTCAGTAGAACCTTCTGAAACGATGGGAATGTTCTATAATTCCATACTGTCAGATACAGTAGCCATTAGCTACATGTGGCTAATGATTGCAGGAAATGTAGCTTAGTATGCTTAATAAATTGAATTTTTAAGATTGATTTATTTATTTTGCAACATAGTGTTATTAACCATAATCACTATGCCATACATTACATCCCCATAACTTACTTATTTTATACCTGGAAATTTGTACCTTCTGACCCCCTTCACCCATTTAGTAAACTTAAAATCAAATTTATATAGGCACATGAGGGGGGCACCTGGGTGGCTCAGTCAGTTAAGCGTCTGACTTTAGCTCAGATCATGATCTCACGGTTCATGGGTTCGAGCCCCGCGTCAGGCTCTGTGGTGACAGCTCAGAGCCTGGAGCCTGCTTCAGATTCTGTGTCTCCTTCTCTCTCTGCCTACCCTCTCCCGGTTATGCTCTGTCTCTGTATCTCAAAAATAAATAAATGTTTAAAAAATTTAAAAAATAGGCACAAGTGGCTTAGCGGATCAAATAACATATACTTATAGGCTGTGACTTTTTCTAATTCTGTATTTCCAACTTGGCCATTTTTCCTGAATTTCACGTATGAACTTCTACTGTGTTTTCATGAACATATCCTTGATTCGCATGGTCTTTATTTCTTTTGTGAACTGTTGCTGCAGAATTTGAATTCATTTCCTAATGTGAAATTGGCATCAAACTCCAGTCAATTCTACTGCCAAAATGATCTTGCCTACATCACCTCAAGACACTTTAACTGGATCTAGACTGTCTACTGGGCAATGAGATATAAGTGAAGTTCCTAAAACGTTAGTCTGACAAACTTTGTCTTTCTGAGACTCCTCATGACCTGACGAATTAAGACCGAATTCCTTATCTTAGCCTACAGTTTCTCAGGTTCTCTCTCGTTTCATTTCACATCATTTTCCAACAGGCAACAAGACTCCAGCTGTACCAAACTACCTGGAGTTCCTCAAATGCCCTCTCCCACTTCCATTTCTGCTACAGCTGTTATTCTGCTTGAAAATGCCCATCACTGTCTGTCAAAATTATACACTGTTACTCATCTTTTAAGGCTCAGCTCAGGGAACACCTCCTCTCTGTAGATTCCTCCGATCACATCCCCCCCCCCACAATATTTTTCATTCATCCAATAGTGTGTATTGAGCATGTACTTTGTGTCAGACCAGTTTACAAACTGTGGCTGTGAGTGAGAAGCAGATAGGCTGAAAAGTGTCTTCATCAAGCTTGAAGATAGGGACTAACAAATAGGGAATAATAATAATAATGACATAGTTATAGCTATATTTAATCATCATACATAATAAGTGCTGTGGTGTGAGACAGTACATGGTGCTCTTAAAGAACTGCAGAAGGACACCTCACCTGGGCTTAGTGAGAACCTAGGGAAGGCTTCCTGGAGGAGGAAATGGAGGGATGGATAGGAATTGTTCAGGTAGTAAAGCATGGGCGCAGGGAACATGAATGCATGGCTTCTTGAAAGCAATGAAGGTGGTTCAGCAGGAGATTATGGAGTACTTTATAAACGAGTATCAAGACATTTGGAATTTATCCTGAAGGCAATGAGAAGCTATTGAGACAATGTGTGACGTGATAAGATCTGGTCTAAGAAGGACTCCTCTGGCCACAGTATGTGGAATGTACTGGAGGGGCCAGGACTATGGCAATAATCCAGGTCAGCGAACCATGCTCCAGGTCAAATCCGGCGCATGGTCTGCTTTTAGACACCCTGCAATCTAAGAATGGTTTTTTATCCTTTTTACATTTTTGAATGGCTGAAGAAAAATCAAAAGAAGACTATGTCCCAAGACACAGTAAAAAGTAAATCAAATTCAAAGTTTGGTTTTCGTCAATAAAGTTTTATTAAACCATAGGCAAGCCTGTTTGTTTACACATCGTCTATGGCCGCCTTCGGTCTACAAGGATAGAGTTGAGTCATTGTACCACAGTTGAACCCACCAAGGTGAAAATGTTTATCTGACCCTTCACAGAAAAAGTTGGCCAACCTCTGATCTAAGTGAGATATCACAGTGAATTAGACTAGGCTACCCAAGCAGATGTAGACGCCTCGTCTTTTCCACAGCATGTGAATTAAAATGGTAACCTATTAGTGTTTTTTTTAATTGTTTTTTTTTTTCTCTTCCATTAAACTGTGGACATCTTCAGAGCAGATATTTTTCTTTAGTTAACCTTGTCTCTCGGTATTTAGCATTCTGTCCTTGCTTAGTAAATGTTTGTTGGATAAGTAGACGTATGTGGGTTTATATGTCTTTGACACCCATGTATAGATACACTGCTGCTTTTGCTTGCTGCCAGGAACCCTGCGATTTAGTTGAAGCTGAGCCCTTTTACCCCCTCTCCAGAGGTGGCAAGGTGACTCAGGCCTGTCCAGTAAGTCTTTTTTAAGTCTTTGCTTTTAATACTTGGAAACTCATAGAGCCATCTTTCCTTTCATTTACTATTGCCTAGAATTGACCTTACTTTCTTTTTTTTTTTTTTTACAAATTGTTTATTTTCAAATTAGTTTCCACATAACACTCAGTGCTCATCCCCACAAGTGTCCTCCTCCNACTGATTTCTGTACGTTGATTTTGTACCCTGCAACTTGGCTGAATTCTTGGATCAGTTCTAGTAGGCTTCTGGTGGAGTCTGTCGGGTTTTCTATGTAGAGTATCATGGAGTTGACCTTACTTTCATCCTGCCCCAAACTGGAGGGATATCCATGGGGAAAAGTGAAAGTTTCTCCCTCTAGCTACTCACTAGTCCTGCTCTTGTGTGGTACATAGAACCTAATGTCAAGGGTGGGCAGGTGGATTAGAGCATCCTGGTGCTTCTTGGAATGCCCTTGTGTAGAGAAGAAGCTCTACAAGAAACAAACAGGAAAGGTAAAAGAACAGCAAATGCAAAAGGTGGAAGGGAAGAAGAAGAAAAGAAAGTGGTACAATGTGGAACTGCGGCAGTGCGATGGACAATTACCTGAAATGCTGTGTCTTTGCACAAGAGGAATCTAAGATGAGGGGTAGGCACTTTGGAAGGAATACTACAATTTTTAAGACATTGGATATGATTTATCAAATGTAAAATCATCTGAATTTGTGAGTGCTTTACAGATTATAAAGTCTTCTGCTTTTACACTGAAATATTTTAATTTTACAAGTAATATATGGGTACATACTTGTTTAAAATTTTTAAAACTAGGGGCGCCTAGGTTTTTCAGTCGGTCAAGTGTCTGACTTCAGCTCAGGTCATGCTCTCACCACTGGTGGGTTTGAGCCCTGATTGGGCTCTGTGCTGACGGTTGAGAGCCTGGAGCCTGCTTCGGATACTGTGTCTCCCCCTCTCTCTGCCCCTCCCATGCTCATGCTCTGTCTCTCTCTGTTTCTCAATAATAAATAAATGTTAACCAAAAAAATTTTTTTAATTAAAAAAATATATATATACAACAAAGAGCTAGGCTAGGTGCTTTTACCCTCTGTAACACAGTGGTGTCTTTAACCTTCTGAAAAACCTAGGTATTTTTACCCTCTCTAACACAGAGGATTATAGAGATATAACGTCCAGTATAGTCTCATACGTGCTAGATGGCAAAGCCAAATTTCTGGCTTGAATGTTCACACTCTTGACTCAAGAATCCTTCTGGAACCCGTGCCACTCTAAAGGGGAGCCCAGTGGCCTATACACACAGCTCGAAAGTGGAACACTGGCTTAAACTGAGTAGCCAGCTTCTCCAGAGAGCAGTGCCTGGTTTCCAAGTCATTCTCAAATGAGACTGCAGATCCCAAATGTTGTGGGTTAAATTGTGTCCCCCTAAAAAAGACACCATCAAAATTCTAACCCCTGACACATTAGAATTTGACTCCATTTGGAAATAGGGTCATTGCAGATATAATTGATTAAGCTAAGTGAGGTCATACAGGAGTAGAGTGGGCCCTCAGTTCAATGTGACTGGTGGTCTTATAAGAAGATAGCCAGATGAAAACACAGAGACACAGGGAAAATTCATCTGATGATGAAAGCAGAGATTGGATTGTGCAGCTACAAGCCAAGGAATGCCAAAGATTGCCAAGAAACTACCAGAAGCTAGAAGAGATAAGGAAGGATTTCCCTACTGTTTTAAGAAAGACCATGGTCCCAGCAATACCTTGATTCCAGACCTCTAGCCTCCAGAACTGTGAACCCATAAATTTCTGTTGTTTTAAGCCACAAAGTCCAGCCGTTCCAGGGCACCAATATACCAGGTAAATTCTACATAACAGAGGCAAATGCCTTTGCTAACAACTTCTTCATAAAAAATAACCATAGTCTTGGTCAGGATGACATTTTCTGTTTATATCTTAAGTTGCTCAAGACAAAACAGAAGCTTTTCTAAAATGCCAGAAATAATATGATTTTTATCTTTCAGTTACTCAATGAGGATTTAAGAGGTCAAAGAAAAATAGTATGTCCTTGGTTTAAGAGCAAATAGTCAATATTTAATCCCTGAAGTTATTTCCCTCAATGTTTTGTTATAATTTTTTTTTAAACTCTGAGGTTATTTTGTTGGAAACATATAAGAAATAGTTACACATTATTGTTGTATGAGAACCGTTTTTGACTTAAACTCTGGTAGGAAATGTATAAAACATGGATGCTACTTGAAGCATATATTAATTTTTTTTCTCTCCTTGCAGAGGAAGCCTGCAAGAAGGTCGCTGAATTTCTTCATTGAACTACTTTTGTGTTGGGAATGACCTCTATGTAATAGTATGAGGTGAAGGTCTTTCCAATTTTAATATATCGCGTATCCTTACTACCCTAACCTATCATTCCTTCCCTTAGAGTAATTTCTTTGGGCTAGAGAACAAAGGTGGGGAGAGTGGCTTCAGAGATTATAGTAATTCAGACACCTGAGAGAGGCAGAAGATGAGTGTTTAAATTCTCCGTGGCTCTTGTCCCATTGGCTGGTTAGCATGGAATAATTTACTTGATCTGCTAAAATTTACTGGCAATGTCAAAGAATCTGGATTGGAGAGGCTAAATTTGCTGGTGGAGAAATTACAATCATAAGAGCTTGGGGTGTTGTTAGAAAGACCGGTAGACTTGTTATATGGACAACATCCTTATGTGCATAATGTTCTTAGATGGACAACATTCTTACCTGGACAACATTCTTACTTGGACGACGGTCCTTCTCCATCTAGGAAGGTCACCTTCTCCCTTGGGCGAGCCAGCTTTGGGAGTGACACTCTGGAGCAATGAGGAATAAAGGTCCACCCACCAAGGAGCAAGTGGAGCCACCTCATCGATGAGTGGAGGAGGGGTGGGTACGAATACTACCTTCATACTCTGGTGAGGAGGGAGAACACACAATGGGGCCTTGAATAGCAGTATTCTAGAAGCAGGAAGATGGGAATCAGTGCTAAGGAGAAAGCCCAGCAGAGAGGGAGCAGGAAAAAACAAAGGAGAAAAGGACACTCCGAGAACGACCTTGCCTTTCGTTGGTTTTACCTAGAGCTAACCATTTTCCTCCTGCCCAAAGCTGGTGAGATACCCACCAGGAACAGTGAAAGGCTTATCCCTCTAGGAACCCACTAGTTCTGCTCTNACTATGTGGCAGTCATCATTTTGGCCTTGGGTTACAAGAGGAAATAATTTGCCCTTCACCTTTAAAATCTTTCCTTCTCCTTTCAGATGACTGCAGGGAGAGTGTAGGTCTCCGTTATAACTTCCTTTTTTAAAAATTTTTTTTTAATGTTTTATTTATTTCTAGGAGAGAGAGAGAGACAGCTTGAGCAGGGGAGGGTCAGAGAGAGAGGGAGTCACAGACTGAAACAGGCTCCAGGCTCTGAGCTGGCAGTCAGCACAGAGCCCGACGCGGGGCTCGAACCCACGAACCGCGAGATCATGACCTAAGCGAAAGTCGGACGCTTAACCGACTAAGCCACCCAGGCGCCCCTAGGTTATAACTTCTGAGTTACCCCTCGCAGGAAGCTCGATACGCTTCTTGGGAATGAGGACGTTGTTTTATACATTCAGGAACATCTCCATAAATATTTGTCGATTGATTGATTATGTCTACGTCGCCCATCAAATCACATCTACCTAGGGTATGTACATATAAACATCCTGCTCTGAGACATATTTCTGACCTGTCATATTGAATATAAAACAGAAGGAAATAAAGCCAGGGAACAAGCACATGTTATGCAGACGTACTTGCTTTATACACTGCCTGATTCAGAACCAACGGCAGAGATTTGCAGGGACTAATACACTTCAGATGAGCAAACGCTAAAATCTGTGTTTGCAAATAAATAGAAATGACTTTCTGGAGGGAAGAAAGGTGGCGGAAAGGGGGTGGCGTAAGGAAGAATGTGTAGAATTATGAGAAGAACATCTGGTTCAGTTAAAGAATAAAACCTAGGAAAACACAACCTCTGGGCCTGGATCTTCAGTTTATGTTGATGATAGCTTCAGAAGAACTGGGACTTTGTCCTTTTCTTTATAATAAGAAATAGGTGTTTGGTCTTTGTCCCCTTTTCTGGGGCAGTGCTCCCATTCAGTCCCACCTCTGACCTTGGGGGGGGGGGGGGGGGAGAAGGACCAGAGGTTGAATCAGTCACCAATGGCCAGTGATTTCATCAATCATGACTAAGTAGTGAAGCATCCATAAAAAACCAAAGAGCTGCTGGGTTGGCGAGCCCATGGAGGTATGGAGAGAGTGCTGGGTCTGAGAGAGCATGGGCGCGCCATGCCCTTTCCCCACACCTTCTGAGTTACATCCTTCTGTGATAAACCAGTATTCTAGTAAGTAAAGTATCTTCCTTGAGTTTTGTTAGGTACTCTAACAAATCAGTGAGTCCCAAGGAGGAAGTCATTGATACCTCCAGTGTATAAGCTGGTTGATCAGAACCACAGGTGATAAGCCAATGGGCATCTTAAGTAGGGGTGGGGTGGGGGCAGTCTGTGGGATGCACTCCTTTCCCCCCACATTGGAAATGGGTGTAGACTGTTATAAGACCCCAGGCCACAACCGGTGTGCAATAAATATTTGTTGAATGAAGGAAAGAAACTCTGGAAATAATTTCCTGCTTCTGTGGAAACACATTAAACCTATGGGTTTTTTTTACATCAAAGAGTTTTTTGTTTTGTTTTGTTTTAGATGCTGAAGTCTCTTCAAACAACATCCTGCTGAATATAAATAAAGGCAGAGCCACCCTTGAATCAAGTTCAAATGGGAAGTCCAGTGATGTCTTCCAATCATCTCTACCAATCTCCCGTCTCCATGCCAGATGCTCTAATTCACTAGGCCTGGGGAGAAGCAGATCTGGGTGTTTGGGGGAAGCTTCCTAGGTGGTTCCGACACAGAGGCAGGTTTGGAAAGCACACAGTTCCAGGGCTCCCCTGGGCACTAGACTGCGTGCTTCACAAGAACAGGGAGTCTACGCACGCTGCACCCTCACAACTGGAGGGTCACGTGCCGCTAAGGCACCAACACTATTTACCATGCTTCCGTTACTGCAGCTGCTTGTCTGTGGCCCTCCAGGTTCCCTTCAGGCTGATTTTGGATTACAAAGATTGTTAGAGTCACAATAGACGCTCAGTGAATGTCTATTGATTTAGTCTAGCATTCTCAGAAAATGTGGGGATAGGGCAGATTTTTCTTCCTTTCATCTGAGACAGAGCTTTCCCCCTTTGAAATGTCTCTTTCTGACATTTTTCTTCACAGCATCCCAGTGGGTGGGGAAAGACCAGCATCCCCCTCCCACCCCATTTTATAGATGGGGAAACTGAGAACTAGAAAAATGTATTTATTTACTCCTTGCCAAAAAGGCAATTCAAAGCGGAGCTGGGACTGGCTTCTATGGACGTATTTACAGTGATTGTCTCTCCTTAAGCCACAATAAGGAAGATCTTTTCTCCCGAGAGTACATTAGAACAAGCCCTAATATAAATGTCTTCTACTCCGCAGATAACTGGTAATGTATGATTATGATACGATCTCATGATTTTGTTCAGCAACAAACACAATCTTATATTTTATTTCAGAGATGATAAACTTTACAATCAGATAATGTTATTTTATACACTTTGGGTCCCTCAGCCCCTTTTAAAATACTACTTAGACTTTTCCTATCAGCAGTATTTATATACTGCATTTCCCATTTATTTTCATCAAGCCTGTTCTCTCAAAGATTCTAATAAGCTTCCTTTGTAACTGAATCCCTCTATTTCCTCTCCAGTACCTATGAAAGAACAGACCTCCTCTGAAAGGCACAACATTTAATGTATTAGCTTCCACTCTGATTCTCAGACTTTTCTAGATAACCTTGAAAGGGCATCAGTTCTATGGTGTTCTCTAATGAATATCATGGGGACGTGCACGTTTTGACCCAAACCACGAGAGGAGCTCCTTTGGAAGTTATCCCAGATTTAGGTCTGCAGGATCATAAGAATGAGTTTATTTATGGACAATGATTATGTGAAATCTGTAAAAATACAGAAAATTCTAATCATTGCCTTACTCTCGAGCGTCTCTCCTCAATCTGAGCATAATTTCTTTCAGTTTTGATCAGGATGTGTGATGCATACCTAATGGGCTTCCCACCGCCATCTGGCAAACTGTGCAAGTTCACAGCTCGCACTACGGCAGCAGCAAGCAATACCACAAGCCAAATTTAAAGTAAAAGTGGGCTACGGGACAGTTGAATCCGTAAGAATGAGTTCTCTTTTAGCTCCAGAAATGCTTTTTGGTGGGGCAACCATCTTTAATAGTTTGTAAGTTTCCATAGCCTTCAGAGAGGGCCCTTTTTACCTGCGCTGACGAAGGTAAATCTGAGTTTCCAAATTGTTTTGTTACCCAAGAAAAGTTTGCTTATTTGTGGAGTTTCAAGGCTTTCTTCAGTTTGAATCACTCATTCATCACTAGTTGTTAGAAAACAATTGAATTATATTAGGAGGCTGGGTTCCAAGGACTTTCTTTTAACTTGAGAAAATGCTCATGTATATCAACCAATATTCAAAATTGTGCTTATGAATAATAATTCTAGGAAAACACCTTAATTGACTTGCTTGAAAGTGTTGTTACTGTCAGTTATTCTTCACTTCAAGATGGGTCACTAGGTGCCTCTAAGTAACACTGGAGGAGCAAATGAAGATGCTGAGGACTCTGGCGATTGCAATTACATCCAGGGTAATTGATGCTCTTTATAATGCTTGCATGAAATAATTTTTCCCTTAAGAAATACTTACTTCCATATCCTTTTCACGTTATCCTATTCCCAGGTCGGAACTTATCTTTGTATTATATTCACTTATGTAAGTCCATAATATTTTAGTTGTGATTGTAACTCAAGCAAACTGACTTGAATTTGCTTCGACTCCAAGGAGGAGCTGAATAACTATTTCATTGGTTCTAAAATTTGCATTACAATTTTTAAAAATATCTCTGAAATAAGATGAGTCTAACACTTGATAGCACATTGTGGTTTAATTGCAAGTGTATTTACATAAAATACATACTAACAAAGTGGTGCATCTCTTAACTGATGGTGTCTTAAACTTGATCAGATATGGGAAGTCACAGGAAGGCCATAATGCCGTTGAGTCTCAGGAACCACTTGAACCAGAAGCTCAAACCTTACTAGAACTCTCTGTCTGACCATCTTCCCTCATTTGGGTTGGCTTCATTTCTTTCAATTCAGCCTGGCTTCCTCCTCTACATGCAGGAGACAGGGCTCCCAATGGTGCTCCCAGTTTCATATCTTCTGGGTTCCACAAACTGAGTCACAAACTCAAAGCTATCAGTAAAGGCACTCACTGTCTTAGTTTGGGTCAGGTGCCCATCCCTAGATCAGTCCCATTTGGTTGGGGGAAATGTGGTTGTGAAAGACTCTTAAGGAGAATACATGAATCAGAAAGGTCCTATAGGAGCCATGCAGACAGGAGGGATGGTGGAGAGTGCAGAGGAGTCAGTTCTGGGAGGGGGGGGGGGGGGGGGGNTTACTGGTCCACTTCAGCTCTTTGTTCTCTTCCCAACTGGAGCCACTGGTTCTCATTGATAGCCCCACCCTCGTGTTCAGGACATATTGCAAGAGGGAAAATTCAGGAAAAATACAGGTATTTATAGATCACCTCCCCTTGCCCCTTATTCACAGAGGGCAAGAATGCTTAGGGAGAAAAAGTGTGTGTGCTGATAGCAGGATCTGCCATTTGTACAGGACTCCAGACCCTTCTGGATTATACCTCAGAGGCTAGCAAGCTAACAATCCACTCGCAGCCTCCTTTGCAAGTAGCTTCCACTAGAGACTCAGTAGGTGGAGTGGATAAGATGAGCTGGCAGCCCCTGGGGAGCTAGGGCCCCGCAGTGGAGACTGATTTTTCAGGAGCACCCGACACAACCATGTGATGCCCCTTACTCTCGGCAGCAGAAAAGAGGTTTCCTGGCATCAGACAGCACCTAGTGTGATTGGGTATGTCTCCTGGTGGCGTTTTTCCTGGCCATTTGGCCGCCAAACTTGGTTCTGGCCTTCTGGGAAATTCTGTAAGCCTGGATAGCGCATGATAAATCCATTTCATTTGAAATAAGCTAGCGTGGATTCTGCTGTCTCCGGCTCATATCCCTTGCTGATACTCTCACACTGTCAGCAAGGACATTACAACTTTTCGTTTAGTCACAAAAAATAGTAAAAATTGGGTCTACTGGAGAAGTAGCCACATGGAATCAAGTCTCTCTAATCTTTTATCCTTTACATCCACTTTTGAGCTCATCCAGTATGTTCACCCACATTATCTCCTAAGAGATGGACAGAGGGCATAAGCCCCAGTTATTACTGAGGATGTGGGAAAACAGATGCCCTTCCTGAGAGAGATACATGGCTAAAGGCATACACTCTGGAGTCCAGTTCACTAATCCATGGCTTTGATCAAGTTGTTTGACTTCTCTGTGCTTCCATGTCTAACTAAAATGTGAAATGAAGATGAAAAATACCTACCTTAAAGAGCTGTTTGAAGGAATAACCTTAAGCAACCATGCAGAATATTTGGGAAGTTGCCTTGGGCACAGTAAACTCTCAGTCAGCATTTACTTTCATACCACTTACCGTTGCTGAGTATAAACTGGTATATCCTTACTGGAGGACAGTGTGGCAATATCTATCAAAAAGTCTGTGCACTTCGGCTCAGCAATTATACTTGGTATCTAATCAACAGAAATACACTTTCCAGAATGTTCTCCAGTGGGGAAATAGTTAAATAGATTGCATCATATCATGGAGTACTGTGCAGCCATTTAATAAGAATAATGGTTGCAGCCCCCCTGGAAAACAGTGTGGAAGTTCCTCAAAAAATTAACAAGAGAACTCCCCTATGACCCAGCAACAGCACTGCTAGGAATTTACCCAANCAAATAAGAATAACAGAAGTCTGTACCTTCTACAGGGAAAGATCACTACTATCTAGATTGTCCATGTATTCAACAAACGCTTATTGGGGATTTGCTTTGCCCAAACTGGTCCAGGTGCTGAAAGTTAAAACTATTAAGTCATGGAATAGTCTATGCAGTATGACCAACGGGAGTTGAACAATAATCTGCGTCTGTGTACAAATGTCTCCTGGGCTGTGGTCACCTCTGCCCGGCGATAGAGAGGCCTCAGCTGGCTCTCTCCAGGCCACCCAGAACGGATGCCGAGGCTTGCTTTACCACATCACCGCTTGTGTATCCTGGCTCCATCTTGGAGGTCTATAAATGGCCTGAACCTTTGGAAAGGGCAAGAAGGTTCTAAGGCATGAACAGCCACCATATCTGTTGGACAGTTGATGGTTGTCCAGCTGGCTGCTGTTTCTAGAAAGCCCCTGCCAGAGGACAAGCACAAGAGCATCTAAAGTGTTCCTGGGCTCTGCTTACTCAAATGGCTCCTGGGTCTCAGCAGACATTGCCTTCGCCCCCCGGTGGCTTTGCTGCTCACAAGGGAGGACGGCTGACCCTCCCCTTGGGTGGACATGTTGCTTGCTTCGCATCCTGCTCTCATCTGGACTCACACAGACCCCCTATCGTGTCCTGTCCCTTCCATTTCTCCACTTCCTAGCTATCTCTGATGGCAGAGAAGTTGGCTTTTTCATGCATTCTGTGTCCAGGCTACTGTTTATGCTGCAAATATGGCAGGGCTTTGACTTTGATACATAAGATCAAGATTCGGGATTCCCGAGAACACTTACTTTTATTATAGGTCTTTGGAATTCCCAGCTTGGGCCATGTGCCATCTTGATTCCTGCAATGCCCCTGCCTCATACTCCTGCTTTAATGGTGTGTGTATGTGGGGAGTATGACTAAAAGAGTGGAAAAAAAAACCCACCCCAAATTTAAAGAACCATCCGAAATAACAACAGCAAGTACTGAGGACAAAACCACAGTGATTAATATACCAAAATGTTATTCTACCACACACGTTAGTGGGATTTACCTCTGAGGAATGGAGGGGGGTTGATAGGAAGGCGAAGCAAACTATTTTCACTCTGAAAGCTACTTTTGGTTTCTTTGGATTATTTATAGACGTGTTTTAATGCTATCTTTAGTAATGAAAACTAATGATAAAACACAACAGTTTCCAATGCAGGCCATAATGTTTGAATCTCAGGCTTGGTGTCCGTGTGTGTGTCCTAAGCTTCTCACTCCTTTGAACTTCTCATCTACTGACCATACTTATGTCCTAATCAAGGCCGAGTCTTTCCAGACGCCTCCCAGAGCTCACCTCCTCAGGAAGACTTTGTGGATTTCTTTCACACGGTCTACTCCAGACTGGGTTGGGTACCCTTTCCAGTGCCTGTCTGCACTCTCCACAGACTACAGTATTTCCCAGGTGGCCTTAAAAACTTGTTTATGTGTTCATCTTCCTCTCTCCGCAAGGATAGAAATTGTGTCTCATGCATTCCTAGGACTCCAGATCCCACCATAGTGCCTGACACGTGGGAGGCTCAGTACAATGCTTATTCGAATTTGGTTCCTGCATCCAAGTCAGAGAATCACTGCCCTGACATAAATATGTGCAGACGCAAAAAAACAAAACAAAACCAAAAAACAAAAACAAACAAAAAAACTAACAGCAACTCCTTTTTCCTTGTTAACTGTCAGGTTTTTTTTTCTTTTTAAAAGTTTATTTATTTTGAGAGACAGAGAGCGAGAGCATGAACAGGGAAGGGGCAGAGAGAGAGGGAGAGCCAGAATCCCAAGCAGGCTCCGTGCTGTCTGCACAGAGCCCATGGGGCTCAATCTCACGGCCTCTGGAGGTCATGACCTGAGCTGAGATCAAAAGTTAGATGCTTAACTGCCAGAGCCAGCCAGGCGCCCCCCTGACAATTCTTTTTTCTGTATCTTCCATATCTTACCTTTCACATCAGTTGTTCCTTCTTCACATTCCAAAGGCAAACTTCCGTTCTCAATTTACCAGGAAGATTCAGACCCTCTCCTCTTCCCTCTAGTCATAACCAATTATGTGTGAGCCAGCCTGCTGAGA
>NW_027530857.1:4239072-4271964 GCF_008692635.1 Crocuta crocuta
GGGGAGAGGGGAAGGGGGGTGATGGGCATGGAGGAGGGCACTTGTTGGGATGAGCACTGGGTGTTATATGGAAACCAACTTGACAATAAACTATAAAAGAAAAACAAATAAGAATAACAGAAGTCTGTACCTTCTACAGGGAAAGATCACTACTATCTAGATTGTCCATGTATTCAACAAACGCTTATTGGGGATTTGCTTTGCCCAAACTGGTCCAGGTGCTGAAAGTTAAAACTATTAAGTCATGGAATAGTCTATGCAGTATGACCAACGGGAGTTGAACAATAATCTGCGTCTGTGTACAAATGTCTCCTGGGCTGTGGTCACCTCTGCCCGGCGATAGAGAGGCCTCAGCTGGCTCTCTCCAGGCCACCCAGAACGGATGCCGAGGCTTGCTTTACCACATCACCGCTTCTTGTGTATCCTGGCTTCATCTTGGAGGTCTATAAATGGCCTGAACCTTTGGAAAGGGCAAGAAGGTTCTAAGGCATGAACAGCCACCATATCTGTTGGACAGTTGATGGTTGTCCAGCTGGCTGCTGTTTCTAGAAAGCCCCTGCCAGAGGACAAGCACAAGAACATCTAAAGTGTTCCTGGGCTCTGCTTACTCAAATGGCTCCTGGGTCTCGGCAGACATTGCCTTCACCCCCCGGTGGCTTTGCTGCTCACAAGGGAGGACGGCTGACCCTCCCCTTGGGTGGACATGTTGCTTGCTTCGCATCCTGCTCTCATCTGGACTCACACAGACCCCCCTATCGTGTCCTGTCCCTTCCATTTCTCCACTTCCTAGCTATCTCTGATGGCAGAGAAGTTGGCTTTTTCATGCATTCTGTGTCCAGGCTACTGTTTATGCTGCAAATATGGCAGGGCTTTGACTTTGATACATAAGATCAAGATTCGGGATTCCCGAGAACACTTACTTTTATTATAGGTCTTTGGAATTCCCAGCTTGGGCCATGTGCCATCTTGATTCCTGCAATGCCCCTGCCTCATACTCCTGCTTTAATGGTGTGTGTATGTGGGGAGTATGACTAAAAGAGTGGAAAAAAAAACCCACCCCAAATTTAAAGAACCATCCGAAATAACAACAGCAAGTACTGAGGACAAAACCACAGTGATTAATATACCAAAATGTTATTCTACCACACACGTTAGTGGGATTTACCTCTGAGGAATGGAGGGGGGTTGATAGGAAGGCGAAGCAAACTATTTTCACTCTGAAAGCTACTTTTGGTTTCTTTGGATTATTTATAGACGTGTTTTAATGCTATCTTTAGTAATGAAAACTAATGATAAAACACAACAGTTTCCAATGCAGGCCATAATGTTTGAATCTCAGGCTTGGTGTCCGTGTGTGTGTCCTAAGCTTCTCACTCCTTTGAACTTCTCATCTACTGACCATACTTATGTCCTAATCAAGGCCGAGTCTTTCCAGACGCCTCCCAGAGCTCACCTCCTCAGGAAGACTTTGTGGATTTCTTTCACACGGTCTACTCCAGACTGGGTTGGGTACCCTTTCCAGTGCCTGTCTGCACTCTCCACAGACTACAGTATTTCCCAGGTGGCCTTAAAAACTTGTTTATGTGTTCATCTTCCTCTCTCCGCAAGGATAGAAATTGTGTCTCATGCATTCCTAGGACTCCAGATCCCACCATAGTGCCTGACACGTGGGAGGCTCAGTACAATGCTTATTCGAATTTGGTTCCTGCATCCAAGTCAGAGAATCACTGCCCTGACATAAATATGTGCAGACGCAAAAAAACAAAACAAAACCAAAAAACAAAAACAAACAAAAAAACTAACAGCAACTCCTTTTTCCTTGTTAACTGTCAGGTTTTTTTTTCTTTTTAAAAGTTTATTTATTTTGAGAGACAGAGAGCGAGAGCATGAACAGGGAAGGGGCAGAGAGAGAGGGAGAGCCAGAATCCCAAGCAGGCTCCGTGCTGTCTGCACAGAGCCCATGGGGCTCAATCTCACGGCCTCTGGAGGTCATGACCTGAGCTGAGATCAAAAGTTAGATGCTTAACTGCCAGAGCCAGCCAGGCGCCCCCCTGACAATTCTTTTTTCTGTATCTTCCATATCTTACCTTTCACATCAGTTGTTCCTTCTTCACATTCCAAAGGCAAACTTCCGTTCTCAATTTACCAGGAAGATTCAGACCCTCTCCTCTTCCCTCTAGTCATAACCAATTATGTGTGAGCCAGCCTGCTGAGACTCCCGCCTACCTGTGCTTTTGCAAGCACCTCCTTCTCCCCCCACGAGCCTCGGTTCCGTGAGCTCGTTAATTACCACCACTGTCTGTTATCTCAGACATAGCTGGGCCTGACTGGCACACTGCAACAAGGGGATACATTCATGCACTCGACCATTATTGGGCACCTGTTGTATGCCAAGCGCTATGCTGGATGTGAGGCTCCAGAGACAAATAAGAGGCTGTCTTTGTCCTTGTAGCAGTTAGGATCCCAGCAGAAGATAGATGGAGCTTCAAACTGGGTCATTTGGCGAGAACGTAGACAGAGTTTAGGGAAACCACATGGGATGGCATAGTCCCCTGAGGCTAGGAATAGTGGGAACTACCATCCTTAGCCCTGACGTGGGGGAAGCTGGGAGATATGGCTGCTGGAACATGGGAGAAGAGAAAAGACCAGCAAACTATGTAGAGATGCTTCCTGACGGTGTGGCCTTCAGTCAAGGGCTGAAGTCAGGGCTGAGATCAGCCCCGAAGTCATCAGTCAGCTGCTGGCAATCTAGCAAGGAGGGAGCTGGGAATAAATACCTTGACCTCACTCTCCTTACCCTACGGTGCCTTTTCCCAACCAATTGGAAACCAGTCGGGGAGGAAGCCAATTGATGAAGTGTATACACCAGCCTCCTGGAGCCGAGCGGGAAGCAGGTGGGTAGAGTGGAGCCAGATGGGCAAATAAAAGGTATCCTGTGAGTCTTCAAGGAGATGAGTATCCACCAGAAATAAAAACAGGTGCTTATAATATAGTCTGGGACGTGACGGGGTGGATGCATAGGATACACTGGTGTGATTACTGGATGCCAGGCACTATTCTGAGTGTTTTACCTGCATGACCTAAAAAATCCTACAGTGTACAAGGTACTGGGGCCGGAAACTAGTCTGGAAGGATCAGATAAGTTTTTGGGGGGAACCCAAAGTGGAGATGAGTCCTCAAGTTTGGGTGAGGCTAGGTTTAAGGATGGGGCGAGAGCAGAGATACAGAGAAATAAAATGGTGTGATTGGAACCTCATGAAGTTCACTGTTGAGTTTGGGGAAGGCGGTGTTTGGATGATGGAAGGCCAATATAAATGTTATCCAATGGATAATGGGCAACAAATGGGCCATTTTTTCATGGAGATTGAACTGACATATAACATTATGTTAGTTTCAGGTGTATGACATAATTATTTGATATCTGTGTATACTGTGAACAGATTGCCACGTAAGTCTAGTTAACATCCATCACCATACATAGTTACACTTTTTTTCTTGTGATATAACTTTTATGATCTACTCTCTTAGCACCTTTCAAAAGTGCAATGCAGTCACTATGGTCACCACACTGTACTACGTCCCCATGACGTATTCAGTTATAATTGGAAGTTTCTTCCCCATTTTGTCCCCCCCACCCCTTTCTGGCAACCACCAATCTCTTCTCTGTATTGATGGGCTTGTGTTTTGGTTTTGTTCTTGTTTTTTGGATTCCACATATAAGTGAGATCAATGGTATTTCTTCCTCTGACACTTACCATAATGCCCTGTAGATCCATCCACGTTGTCACAAATGGCAAGATTTCCTTCTCTTTCATTGCTGAGTAATATTCCATTGTGTGTATATACCACATCTTCTTTACTCATTAATCCATCAATGGGCACTTAGGTTTCCCTCAACGATGGGCAGCAGATGTACAGTTTCAAACAAGATAGTGAAATGGTGAGCTTGGCAATCAGGGGTACCTCCATCTCCTGTTGCCTACAAACGTGCACGGCCCACGTACTTATAGACCCATCATGTTTCTAAATAGTAGTAGTTCTTACTGACTAGCGCTAAATTAAATCTAAACACTCAAGACCACCTCAGGGATGGCCTCAGAGCCCCCCAGGATGGGAGATCATTTCTGGCACCAAGCCTCTGCTTTTGGGAAGGAGGGCTGCCTGTGCCAGTGTAGCTTCCAGCCACAACCCTCCCTGTGAGGGCACTTGGACTCCCCACCTTTTTATCTTCATAGTTACCACCTTTACATGAACCAGCGGGTGGGTGTGCCATGGATAAGGCAATAATACTAATAATAAACAATAAATATTTGTAAGTCATAGGTCATTGGTAGGATCATAATCAACTTCTACCCCTCCTATTCTCACAAGTTTACTGTACATCATCCATTAAAAATTCAGAAAAGGATCAAGAAGCAAATACAATAGAGGGGGCTAAAGAGAAAGAAGAATGTAACATTTGGACCAAAAGCTTTTGCTGCCCTGCGTGCTGTAGATGGTTCGTGTTTCTCCCATTCCTGAGCTGAACATCCTGCCTTTGCCCTTCTTTCTGGAGTTTGATACAATTTAGGCACTTTCTTGGAACTATCAGAAACCTATCATCCCTCACACGTGTGAATATTTAAGGGTAGCCAGCTCTAGAACACAAGACACTGAGTCCAGATAGAAAGCTTCTAAATCACTGGTGTGTAGACCAGATGGCTCTCTGGAAGCAATATTTGGGCTCATTATTGGGCTTATTGTTAATTGGTGGAATATTACACTCCCCACAGTAAAGTAGTGATTACAAGACCAAGCCCCCCTTCAGGAATTCATCACAATAAATGGCCTCTTCTGCCTTCTGTTAATTTAATCTCCAATCCACTGTGTGTCATGGTAGTATTCTCTAATAGAAAATGGATGACATCCATGCTTATGCAACTTCTGGTTGAGTGCTTTATGCGCCAGCCATGCTTATTTGTGAGTCATCATTGTGTCTGTGTGAAAACACTGCTGCAAGCTGTGTGTGCCTGTGTGGGTGTTTTATGTATGGGTGTAGTCGACAGCCCGGGAAGCCAAACCTGTTGGTGAAGGGATTTTCACTTACCTAAGAGACCGAGCTGAACATTGAATCGAAATCAGATTAATTTCAACTGGTTATTTATACATAATGTAAGGTTAGCAAAAGGCAACGTAACCAGATGGCAGGCCCTTTTGCTCGCAGCTACTCTCTGGGGGAGAAGAGTGGACAGAAAAAATCAAAGGATTCTTCCAGGTCCAGAAAAATCAAAGGATTCTTCCAGGCCCGGCAGCCTGTGGTTAGTTCTCCAGTCTACCTGGTAACAAAATGGGCTTCTCCAGCTCTAGAGGTAGAGTAAAACTTTCTTTCTTCGAGTAAAAGATAGTGTGTAGTATAACAGATAAGAGGATAGAATCTGGATCCCGACCATCTTGCTAGCTGTGTGCCTTTGGGCAAAGTTTCCTTATCTGTAAAATGGGGTGATAATAGTATCTATCTCCTAGGGTTGCTATAGGGATTAAATGATGTAATACATTAAGAGAACTTAGTACCTATCACAGTGGTACTCAAATAGCTGCCTTCTCTCGGAAGGTTCAGGAAGGTTCCCAAGGCTGGAGCTTGAATCACACAAAGGAACACGGTCTCAGACTTCCTGAGCTGAGCCTTAAGAGGATGGCTCACATGGGTGTCCTAACGCTTGTCTTTTCTCTCCAATCTCTCTTGCCTGTGTGGTCTTCTCTTGGTGATCACTGGGCAGCTCTGTCTTGTCCTTGACACTCAGGTAAGGGCGATTCTTTCTTTCCCTGGAGTTCAGTGTTCACGCAAGCTGTGGTGTGTGTCTTTTTATCAGACTCTGTTCTTTTCCACCCCCAGCCCCGCAGGCGCCGGTGCCTCCTTGCCAGGGCTGATTCTTTTCATCTTGCTCAAGTTCGGGCAGCTCCGTCAAACCCCCTATTTGCTCTGATGGAGTGTGGGTGACTTCGTGACTGCCTTCCCACCTTATCTGAGGCCAGTTTGTTTTCCCCAAAGTGCTATAATTGGCAGGCTGGGTGTTTCCTGTCTTTCTGCGCCCTGTGGGCATGGTAGGAGGACTCAGCTGTCGCTGTGTGCCCTCTTCATTAGAAACCCCGAGCTCTGTGCGTGTTTCTATTCCAGAGAGCTCATTCCACCTGCTGGACTCCGTTTCCACAGGCTCCGGATCCCTTCTGCAATTAAGAAGGCAGCCCTTGGAGCTTTCCCATCCGTGGCTTTCCAGTTGAATGTCTCACCCAATTTCTCCCCAGCAGCGAGTTTCATTCCCTGCAATCAGAAAAGATAAAGACCAGCACACAGATGGGTTCTTTGCAGATCTGAGTGTTGATGACGGTGCTCAGTATTTCGTGACCCCTGAGAGAAGGAGTCGGGGTCAACAGCCCCCCCCCAAGATGCTGCCCTGCTTAGTTCCCATATCTTGTATCCTTCCTGTGCTGCCTTTTTGAGGTTTATGGTATCGGAATGTGCTTCTTACCTCCCGTGACTGCTGCTCGTGAATTTCTGGAGGACTTGCTTTCACTTGTTTCAATTATTTCCTGAGGAATTAGCTACAAGGCAGCTTCATGGTCCACAGTAATCCAGAAGTTGTATTATTCCTTTTTAATATGAACAAGACCTACTCCGTATGCAGTAGAAGCCTTGACTTTACTAGCCTACGTACCACATCTGCCTCTTTTATGGCCTGGCTTTTTCTTTCCAGGGCTCCACACATAAATCAGCAGCCTTTCTACATGAGCCATCTGGTCAAACGGCAGCATATATTATCTCCAGCTTTCAAATCTCTCCCCAGCAACCCAGGTAATGGTGGATCAGAGAATCATCTGTAGGCCATGTGAACTGATTGGCTAGAGTCAGCCACAGAAGTGAGTCTCTCTCCTGAGCAGCGATGGGGGAGAGTGGTTACTGCATAGGTTTTGGAGAAACACTGCTTGGGTTCAACTTCTGTCTCTACCACTTAGTAGCTAGCTGTGCAAAGGTGAGCAAGTCATTTAATTTCCTGTGCCTCTATTTCCTCATCTGTAAAATGGGATGATGAGAATTCATCTTACCTATTAGAATTTCTGTGAAGCTTAAATGAGTGATTTTAGGTGATGTGTTTTGAAAGAGTGCCTAACTCCGGCGCCTGGCTGGTTCAGTCCATAGAGCATGTGGCTCTTGATCTCAGGGGCATGGATTCAAGCTGCATATTGGGCAAAGAGCTTACCTAAAAAAATGAAACCAAAAAAAAAAAGAGGGGCACCTGGCTGGCTCATTCGACAGAGCATGTGACTCTTCATCTCATTGTTGTGAGTTTGAGCTCCGTGTTTGCCGTAGAGATTATTTAAAGAAATAAACTTTAAAAAAGGAAATTAAAGGGGCGCCTGGGTGGCTTAGTCGGTTAAGCGTCCGACTTTCGCTTGGGTCATGATCTCGCGGTTCGTGGGTTCGAGCCCCGCGTCGGGCTCTGTGCTGACTGCCAGCTCAGAGCCTGGAGCCTGTTTCAGTCTGTGACTCCCTCTCTCTCTGACCCTCCCCTGCTCATGCTGTCTCTCTCTCTCTCTCCTAGAAATAAATAAAACATTTAAAAAAAAGGAAATTAAATAAAATAGTGCCTAGCTCATTATAACTATTTGGTATGTAGTATCTACGACCTTCTTTTCTACTCTGTTGTTCATTGTCTCACTAGCTAATTCCAGCAAGTCCTGGTCTTCAGTGACCGAGGAAGCAAATGTACTCTTTTTGAGGAAGAGTGAAGTCAAAATATAACGGCCCTGCTGATAGAGATAGGAGTGAGAAGGGTTAGAGATGAAATAAAAGTGGGAATTACTGAAGCTGCGTGATGGGCACGTGGGCGTTGCTGCATTTACTGTTTTCTCGTTATTGTGCATATTCATTTTCCATAGTAAAAACTTAAAAACAAAACTAGAGAGGCTTCTGGGTGGCTCAGTTGAGTAAGTGTCCGACTTTGGCTCAGGTCATGATTTCACGGTTCGTGAGATCGAGCCTTGTGTCGGGCTCTGTGCTGACGGCTCTGAGCCTGGAGCCTGCTTCGGATTCTGTGTCTCCCTCTCTCTCTCTGCCCCTCCCCCACTCACACTCTGTCTCTCTCTCTCTCAAAAAAATAAACATTTAAGAAAACAAAACAAGAGGTGAGCTCTGTCAGTGTGGACAATGTGCAGTGAGCTGGGAGCTCTCATAAGATCTGGGTGGGAGGCCAGAGGGTGCCAAACAGCCTGGAAAACAGTCTGACAGGGTAGATCAAGAACCCTGAAAATGTTTCTTCTAGTGACAATTGCTGCTTGAAAAATTGCTCAGAAACTTGGCTTAAAACACCATTTTATTGTTAAGACAAAAACGGGGCACCTAGGTGGCTCAGTCGGTTAAGCATCTGACTTCGGCTCACTGTTTGTGGGTTCGAGTCCCGTGTCGGGCTCTGTGCTGACAGCTCAGAGCCTGGAGCCTGCTTCGGATTCCGTGTCTCCCTCACTCTCTGTCCCTCCTCCACTCGCTGTCTCTCTCTCTCTCTCTCAAACATAAATAAACATAAAAAAAAAAACCCACACTATTTTATTAAGCTCACAGATTCTGTGCATCAGGAATCAAATGGTAGGGATGGCTAGTCTGCTCCGTGACTTGTTTGGCCGCAGCTGGTAAGCCTTGAAGGCCAGGCAGCCGGAATCTTCTGACGGTATGTTCAGTCACAAGCCTGGACTGGTGTTGGGACTGTCCCTGAGGGAGTCTTTCTGGGCCTCCACGTGGGTTGGCCTCCTCTCAGCTTGGTGGCCTTGTGGCCGTCTGGTTGTTTATGTGGTGACTCAGGGCTCCAAATGCGAGTGCCCTGGCCATCGAAGTTCAGAGGTCACATAGCATCGGTTCTGCTCAGTCTGTTGGTTCAAGTTGTCACAAGTCTGTTGAGATCCAAGGAGACGGGAAATAGACCCCGGCTCTCTATGGGAGGAGTGCCAGAGAATTTGGGGGTCAGGAGTCAAAACTGCCTCAGTGTTTATGTCTATGACCCAGTGATTTCGCTTTGAAGGAATTTATCTTAACAAAATCCTTCAAAATATGAACAAAGTTTTGTGTGCAAATATATATACATATACATGTATATATATTTCAGCATAGTTTAGAATAATGAAATAGTATAAACATTTTTAAAAAGGTTTAGTTTTTTAAACTGTTTATTTATTATAATTTTTTAATATTTATTTATATTTGAGAGATAGAGACAGTGTGAACGGGGTAGGGGCAGACAGAGAGGGAAACAGAATCCGAAGCAGGCTCCAGGCTCTCAGCCATCAGTGCTGAGCCTGATGTGGGGTTCGAACTCACAAACCACAAGATCATGACCTGAGCCAGAGTCAGACACTTAACCAACTGAGCCACCCAGGCACCCCCTAAATGTTTATTTATTTTTGAGAGAGAGAGACAGAGCACGAGCGAGAGGTGGGGAGAGAGAGGGAGACACAGAATCCGAAGCAGGCTCCAGGCTCTGAGATAGCAGCATAGAGTCCGATGCGGGGCTCGAACCCACAAGCCATGAGATCATGACCTGAGCTGAAGTCGGGGGCTTAACTGATTGAGTCACCCAGGTGCCCCTAGAAATAAACCTAATGACTCACAATGGGAAAAGGAATAAACAAATGCCGGTAAACCATAAAGAGCGTGTGATAGTGCCAGTGTTTTTAGTACAGGGGAAGTGTTCATATTTTCATTTAAAGTGATAAATATAGGATTCATTTTGTATATAACATTTAATCTAAAATATTTTAAAAAGTGTAAATTGCTAAAAATTGAGTAGACAAAAATGCAAAGGAAACATATTAAATATTAATGGTAACTATCTCCCAGCAGTGAGATTATGAGCACTTAAAATTTTTCCTTTATCATTTTCCGCTTTTCCAAAAATTTCTGCAATTTGCATGCATTGCTTTTGTAATTACAAAAAAAATCTGATTTATTGGATGCAATTAAAAAATAGTGACTCTTAACCAATGTGCTTGCTTTATTAAACTGAAAAAAGTATTTGCTGACTCGATGAAAACTTGCATTTATATCAGCAAACATACAGCCTCTGGGCTCCACCAGGGAGACGGATGGACCAAGTGAACAGTAAAGGGATTGGCAGCGTTTTTCCGAATCCAGTTGAGCCCTGTCCGTGCCTCTCCCCTCCCCTTGTCCTCCCCATTTTTAGGACCGAGAGAACTTGTGTGTGCAAGAGAGTGTGTGTGTGACACAGGACATTTGCATCCTCCCTGTCTGTTCAGCGAGCAGAAGACAGGACCAGGATGCTAAACCCCAGCCCGCAAACCTCAGCCATGAGTTTCCTCTGCAGTGAACTTTGGTTCTTCAATAGGCCTTTCTAGCTGGTTTTTTCTAGATCACATCCTCCTGTGCTACTCGACGGGCAGGGACCCTTCCATGCCCAGATCCTGATTCACTTTTCCCTGGGCCCCAGGGAGCCCTGTGCTCTGCCACCCACGGGCTCGGCTCCCCTTTCCAAGGGTAGCAGTGTTGGCCCTGGAATCGTATCATCCCTCCCTGGTCACTCCCTCCATGCCTGCTGCACCTTGATCAGTGAGTTGATGAGATGGGTTATCAGCGAGCATTTGTCTCCAGCCTCATCGGAGGGCATTCCTGGAACGCGTCTGCCTGAAATCTGTAGCTTCCGTTAGCACTGGGGTGGCCACCTGTACTCCCGTCTCAGCCTCCACCTAAGTCAGATGACTGTACGCTCGGTTCCAGCGGCCCCCAACTTGTCCTTGGCTCAGGTGAGCCTCTGATGATGCCCTGTGCCATCTTTCTTTCCCCAAGGCTATAGCCTCTTGGGACCCATCGATAAATGTAACAGAATAGGGGCGCCTGGGTGGCTCAGTCGGTTGAGCTTCCGACTTCGGCTCAGGTCATGATCTCACCGTTTGTGGGTTCCAGCCCCGTGTCGGGCTCTGTACTGACAGCTTAGAGCCTGGAGCCTGTTTCAGATTCTGTGTCCCTCTCTCGCTCTGCTCCTTCCCTGCTCATTCTCTGTCTCTCTCACTCCCTCGAGGATAAACAAACATTTAAAAATTTTTAAAATATGTAACAGAATAATATACCTGAGTCCCACCATGCCATGTGACTCCAGATATAGTTTCCCATAATCTAAAAAATTTTTTTAGTATTTATTTATTTTTAAGAGAGAAAGAGAGCAGGCAAGTACGCACGCAAGTGGGGGAGGGTCAGAGACAGAGGGAGACACAATCCAAAGCAGGCTTCAGGCTCTGAGATGTCAGCACAGAGCCGAACACAGGGCTCGAAGCCACCAACTGTGAGATCACGACCTGAGCTGAAGTCGGATGCCCACCCAACTGAGCCACCCACGTGCCCCTATAATCTTCCATAATCTGTGTTATATGTTACTTGTTTAAAAAAGATCTCATGACGCTCCTGGGTGGCTCAGTTGGCTGAGTGTCTGACTCTTGATTTTGGCTCAGGTCATGATCTCACCATTTGTGAGATAGAGCCTTGAGTCAGGATTCTCTCTCTCTCTCTCTGCCTGTCTCTCCCTCCCTCCCTTCATCCCCCATGCTGGTTCTCTCTTTCAAAAATAAACAAATAAACATATAAAAAATAAAAAATCTCAAACATTTAATCAGTTAATACATTTAGTAGGCAACACTTGCAACAAACTGGCTCCAAAACAATGTATTATTAGCAGTATTATTTTCATAATAGTCTCCTGATAACAGTGCTCTCATATTAATATTAAATTCCTCAGAATAGTTTTAAAAACAGTTTAAGTAATCAAAACTACTCATATTTTGTTTTAGATTACCTAGAATTAATACCATTGGGCTTTATAACATAACACAAAATTGTCTTCCATGCAACTTACCAGTGCCAGCTGTCGATGTCCTTACTTTCTGGTTTGTCTGATATTATATGAACGGAGGATTAGAGGAAGAGATGAAAAATAGTTTAGTATAGAAAGGGAAATGGTTTATGATGCAAACTCAGACTAATATGGTTAAATCATTTGATCCTCTTAAGTGATTTGCAAAACCGGCAAAGATTTTATTCTCCATTCCAGCCCAATTTTGACTACTAGATTGTTTATAAACTCAAACAAACCAAATGTCATCTTTGCTACCTGCTACTCCCAAATTTTTAAGGTCTTCTGGAGATGTGTAAGGGTGCATAGTGGGATTGCTGCTTTGGTGACGTTTGGCCAGGAGTCTTGCCTTGGCCAATGAATTGTGAGCGGAAATAAGAAGATGTATCACTTCCTAGTGAAGCTTTGGGAAATGAGGTGTGCTTTGCTGTATTCTGTGCCCCTGTGGGGTTGAATTGGGACTTTTTTCACCCTGGTTCCCAAGTGTGTGGATAAGCAGAGTCTCCCTAACCTGCACCGGACATGTAGCAGGTTGGAGAAATGCACTTATGAAGCCACTGAGATTTCAGAGTTGTTGTTACTGGAGCATAACTTAATCCATTAGATGAGTAAAATAGGTAGCTAACTAGCCAGTGGGTAGTTGTGTATGTAGATAGACAGATACACAGACAGTGAGATAAAAAATCAGATATCCTGTAGTAGTTGTTCATGGGTCGGACATGAAGTCTAGAAATCATGACTCCAAAATCCCTACTCTAACATTGATAATTAGTTTACTGGCCACTATCTTTGGTTACAATTCATTTGTATCTCTTTTCTCTGAACTAAAAGTTATATGTCAATCCGGTCACTATTTATATAGAGTTTTCACAAGGTTTTTTTTTTTTTAATGTTTATTTATTTTTGAGAGAGAGCGTGCATGAGTGAATGAGCAGGGGAGGAGCAGGGAGAGAGAGGGAGAGAAGAGAATCTGAAGCAAGCTCCCGGCTCCACACTGTCAGCTCAAAGCCCAACATGGGGCTTGAACTAATGAACTGTGAGATCATGACCTCAGCTGGAGTCAGACAGTCAACAGACTGAGCCACCCAGGTGCCCCCACAAGGTATTTTAACTGGGGAAAAAAGGCAAATTGCAGTGAAGGATACACAGTATGGCTCAATTTTTGCAAGGAAAAAAAATTCTATATATTTAGAGAAATGTCTGGAAGACTATATACCAGGAATGAATTGTAGTGGGAATACATTTCTACTTAAATTTTTTTCTACTTAAAAAATACAAGCACATGTCCTAAACATGTATTATCTTTGTTCTAATCAGTGTCCATCCCTTTGGGTAACTGCCCTGCCTTCAGTCCGTGTGATTCTGGGTGTCCCTTCCCACCGGCCCCTCCCCAGCCCACCCAGGGTCAAAGTGGATATATATCATCTGAACTTGGCCATTCAGATACTGTCCTATGGTCTGAATCTCCGTACAGGTACGAAGGATGGTTTGTGGAGTTGTATCGTCTGTTGGCAATGTTAAAAAAAAGAATCCTTGGAACTTTGGTTTCTGTATTTCTTTTTTTTTTTTAATGTTTATTTATTTTTGAGAGAGAGTGTGTGTGTGGGGAAGGCACAGAGTGTCTAAAAGTGGGCTCCATGCTGACAACAGCAGGCCGGATGTGGGTTCAAACTCATCAACTGCAAGATCATGACCTGAGCCAAAGTCGGATGCTCAACTGACTCAGCCACCCAGGCGCCTCAGCTTCTGTCTTTTTTGAGGCTTTAGGAGATACTTTGCTTTTAGGGTTATGCAGTTTCTTCTGTTCGTTTTTTCTTTTCTTTTCTTTTGTTGTATTTTATTTTATTTCATGTAATCTCTACACCCCACGTGGGACTCAAACTCATGACCCAGAGATGAAGAGTCACATGCTCTACCAACTGAGCCAGCCAAGCACCCCTGTTCATTTTGTCTCTGGTTTAAGTTAGCCTGACTTGATTTGGGGATTTGCAACAAAATTGTTTTTACTGACACGACACGTTTTACTTGTTTAGTTTACAAGATTAGCAAGACCAAATGTAAAGAATGAATTTGTTTTTGTTCTCTTGCCCACAAAGAGTTAAGTCATGGAAATGTTTTTGGCTTCTTATTCTTGCTTCTTTCAGGCTGGATGTGATTATTACCAAGCGTCTTTTAAGAATGAACAAGACATTTATAATCAGCTAGTGCTGGGTGGGGGTGTGTGCATGGTTATGTGGACACACTTAGTGGACTCAGACACACCGGGGGTGTGTGAGTCAAGGTGATACAGGCTTGGGTGTGTGATGGTGAGAAAGGTGGGCCAGTATCCTTCTATTCTGGCTAGCCACCCACCATTCCATCCACACCTCCTAGTTATATATGAACATTTTATTTCTGGCTCCTTTCATGTCCCCAAGCGATGGGTCTCCCTCTGTAGCATTTTGGTCCAATGCTCTCCAGTACTTTTAATATAAAAGCTATTCCAGGGATAGCGTTTCCTCTCATTCCCTATTCAATAAATATATGTTGAGCTATTGCCATGTGTCAAGACATGTGCCAGTTGCTTGGGATCCAAAGCAAGTAAGACAGGAGTTTGTCTTTATGGAGACAGGACCGTGGGAAATAGACCCCCTTAGGAAACCAACCAAGGTAACTTCAGAAGTTCCCAAATCCTGAAGTCCTCCCCCCACCCCCCACTTCCACGGGAGTGGGAGTCGGGTAGTCATTAGTGCCACTCCCCAGTATTTCTGGTTCTCCTCCTTTACAGCACAGGGTGGACTTGCACTTCCCTCCCCCGTGAGGTCAAGAGCAGCCATGTGACTTGCTGTGGCCAATAAGATCTGAGTAGAAGTAACATATGTCACTCCCGGGAAAAAGTCTTAATGAATAAGTGTGTGATTTTCTACGTCAGTGACTGGCCATGTTCCAGACTGTGAGGCTCTGGTAGCCTGGGTCCCGTGTCAAGGGTGATTTAGAACCCAGCTCCCCACACTGGCCCAAGATAGGCAGTGATGTAAACATGAAAAGACTTCGTTGTTTTAAGCCAGTGAAATTTGGGACTGTTTATCACCTCAGCATCACCTGACAGATACAGTGCACATCTCCTAGACCCAGCAAGAGTTTGTGTGGCCTTGAAACAGCTGTCTAGTCTGCGTTAGGGCTGGGGCTCCTGGGTGACCTGTAACACTAAATGAACAAAGGTAACACTGAATTCAGTCTAACTGGAATTCCCAGAAGGAACAGTTCTTTTAAGTTGGGTAATTCCCCCCAGCTTCAAAGGGGCCGCCTCACTGTGCCATGAACGGCTTTGAAAGAGTAAAACCCAAGGGCAGACCTACTTGGCAATGGTAGGTTTGTACCTGGTGGGGGAAAAATAAAAGGGACCACCCCTGAGAACCAGGATTAGAATTGTCTGTAAGAAAACAGACCTGGAAGATGGCGGGCAAGCTGGCATGCCCTACTCACAGTCTCTAATCTTGAGATCTGGGCTTCCCACATCACTCTGCATTTAGAATGAGTTGCTGAAGCCACTTCTGAGATGTATTTCAACAGGAAAAAAATGGCGCAGACATCACTGGGAATTAAGAGAATGCAAACTAAAACAGCCCGATGGTCATTTTCCTCAGTTATTAATTTGGTGAAGTATTTCAAAGTGTCCTGTGTTGGCAAGGGTGATATAAATTGCTATGATCTTTCTCCAGACCAATAGGTAGCATATATAAAAAACCCTAAAAATATGTATGCTCATTAATCCCCTCTTCCGTGGTAAAATTTTTAGCTGGGCTACTCAGAGCAAAGATTGTATTCCCAGCTTCCCCCGCAGCTAAGAATGAACACGTGATTAAGTTGTGGCTAATGGGATGAGAGCAGAGGTGATGTGGTGACCCCCAGACTGAGCTGTAAAAGGACAGAAGTAAGATCTCTCATTTCCCTTCTGCCCCCTTTTTTTGTCCTGCTGTCTGGAATACAGATCATATGGACAAGAGCATTATCTAGGGAAGGCAAAGCTACAAGAGGGAAAGAACTTGGGTCCTTGACATCATAGAGCAAAATCACCATGCCAGCTCTGACTTTATCCCAGATAAAAATGCATGTATGTTAATTAAGTCACAGCATGTCACACATGTGGCCCAAAATATCCTAACTAATGCATCAGAATCCCTACTTTTAGAGACTTATCCTCAGTCAGTCATTGAGGATATATGTAAAGATTTAAGCAACAGTGAAATTTATCACAGACCTTATGTGAAAGTTGCATATAAACTACTAGTGGTTCAGTTAAAGAAATTATAGCTTATTTATACCACGGAAAACCAAGAAGCCATTCAAAATTATTACATTGTAGAATATTTGCTGATGTAGAGAAACACGCATTTTTTGGACTGTGCATGGAAGACAAGAAAATGATTACTGGTGTCTGCAATCTCAGCCTTCCCCTCTCGTCACCTGCAAAGGATTCTGACCGTGTTCTATAGGTCTCTTTCTCTCCCTCGTTCTCTGTGGAAGGACCTGCCTTGCTGGACGAGGTTTCTTGGGCTTCTGCTTTGAGAGTTGAGAGGAAAGGAGAATGGGGAGAAAGTTAGGAGGCACGGTGGTTGGGGCTGGGAGGATATTTTCTGCAGGGTTTTGAGGTAGGAGAGGTGAGCTGTTGCATGTGAGAGGGTTGGTGGGAAAAACAAATCTGCCTGTGGACCATATGCCTTATCAAGGTATCTGGGCTGAAATTATTTCAGGCTGCTGTGAGGTGCAGGCATTGAACCTTGGGGCCTCTCAATGCTGGACAATGCAATAGGTCCTGAAGATACACAGATCTGAATCAAATGCCCAGGTGTGTGTGTGTGTGTGTGTGTGTGTGTGTGTTAACAGCTTTTCCTCTAGGTGGGTAAGATAACATTTTCTGCTAGTACTTCTCCATGTGTAATGAAAAACAAATCCTTAGATTTTTTTTTTTTAATGGTTGCTGAGCCCTGATAATGAAAATGGAAACATCAATTCATCCTGGCCTTTTCTCTTAACACAGGAGAGGTAAGAGGAGAGGAGGTTAAGTTCCCCTTCACTGGCCCCATCTCTCAGCAGCACGCACCTCTACCTGCTAGAAAGGACTGTGGGCCTCCCCACCAGGCCCTAAACCCGTTAGAGTCAGGCCGGGTGGTGTGTGACTGCAGCTCCCCAATCACCCACCGGCAGAGGATGAGGGGACATGGGGAATAGTCTGCTGCTTTATTTCTGGGGTGATGGGGCCATGGACCCCATCATAGGCATCACTACTTCCCTGAACCCTCACCGTAACCAACAGAACACCTGTTCCTGTCCCTGGCTTTTATGGAATTTCCTGGTTTGGGGTAGACCTGCCCCTCAGCTGGCTGGAAACCCAGTCACCATGACTATATCTAAACAGGGAGTGAACTCTGCCTCCGGAATTCTTGACCTATAGATGTGGCACATACCTGATGGCTTGCAAATGACAGCTTCACAGAACATTCCATTGTCCCTTTTGCCCCAGTTCATGGAGTATCTGTGAGGAGCAATGGCTGAAGTCCCAGGTTCTGGTCATCTCAGTGTAGACAGGAAAGAGAGAATGGTGTTTTGTGTATCCACATCGTGAGAATTGATCACGTCACTTGCTTGGCTATTTTTAGCTGCCCATGTCCCCAGGGGCACATCCTGAGGTCCTCTGGGCAGCTAGAGAGAGAAAATAGACAGAGAATGTAGGGAACACCTGTGCCCTGCTGGTGGGACTGCTAATTGCTGCAGCCACTGTGGGAAACAGTATGGAAGTTCCTCAAAAAATTCAAAATAGACATATCCTAGGCACTACTGGGTATTTACCCAAGGAAAACAGAAGCACTAATTCAAAAGGCTATCTGCACCCCTATGTTTACAGCAGCATTATTGGCCGTAGCCAAGGCATGAAGGCAGCCGACATGTCCATCGATAGAATATTACTCCACCATAAAAATGAATGAGATCTTGCCATTTATGACAACATGGATGGACTCAGAGGGTACGACGCTAAGTGAAATAAGCCAGGCAGAGAAAGACAAATACCTTACAAGTGCGCTTACATGTGTAATCTAAAAAACAAAACAAATGAATAAACAGACGACAGACTCAGACCTGTAAATACAGACAACAGACTGATGGTTGCCAGAGCGGAGGTTGGTAGGGGGATGGGTAAAATGGATGAAGGAAGCAGGAGATCCAGGCTTCCACTTGTGGAGTGAATAAGTCGCGGGAATACAAGGTACAGCGCAGGGAATGTAGTCAGTGACGTTGTCACAGCACTGTACAGTGACAGTTGGGAGCTACACTTGTGGCGAGCAGAGCATAATGCCTACAATTGTTGAATCCCTATATTCTACACCTGAAATTCATAGAACATTAATGTCAGCCATACTCAGATTAAAAATAGAGTGTGACAACCAAGGTCTTTCCATCTGTAGAGGATCCCCTGTAATTGGCCGCAGTTTTTAGAGACTTCGTACCAAACCTTTGCTCCATGGCGTGTGTCCCAGAGATTGACCTGGAGTTTATTCTATAGGTACCAGTTATAGTTCAGGGGTAGATGGGAGAATGAACGAGAGAATTCATAACCGCCATGGAAGGAATATTTCAGTGGGTCATGCGGAAGGTATTAGTTGGCGGTGGGCCACTAAGCTGCCCGGTCATCTGGGTGACAAGTGGTATAGTTCTTGGGGAATTGTTCCCCAGGTCTGCTGGCACATTTAACCATCTCGGCGCAGGTGCTGGATGGAGGACCCATGGACCTGAATGGCGGGGTTTTAATAAGGAACTGCAGGAGTCTTTGTGGGTTTGCAGTCGTTGCATGGGGCTGGAATATTCCCCACGTGGAAAATTCCCCACTGACTTGATGGCCATCTGAGGATGTGTCCATATGCTAACACGTGCCATGTTACGTAGAAGCAGAATATGATGCCCTAAGAGAGCCATGGGTGGTAAAGTCCAAGTCGTTTCTTAGCACCGCATGAGTGGGCAATGGGAGCAGAAAACTTTATAGGCAGGATTGTCTATGTGTTTGCAGGAATCAGTGCAAAATGAAAACAAGACCCCTTGTTCAAAACTTATTAAGACTTTCAACACAAAAGCAGTGGAGCGGGACTAAACTGTTAACAATAATTGCTGAGGTTATTTTCTTTCCTCCTTTTAAAAAATTGTTTAATGTTTATTTGTTTTTGAGAGAGAGCGAGAGCGAGCATGAGCAGGGAAGGTGCCTAGAGAGGGAGACACAGAATCCAAAGCAAGGTTCCAGACTCCGAGCTGTCAGCACAGAGCCCAATGCAGAGCTCGAACTCACGAAGCACGAGGTCATGACCTGAGCCAAAGTGAGATGCTTAACCAACTGAGCCATCAGGCACCCCTGATTCCTGCTTTTAATCTCTATGGCTTTATAAAGTATTATTTCCTTATGGACTATAAACTTTGCCCATAGGAACCCCCTAGCCACCAATCCATTTCCTTCATTTCCTTCACAGCCAAACTTGTCAGAAGACCAGGTTACAATTGCTATGTCAACTTTTATTCTGATTAGACAGCCATCCACATTTTAAAAATCAAATTTTAATCCCCCACAAATCCACTGAATCTTACCAGCAGGGATCACATGTGTAAGGAAAGGGTGCTTCTAGACACCAGTAACAGATAATCTGGCATTCAGTGCCATAGACGGTCTGGAGATAGACAGTTGCAGATGTTAGTTTAACAGATCAACAACATCACAATCAACACCATGCTTTTGCTGCGTGTTTGTAAGACTTCTCCTGCTCCCACCCTGCTCAGCTCCTAGAGTCAAGGCTGGAAGAAGAGAGATAGAGGAATGCCAGATGGAGAAAGGTTGTCTTACACCACAGTGTGTGCAGGCTCAGCTAGGAAGACTTGAAGTCTCGATTCAATCATGGGGCGTCTGTCACTGAGAGATGTCCTCCTGTGTCTTGTGGTTAGTGCTGTTGGCTGGAATCTCCATGGTGCTATCATCCAGAACATCTACACAGAGTCTCCTCGTGAGGTCTCTTGGCATAGGCTAGTTTGGGCTTGCACACAGCATGGCTGCTGGCTTCCAGAAACACGTATCGCAAAAGAATAGGTGGCAATGCATGGCATTTTTGTGCTCTCCGCTCATATGTCACAGTGCCATCTCCACTGCACTCTGTTAGCAAAAAGACTAAAAATAAACCCATTCCAGGATCAAGGGAGGAGACATTGATTCTATGTCTTAATGGGAGGCGTTTCACACTTATGTTATCGAGAAGAGCACACTGGGTGGAAGACATTGTTGTGGCCGTCTTTGAAAACTACAATCTACCACGAACCCTTTTATTAAGAAAGCAACACTTTCGCAGAAACCACCCAGCCAAGTTGCACTTTTATCTCTTTGAACCCATCTAGGTCACATGTGCGCCTAGTTGGTAGGGAGGGTGAGAAAGGGAGCATTTGACTTTCAAGTCTATTTAGTGGAAGCTGGTGTGGGGAGGGGGAAGGGCACGATTGTCAGGTAGGCAATCAGCAAAGTCTGTCACACTCCCGCCCACGCCAGAATCAACTACTCCCTCCTCTCTGCTCTTTGTCCTCTGTACAGGCTTCTAGATAGCACCTATAAAATTTTTACTGCATTTATTTATTTGTTTCTTTCGGCTATGTTCCAAGCCAAAACACTATGCAGGGACTGTGAATTATCTGTCTTAGCATCTCCAAGGCCTACTGCTATGCCGAGCACAGGGGAACATTTAATAAAACCCTATTTGAAGAAATGACAGGTTAGGTTCTAGAATTTCCTGAGTAGAATAACTTACGGGCTTAGATATTTGGGGTCCAAGAGTACGAGTTGTTGTAACGTAAAGACACAAAGAAGTCCACCCGCAGTATCAACAATAGCTAAATTGCCTGGCGGCATATAGACAGCCAAGGAAGGACCCAAAGGTGCTTCCCACCCAAAGATGAATAATCATCATCCCAACTCCCTTGTTTCATGTAAAGTGGTTTCCCTGACATCATTCTATCTGTTCCTCATAACCACTTTGAAGGCTCAGAAGGGCAGATTTGCCATTTTGCAAAAGTATCTCAGATGTAGGGTAAGTGACTTGTTCAGGCTAATATGTGGGGGGAAAGCATGGTAATTTCTTTTTAAATTAACCGCACATACAGTTTAAGTCTGGAAGTCTGTGTGATGCAATCAAAGCACTTACTGCCTGCTTGGATTGGATTTGGCTCTAATTGCGGGTGCAGTTTCTGAAAATAACCATGAAGTTTAAAATTACAAGTTTACATACACACATCGAATATATATATATATATAATGCCTATATATATATAAAATGCCTATATATATATATATAGGCATTAAGATACACACACATAGATACACATATAGAAATATATATAAAACCTAGTGCCATTTACCTGGAAGTTATTTGAGAGGATTATATAAATGATATTCTAGAAAAATAGCTATGATTTTCCTTACACATAATTTTCTCTGAAAAGTGAGGGTAGGTTGATGTCGGTTTGAAAATGTGATTTCATCCAGTTCTTGAATGCCTGGCTCATAGCCTCGCCCGTGGTGGAGACGTGTCAGAACAGTAGTCTGTCTCCAGAATTGTGCTGGGGAGAGCCCCACGGAGCCCGGCCACGCACGGGAAGGCTGGACCGTGGCAGTCAGAGCAGAAATCAAGTCATCAGAATGTGCAATGGGGATTCTGCAAGTGAAAGAATGAAGGCTACCCAGGGTCCTCCTAAAAATGTTTCTGCATTCCCCTAGGAGATAACTCCCAATCTGTATACGTTCAAACAAGGGATCCAGAAGCAGAGGAACAAGAATGATGGCTTCCAGAAGGACGGGTCAGGGTTAATTATGAAGGAAGTCACTGAAGTATAGAAGTGCAGATGAGTCAGTATTCCTTATGGCCTGTTTTAAGACCAAGCGTTTGAAAATCTATAGATAGAGTCAATACTATTTCAAACAGACAGTTTCGATCTTTACCATCCCAACCCAATAATTAATGGTAAACGTTGTGATGGCTCTCTACATTTCTTCTACAGTGTTTATCTTAGTTTTCCTGTGCAAGAGTATCTGTGTATAAACCCTAACTGTTCCAGAACTGTGGACGACAGGGACTCTGTCTTCTTTATCTCTGTGTCTTGCAGAGACTCAGCACATGACTTTGTACTTAGTAGTTTAGTAAATGTTGTTTGAATTGAATGGTTCTGTGTAGCGGCTGCAAAGGCAGATAATAGAGAGCAGGTCCTTGACTTAATTAGGTTCAATCAATATATCATAAAATTCCCGGAGAAATTCAATTACAGGTCCAGGCTATGAAGGTAAGAGCAGTGTCTAAAAAACAGCCAGGATTATTATCTATCTCTTGGCATTCAGAAGAATTGACCCTCATATCCTGATGCCTGTAGGAAGTGAAACAAATATCTGGCTGGAAGTTTAAGGGGCAGTCTTCTATAATCATGCTTGAGATACATTTTTTAAAAATTTATTTTTGAGAGAGAGAGAAGGAGAACAGGGGAGGGGCATAGAGAGAGGAAGAGAGAGAATCCCAAGCATGCTCAGTACTATCAGCACAGAGCCCTATGCAGGGCTTGAACTCATGATCCATGAGATCATGAGCTGAGCCAAAATCAAGAGTCAGACGCTTAACTGACTGAGCCACCCAGGCGCCCCGAAATGCATTTTTAAGACTACTCCATGCTTTTTAAGAGCTGCTTTTTAAGAGTAGCAATGTCCAACAAAAATGTATATTCCTCGTAGACCAGATCTTTGATATGGCATAAAATATACTTACCAGTACCCAGAAGTCAGACACGTCACATGCAGAATATCTTTATGTCCCTGACTGATGCTTATTATAATGTTGCATGACAACCGTGATAAGGGTGAATGAACCTTGAACTGGCTGGCAAATAAAAAATTACTTTTCATTTTGTGAAAGCCCAGGATGGATGACAATGTCTCAGACTCCTGACTTCTTCCTTATTTGATTATTATGATCTCTGACACCTGAACGTCGGGTCAAAGTTTAAAATTGTGCATCACTAGGGGCGCCTGGCTGGCTCGGTCAGTAGAGCATGTGACTTGGTCTTGGGTTGTGAGTTCGAGCCCCATGCTAGGTGCAGAGATTCCTTAAAAATAAAATCTTTAAAAAAATTTTTTAAGCGTCCTTCTCTAGAACTGCCTCCTATGATTGTGATGGCGGATGGGACGGGCACCCCCTTCAAGTGTGCTAGTCTTCATGGCTTCAATTCTCAGCTCTGAAAGTGCCTGTGTACTCCAAGCTTGGCATTGCAGCTTGAACCTCGTATCTGAGCTCAATTCCATTCATTAATTCATTTAAAGTAAATTCATTTTAAAGTAAAACGTATGTATTTAGCATCTACTAGTATAGTTTATTTGGTGCTGGAGATATCATAAGACATGATCTCTTCATTTCAGGAGCTCACAGACTGAGAGAGACGGAAAAGTAAGCCTGTATCCATGATGCACCATTATTGGGGCTACATAAAAGCATATCCAGAGGGTTCTGGAAACCCTAGAGTTGGGGAAGGGACTTTCCATGGGAGATGGCCTTCCTAGTGGTCATTTCCACCTACCTAAGGCTCCACATTTTGAATAAATAATTAATAGTTTTCTCTCCAAAACTAACATTGCTTCCTAAATTCCCCTATTTTGGTACATAGCTCTACCATTTAGTTCCCCAGTGATTTAAGGTTAAAATCTAGTGTTTCTGTTTTTCTTCAACCCCTGAAGCTATTAGCCATTAGGTCTTGTCTACTCTCGCGTTTCATGTCAGGTCCCCCGAAGCCCTGTGGACAGTAACGCCCAGAGACTTTGGCTTTTACCTCTCCACACCATCACTCCTGGCACCTGGGATTGTCAAAGTTAAATAAAAAACAAAACAAGCTAACTGGCTCCAGCCACCCACTCGTCCACACCCCATCACCTCACTTGCAGGTTCCTGAACTAGCCTCCCAGCTACCCCGGACCTGCCGAGGCGGTCGCCCTGGAGTGGTGCCTGGCGACTCGCTGGCTTGATCATGTGGCTTTAAGACGAAGGGGGCAGGAGGGAGAGAAGAGCTCCACACACCTGTGAAGTCGTCTGCCATCACTAGGAGGGGGTATGACAACAAGAGGCGTAGGTGGACGGGGAGTCCCCAGCAGTTCACCGGGAGTAGCCCACCGGGAAGCAGTGATGGCCAGAGGGACAAGGTGCCCCAGTAAAGAGAGAAGGGCACACGTGCTAATTTCCTGTGGCTGTTGTAGCACATTCCCATAAACGCGGTAGCTGAAAGCAATGCAAGTTTATTCTGTCACAGTTCTGGAGACCTGGAAAGCCAAAACGAGCCTCAACCGGGCCAGGTGTCACCTGGGCCCCTGTGTCTCCAGGGGCTGTTGGGGTGAATCCGTTCTTGCCTCTCCTGGCTCCTGGCAGTGCTGTTCCTTGGCTTGGAGCTGTATCGCTCCCGTGTCTGGCTCCGTGGTCACAGCGCCTTCCCCTCTCCTGGGTGTTTCACCCTTTGCTTCTGTCTCATAAAGATACGCGTGGTTGCATTTAGGACCCATCCTGATAATCCAGGATCATCTCCCCATGTCAGGATCCTTAATTTTGTTTACATTATTATTACATTTGTTTACATACATTAATAATGTATGCCTTAATTGCGTACATGTGCAGAGATTTTTTTTTCTTTTTTTTTCCTTTTTTTTTTTTTTTTGCCACACACAGTAATAGCCACAGGTTCTGAGATTATGGTGTTGATATCTTTCTGGGGGTGGGGTGGGAGGTGAAGGCTTTATTCAGCCTACTGCAGTAATCGACAAGCTAAATTTGAAATCATGATCCTGGCTTATAAATCTGACCTCGTGGTTATTTTAGGCACAGAGGTGGGTTTTTTCCATGAGGATGAAGCACAGGGTATTTCTTCCCAGGGAAACATCACGAGCAAAGGCCCAGGGGCAGGTGTGAGGATGTAGGAAAGAGAATGGGAACAGGCCAGTTGGGCTGGAAATGTCATCCATATTTTGTCATAGTGGGCACTCAGTCTGGCTATATAATCAATGAGAGACAAAGTAACAAGAGTCAGAGCAGCTGGGGGCTGCCTCTGATAGAGGGAGAAACCTGTTGTCAGAGGACTGATTTGCTCTCTCTTTGTAAAGGCCACTCCATTCCTAACTGAGCAGCTTTATGCAGAAGCTTAAATTAATGATCTCGGTGTCTAAATGCCATGTCTGGACGCCATCTCACATGTTGGTCTCCATGCGCTTCCAACATGTCGAGCCTCAGACAAAACTGTGAATAAGATCTCATCCCTACCACGGCCCACTAGGTCATTCAGGATTTGGCCTCTGGATGCCTCTTCACCATCACTTCTTATCATTCTTCTCATTACCCACCGCCCCCCTTTCAATTCTTGGAAGACGTCGAACTCAGTCCTGCTTCAGGATCTTTGAATGTGCTGGGTTTTTGTTCTTTTCCCTCCTTCTAAATGGCCTTCCTGGCATGGACAGAGCTGGCCCTATCTCAGCCTTCTAATCCTAACCTCAATGTCATTTTTTTCCAGTCCTTTCCGGCCACCCTGTTCAAAGTAGGCCCTCCATCAGTGGACCAGTCAGCTTCCTCACAGCACTCTTTACCATCTGCAACGACACATATTTACTCTTGTACTTATTTCGTGTCTGTCTCATGATCTTGAAGGAAAACCATTTCTCCGATTTCACGTACTCCGTAAGTATTTATTGAGCAGTCGCAATGTGTCAGGGGCCGTACCAGGTGCTGGGAGACAGCAGTGACCGCAAAGGCGCCATCCCTGGTGTCAGAGAGCTCCCGTTCCCATGGAGGCCTGCGGGAAACGGGCAAGTGAATATACAATGTACCAGGTGGTGATGAGTACCCGGGAGAGAAAACTGAGCAGGAAGAGGGGATATAACAGTCTGGTGCGGAGTGCTGCTTTTAAGGAGGTGGTCAGGGAAGCAGAAGGTCCTGAGAGAAGGAGACATCTGAACAGAGACCCGAAGAGAGTACGGGAGCAAGCCGTGCAGATATCTGGGAGAAGAGTTTTCTGTGTAGAGACAAGAGCAAGTTCAAAGCCTCAGAAAAGGGAGCGGTGTGGCCTCTGTGCTCAAGGAAAGCCGTGGCCATACCGGAGATGGCGAGGCAGAACACGGTTGGCCTGGCAGACGTGATAAATACTTGGAGAGAGATGGCAGTTGCTGCAGGGTTCTGAGCAGTGGAATGATCTGCTACAACTTAAAATTTTCGAGGGTCTCTCTGGCTTCTGACTTGCAAACAGACGGCATGAAAAGTCAGGGATAACAGAAGAGGGGGCCCTTGAGGAAACTGATGCAAGAATCCCTCATCTGCAAAGACAGTGGCTCGACCCAAGGCGTAGAGTTGAGACGAGAGTACAGTCGGAATGTGGACATGTTTTGAAGTAGAGCTAATAGAACTCGATGACACCCCAGGACTGGAATGTGACAGAAGAGGAATCAAAGATGGTCCCAACGTTCTGGTAACCCGAATGACTCGAAGGATGCATTCTCTCACTATTCCAAGTTGGAGCGGATTTTGGAGGAGAAACAGAATTCAGCGTTGGGCAGGTGATACTGGAGATGCCCACGCGACTTCCAAGTGGAAATGTTGAAGAGAGAGATGGCTCTAGGAGCCTGGGGTCCAAGTGAGAGGTCGGGACCGGGCCAGGTCATAAAGAGAGGCTGTTGCCAGGGCACAGAGTGTCTTGACAGCCACTGGGGCAGAGCAATAACTTGGGGACTTGGCGACAATTAAAAAGACAAAGTCTGAGGACTGAGGGGATGCCAAGGTGCAGAGATCAGGGCCACTCGGGGCTAACTGAGAGGATGAAGGACAGACAGTAAAGAGGGGAAGAAATAAGAGAAAGTCATGTGTAGGGGCCGTGTGAAGCGAGTTTTTTGGGCTCATCGAATGCGGCAGACAGAGCCAGATGTCTGTTGTGCTAGCTCTGCTCTTCAGTGCTGGGCGTGTAGTGGATGTCCTACAAATATGCACTGACTGACTACAGACAGAGGTGCAGCTTGTGTCCTTATTAATCCAATAAAGGACTTTCTAGTGTCAGAGACGGAGATCGAAAAGGTGTTTTGATCTAGAAGAGAGGATCTTAACACGGAGTTCCGAGCTCACGGAGACAGAAAAGCGCAAGAAGCTGTCACGGAGACCCCGTCCCCCATGGTGCCAGCTGGTGAGGACATAGGGAGTTAAGAGTTTCTGGCTCTCAACCCTGGGGGGAGCCATAAGGTGGTGATGGGGATGGGGAAGGAAGGACAGGGAGAGCTTCTCAACTGCTGAAGCGAGGATACGTGTCTGGGAGGAAGCGAAACAACACTTCCCTAACGGATCCAACGAGAGATAAGGGGAATGTTCATTTATCTTCGCCTAAATCCACCACCCACCCTCTCAGCACAGAAGCTGACCTCTCTATGACCAGCCAGAGGTGAGGTCCCCAGCCAGCTGACAAACCGTAGTGGGAGTGGCCGGACCTTCAGGAGCTAGGGCTCTTTGAACAAATGGACCCATCAATTCGCCTAAAACAGCACTGTCCAATAGGAATACAGTGGGAGCCATATACAGAATCAAAAATGCCTAATAGTCATATTAACAAGTAAAAAATAGAGAATTATTTTTATTTTTATTTTTTAAAATATACTATTATTTTTTANGAAGGACACTTTTTAATTTATTTAATGTTTTTGTTTATTTATTTTGAGAGAGAGAAGGAGAGAGAGCGAGCAAGTGCACAAGTAGGGAATGGGCAGAGAGAGGGGGAGAGAATCCCAAGCAGGCTCTGNGAAAAAAAAAAAAAGATGAGGCAACCACAACTCAGAAATCTTAATTAACTAGCTGATGATCTCATGGCCAGCAAATGGTAGGATCAAGATCAAGCCCCTTTAGTGTGAGTCCAGAGTATAGACCAGATTCCATCAACACACATTCTTGCCGTGCCGGTCGATCCTTGGTAGGGCTGTGGTGAGATCCGACACACTCGGGCTTCCCTTCTAACCTTACGTGTGTGTGCCTTGTCTGTGTGGCTGTGCTTCTATCTGCCTCCTNAGCCCCGATTGGAATTAAATTTAATAATCTGTTTTATTTAACTCAACATATCCCAAGAACTATCACTTCACCATGTAACTGACATACAAAATATCAAAGAGACATTCTACATTCTTTTTCCTTTTTGTCATGAATCCTTCAAATCAAACCGACAGCACATCTCAGTTCAGACCAGCCACATTTTAAGGGCTCAGGGGCCCCAATCTGCTAGGGGCAACCATACCTTGCCCAGCACTGGTCAAACACGTCACAAGCCAGTCACACACATACGTTCCCAATGTACCCTTGGCGCCTAATTTCAAAGCTGCATTAGCCTTGTGTCCAACACTCACAGATATTAACTCCTTCCGGGGAAGTCTGGAGACCAAAGGAAGAAGATCCCAGGTGTTTGGGCTCCCGGAAGAGGAAGTTATGCGTGCAGTGTCCCTCTTCCTACACTCCTAGACTATATTCCCCAGATGCCTGAAGTCCCCATGCTGTCTGCTTAGGGTCCTCGCTTCCACAAAAAGAACTGGATGTATAATCTAGCTCCCGTGAAACTCCTATGTCAGCAGAAAGAAGAGAACCAACATTGTGTAACCTTCTGCCTTTTCCTGATTCTTTCCCAGGGCTTCAGAGTCCCTCTTTACTCCCTCTCCTTCCCTCATGCTGGCTGCCCCGTGTCTGGGGAAGGTCAGTGCCCACATGAGTCCTCTGGGAGCGTTGCAGGCTCTCAGCAGATGGGGGCCTGGGTATATGAATTATGAGTGACCCAATGTGTCCCATGTCCTGCAATGCTTACATTTTAAACAGTTATGCCTGGGGAGAAGAATATTCAATTCAAAGAAATGAACACATAATGGTGGAATTTTAGGTACTATTGATCCTGAATTAAGGAGAGGGGATATTTTTTGGATGACAGTCTTTAGGGGTTCTCAGTGTAGCGAGCTACTTGGTTGCCTAATCCCATGTCCCTTCCTTCTTTCTGCAAGGATTGTTTGGACCCTGCTTATAGGCTCAGTGTTCCTCGAACTGGGAATGGAGGTTAGTAAGTCAGTACCTCACAGGTGGTCCTTCTCTGGACCTGAACTCTTTTTTTTTTTTTAAGTTTATTTATTTTGAGAGAGAGCAAGAGAGAGAGAGCAGGGGAGGGACATAAAGAGAGGGAGAGAGAGAGAATCCCAGCCAGGCTCCACAGTCTTTGCAGAGCCTGATGCAGGGCTCAAACTGTGAGATCATGACCTGAGCTGAAATCAAGAGTTAGACCCTCAGCCAAATGAGATACCCAGGTGCCCCTGAACTCCTGTCTTTAGAATTCAAGTCCTTGCTTTTTCCACAGGACCAAGCCCACTCCTCTTTCCTGCCTTTCTCTACACCATCAGCTTTTAAACCTGCGGGCTAAGCACTGTCCATTTCCTTGGTTATTCGGGCCAGCCTGGCAGTGTATTAAATCTTCTATTTGCCTTCCTCTCTATAGGTGTGGTTTGGATTTAGTCTTAATGGTAGTAATAGTTCTGTTTATGGAGCATCTATAATGGTGGTAGGCACCGAGGGAGCTTGGTGCTTCATACACGTTACATCATTAATCTTCACAACAGTGCTAAGTACATGTTGTTATCCTCATCTTAAAGATGAGGCAACCACAACTCAGAAATCTTAATTAACTACCTGATGATCTCATGGCCAGCAAATGGTAGGATCAAGATCAAACCCCTTTAGTGTGAGTCCAGAGTATAGACCAGATTCCATCAACACACATTCTTGCCGTGCCGGTCGATCCTTGGTAGGGCTGTGGTGAGATCCGACACACTCGGGCTTCCCTTCTAACCTTACGTGTGTGTGCCTTGTCTGTGTGGCTGTGCTTCTATCTGCCTCCTCCATCCGGACTTTTACTCCTGGGACTGAAGCTCACTGTGACCACAGCCTACGTCGCTGAGACCCTTACATCCTGCCCCAGAGCTTGCCTACCCAAGGCTATGCCTGTTCCTTCCAGCTGCTAGATGGAATCTTGTGAACCGTGAAGCCTCCTGCTTGACTACATTCATGATCTCTACCTGTAGATGGTTGNGCCAAATGAGATACCCAGGTGCCCCTGAACTCCTGTCTTTAGAATTCAAGTCCTTGCTTTTTCCACAGGACCAAGCCCACTCCTCTTTCCTGCCTTTCTCTACACCATCAGCTTTTAAACCTGCGGGCTAAGCACTGTCCATTTCCTTGGTTATTCGGGCCAGCCTGGCAGTGTATTAAATCTTCTATTTGCCTTCCTCTCTATAGGTGTGGTTTGGATTTAGTCTTAATGGTAGTAATAGTTCTGTTTATGGAGCATCTATAATGGTGGTAGGCACCGAGGGAGCTTGGTGCTTCATACACGTTACATCATTAATCTTCACAACAGTGCTAAGTACATGTTGTTATCCTCATCTTAAAGATGAGGCAACCACAACTCAGAAATCTTAATTAACTACCTGATGATCTCATGGCCAGCAAATGGTAGGATCAAGATCAAACCCCTTTAGTGTGAGTCCAGAGTATAGACCAGATTCCATCAACACACATTCTTGCCGTGCCGGTCGATCCTTGGTAGGGCTGTGGTGAGATCCGACACACTCGGGCTTCCCTTCTAACCTTACGTGTGTGTGCCTTGTCTGTGTGGCTGTGCTTCTATCTGCCTCCTCCATCCGGACTTTTACTCCTGGGACTGAAGCTCACTGTGACCACAGCCTACGTCGCTGAGACCCTTACATCCTGCCCCAGAGCTTGCCTACCCAAGGCTATGCCTGTTCCTTCCAGCTGCTAGATGGAATCTTGTGAACCGTGAAGCCTCCTGCTTGACTACATTCATGATCTCTACCTGGAGATGGTTGTTGCCATGTACATCAGCTCCTCTTTAAATGGCTCAAGCACATCTATGTCAGCCCATGTTGGGACTGCTACATGTAAAGCCACCATAGGGACTCGCACTGTGTCATGAAATTACTATGAGAGATGTCCTGTGTGCCCTGACCCTCCAGTCTTCAAGTGTTTTTTCTGTCATTTCATAATCTCCCATTGGGCTCGCTTGCTTGCTTGCTTGCTTGCTTGCTTCCTTCCTTCCTTCCTTCCTTCCTTCCCTCCTTCTTTCTTTTCTTTTCTTTCTTCCTTTCTTTCTTCCTTCCTTCCTTCCTTTCTTTCTTTCTTTCTTTCTCTCTCTCTCTTTCNTAGATGGTTGTTGCCATGTACATCAGCTCCTCTTTAAATGGCTCATGCACATGTATGTCAGCCCATGTTGGGACTGCTACATGTAAAGCCACCATAGGGACNATTTCAGGAGTAGAATCCAGTGATCGATCCCCTCTGTATAACACCCAGTGCTCATCCCTAACAATGTCCTCCTTAATGCCCCTTGCCTTCTAGCCCATCCCCCACCCACACCCTTCTAGAAACCCTCTCTTTGTTCTCTACATTTAAGAGTCTCTTATGTTTTGTCCCCCCCCCATTTTTATGTTATTTTTGTTTCCCTTCACTTCTGTTCATTTGTTTTGTATCTTAAATTCCAAATATGAGTGAAGTCATTCCTAATGAGCTCCTTAACTCAAAATCTATTCTCAGCCAAACTCCTATTTTGTGACCTGGTTTAGGATTTGCTATCTAGAACTTTACACGGTTTCCAGTCTCTGCCTTCAACCTCACCCACTGTAATGACTGCTGGGGAAGATGTCCATGTCCCTGTGATCTACCACAACTTGTAGGATTTGCCCCGGTGTTTTTCCCTGGCTTCTACCTATCGGCGGGGNCTTCGTGGGGCCATGCCCAAAATGATATTAATCCCTCTTGCTTGATTATTGCCAATTTTCAGGTCATTCTTCTAGAACTCACCCACCACTGAGATCCTAGCATGCTCAGTAGCAAATCAGCATAAATTATAGCATCCACATTCCCCCGATGTTCAGAGAGTCTCTGCCTCACTGCTGTGCCCTGTTCTTACGTCAGGACTCCCTTTCTCTAGAGCTGAGGCAGCACGGGTTTGCCAGGACCCAGTGCCTGGCTTTCCCCACCACACTGCCCTCGCTGCTGTTGGCCCATCCACATAAGGACCTTGCTGACACCAACTGCCTGTTTGGATGGCTGCCGTGTGCCCCTACCCCCTCGGAGCGCGCCAGCTGGCCAGACACCCACCCAGGCCCAGTCTCTGCCTCGCTGACACTCACTGTCTTATAACCCCCGTTGCCCCGATCGTGTGTTCCGCGCACCAGTCTGTCTGGTGTCTGGTCCTGGCCGTTCCTCATCTGGCCTCTGTCCCTGGCTCTGATGTTTAAAATCCAGTTGCAGAGACTGACTGCCTGCAGCACAGAGCATGGCTCACCCCCTTCCCCACACACGGGCTTCTCCTGATTTCTAGAGGCTTCATATGTGTACATCATCTCCTGAATTAGGTTTGGAGTTCCCTTAGGTTAATAGCTGTATTTTATCCTGAACTAATTCAATGTCTGTGCAGTTCTTATTGTGTCCTTAGCCCTGTGCTGGATCCTAGGGTGGGTGAGTGGGCGGGGGCGGCACAGCATCATGAATCAACAAGTGGCCTTATGCCTGGAATAAGTCTTTGAAAAGAAATTTGTCCTTGAAGTTTGTACCTGATCTCAGCACTGGATGGTAGAGCTTGTTGTGGATCTTGACCTTGTATCCAAGTTCACTGCTTCCCTGATGTATGTTCAATACCCTGTACAGATCTTTGATTTAAACCCTTAGTACATGTGTCTCGGTCGCTTCATGGCTGGGGCTGAGAACATGCGTGTGGAAGAGAAATCCACTGGTTTGAGAATCTGCGAGACCACGAGGTTCTGGTCTGTGCAGGGTATTAATGTGTAAGAGCTATTTCCGGGCTTCCCTAGAGACTGGCCAAGAGTCCTAACCTAGTTGTCTTGCTGGCCTGACAGGGCTGAGAAGGTCCGAGC
>NW_027530857.1:4271969-4290041 GCF_008692635.1 Crocuta crocuta
CGTGGGTTGTTCGTGGCCTTGAGTTGGAAAACCATTTGCATTTACAGTGTATTCATCCTTTTTGTTGATGCATGGGTTTTTTTGTACACAGTTCTCAATTCTTTAAGAGATGACAACAAATTTTGGTTTTCTACTGTCACGTGAGAACATTAGGTTTCGGCAAAGCGTCACTGTGTAAGGAAAATAAAGTGCTTCTGTAAAAACAAAACGAAAGAAAGAAACATGGCCTAATATATAAGGTCATATGACTGATCTTCCAAATTGGGAGACTTTTGAGAATGAAAGGAATCCTAAAAATAGTTAACTGGTCTACAGCCAGTGCAAAGCAGGCCCATCAGGAGAAACTGGGAGTTACGTCACACTTCTTATATGCAGGCTAGCTTGGCCTTTGCAGGCTCAGCACACTGAGTGTGCTTGTGTGCGAGGTCTGGCGAGTGGCAGTGCTGGGTCCAGAGCTGCTGTCTCCTGACTCCCAGCCCTCATTGCTCCTCTTGTCTCCCATCTGAATCTTTGCCCTTTAGGCATTTGCAATCTAGTAACTAATGTACGAGAATCAGGGGAAAAAAGGACACTGTATGTCAATGAACTGCCAAGTATGTGATACAGGCAAGCACTTTACAAATGGTGTTTTAGAATGTTCCAGGCTTCTTAGGCTACCAACAGAGTGGTCACCAGACACCCATAACCCCACTTCTACCTGAGTCCCTGGTTAGATCTGGTTTCTGCACTGGCTTCTGCTGGATTTTTGTTCTCAGTAAAGAGTTAAGGACCAAAAAAGCGTGAAATCTTTTGGTAAACAATACATAGAATGGCCAGTCAGAGGAGGGAGAGATCTTCTGTTGGTTGGCTTTTAGAGGCCGTGGTCAATGAGTTAGGCCTTAAAAGATGGGTGTCATTTAGATACTTCTAATGTACTTCCAACCACATCCAACTCAAAAGCCTGATCAAAATTGTTGTTTAATAGATACTAGTTGACTTTTTTGCCCTCATGTACACCCAAAAACATTTTGGATACATTTGTATCCGAGCGCCTGTCAATGGCTCAGTGGTCAATGGCCACAGTGATATTAAACGGACACATGATAAGTTTCAATGCGAGGGCGCCTGGGTGGCTCTGTCAATTAGGCGTCCAAGTAAATTTCAGCTCAGGTCATGATCTCATAGTTTTGTGAGTTTGAGCTCCTTATCAGGCTCTGCACTGACAGTGAGGAGTCTGCTTGGGATTCTCTCTCTCTCTCTCTCTCTCCCTCTCTCCCTCTCTTTTTCTCTCTCTTTCCTCTGCTCCTCCTCTACTTGTTCTTTCTCTCAAAATAAATAAATAAATTTAAAAAGATAAGCTTCAGTGCTAGGTCAGTTTTTAGCGAGAGGTAGGGGTGTGTGTGTGTGTGTGTGTGTGTGTGTGTGGCTTAACCCTGGAGCTTCAGATTAGATCGCTTGCAAAAATAGTTAAGTTGAATTCCATCCCATCTACAAAGATTTTCTATTTTAAAAAAGGTGACCAGTGCAGCTCTCTAATCTTCAAAGATACGCCGCCACCTTTCTGTGACCCTGGAGGATGTAGAAGGCACTCTGTCTCCCTCCACTTTGTGAAGATAGGAAGTCACTTCTCTCATTCCTTCCAGAAGCATAAAGATCTACCACATGCAGACTAGAGAACCAGACCGTCTGTACTCATTCAAATTAGAAATGGACACCTGGTGACTTGCTATTTAGTGCCTGATATACACCAATGTGCATGAAATGAATAGAGCACTATGCAGAAGTTGAGTTATCACTAATCATCAGCGACAAAGTGCCTTGAATACTCACACATATGGGCAACTAATAACCTTATTTATTTATTTATTTATTTATTTTTAAGTTTATTTATTTTGAGGTAGGGAGAGGTAGAGAGACAGACAGACAGACAGAGAGACAGAGAGAATCCCAAGTAGGCTCTTCATGGTCAGCACGGAGCCCGATGCAAGGCTCGAACTCATGAACTGTGAGATCATGACCTGAGCCAAAGTCAAGAGACATCCAACTAGCTGAGCCACCCACGTGCCCCTATTTATTTATTTTTAAGTAATCTTTACACCTAACATGGGACTCAGGCTCACAACCCGCAGATCAAGAGTTGCATGGTCTGCTGACCTAGCCGGCCAGAGGCCCCGAGCCTTGTTTGTTTTTAAACATACCTTCAAATAGTTGCTATTCGTTGAGTGTAAGCACTTGACATACCTTATCTTGTGTAAGATTGGACGCCAGGAAGTGGGTGTCATCAGCACCATTTTCTCAGTGAGGAGAGGGGCGCAGGAAACCAAGCGACTTTACTAAGGCAGCAGAGCTAAGCTCTGAATCCACATGCTTATGAAGCACTCTCTTTCTCTTAAGCAACGTGCTGTACTCTCTTATCAAAGGCTGTAATCAAATACTGATTCTTGATTTTCATGGGACATTTTTGACTAGGGAGACAGCACCTAGAAGACTCCGCATCCTAGAAGGTGATTAATGCTAATGAAATGCATATAGGGCGTCTGGGTGGCTCAGTTGGTTAAGCATCCAACTCTTGATTTTGGCTCGGGTCATGATCTCACTGTTCGTGAGTTTGATCCCCGAGTTGGGCTCTGCAGTAACAGTGAGAGATTCTTGGGATTCTCTCTCTCCCTCTCTCTTGGTCCATTTCCTGTTCTCTCTCTCTCTCTCTCTCAAATAAATAAATTAACTTTAAAAAAAGAGAAATACTTCTCTTGGAAATTGTGATATGTTTAAGAGCAAGTGATATGATCAAGAAAGAGTTTGGTATTTAGTGCAAGCCATAGGAACTGGTGTAAACATTTCACTCACTTATTGCCTGTCCAAAGCATATCTAAAACCCAAAGATTCCACTTCTCTCTTGCCTCATCATGACAAGATACGGCAAAGACATTTCACTATCACCCCTAAGGGAAGTTACACTCCTGGGAAATTAATAGCTATTTAACACTGGCCGAAAAAAAGTGTCTCAAATTTAGACTTACATCAAGGTAGTGTAGAGACCGTGCTAAATAGCATCAGACCTGTAGTCTGCACACCCATAAACCTTTGTATTTTGATTTCACAACATTTTGTGCTCCACTTATCCTCTTAACTGCATTTCAATGTATGTCACAAGAATTTCAGCTCATGTCTTTTAGCTAGTAAAATAAATGTACTCATGAGCTTCAGAAACACAAATAGGAAATCAACTTATACTGAGAGACAATGAAGGATTAGGAAAGAAAAATTCTGGTGTCAGGAAGAGAACCGACAAGAGAATTGACATCCAGGAAGAAAAGAAGAACGGGACTTCGAGGAAGACTCAAAGAACAACAGTGTGTAGAGTGAAGGTTGATAACCAAGCTGGGTGAGTCTTAGCTTCTAAAAATATGAGTGGGTGAAATTCTGGACTGAGAAAAGTGGACTTGATTCCCAGCATTTTCTCTGATGTCTGTGACCTTGAGAAACCCAATTATTCTGTACCTCAATTTCTTTATCTGTAAAATGGAGTCATTCACCACCTACTCAACTCCCCTTGTGGTTTTAAAGATTACAAAGATAAGGATTGCAAAATGCTCTGATGAAATGCACTGCACCGACATGGAATATTTCTCTTACTAGAAGCTACACTGTATTTCACCCTCAATTTCCTCTTACTAAAGTGTCCTAAAGTCATATTCTAAGACAAATCATCAGGCACTCTTCACATTTCTCTATCTTGGGTAATTACTTCCTCATTCTCTTTTTTCGGGTTCTTATTTGTAATGCACAAGAAGTCAAAAGTTTATTAGGTATTCCAAGGGTCATGTACTCCCTGAATTGGAGTACATGCCTACAGTTAGTGTCTTCAATTTCAAGTTTATTTATAAGGGTATGGGTGGTAGAAATAGGAAATCGGATATTGTATCTTGAAGAACGCACTTTTTATGATAAAGATCAATCATTGTTATATACAGTGTAAAGGGTTTTTAAAAGTTTATTTGTTTATTTTGAGAGAGAGAGAGAGAGGGAGGGAGACAATGAGTGGGGGGGTGGGCAGAGAGAGGGAGGGAGAGAATCCCCAGTGGGCTCTGTGCTATGAATACAGAGCCCATTGTGGGGCTTGATCTCATGAACTACGAGATCATGACCTGAACTGAAATCAACAGTCACACGCTCTTGCGACTGAGCCACCCAGGTGCCTCTATGATGTAAATTTTTTAATGAGTGCATTGATTAGGAAGACAGGAAAAAATAATTATTATAGGAAAACACAGAGGATTGCTAGCATCCTGTTATGCTCACTTGGAATTTGAGTTTTATATTATAAGAAGATTGAGTCAGCTGTGATTTTTTGGGGAGGTAGTGGAACACTGCCTGCAAAACCATAGCAGCCTAGAAACAAGTGTGTCTTTTCACCGACACTCTACAGGGCTTAGTTACTGATTTACTGTTTCCAGAGCACAATATTTTCTGGTCCATTAGTAAAGTACTCTAAGATGAAACCTCAGTGCAGCTGTAACTATTGAAACACAAACTGCCGCCATCTTGAAAAAGCACTGGTCCTGCTCTCAGGATATCAGCCAAATAAACTATGGAAAAGAGGCCGTAAACTGAAGAAGGATGGGATGGGGCATCTAGAAGATAAAATTTCAGTTCTGGCATTTTTTCACTTCCTGTCTTCCATCCTGGGCAATGCACCCACCCAATTAGTGACTCACTCAGGACAGCTCAGGGCCAGTGGTGTTCTGTGGACCAGGCAGGGAGGAAATGGGCTTTGCCTTTTAAAGAGCTCTACCTCAGTGGAAAGAGGGTAGACTAGTCAGGACTGGGAAATAGAAGTTGTGTTGTGAGACAGGGGAAATTATCAGGGGTCATGTGCATCTTACCAAGCTCGAGTCAGAACCCAGAGGAGAGGAGCCAAGGAAAAAGAAATCCAAGACGGGCGTCACTCACCAATACCACCGGGTGCCTGAGGCAGGGCACTGCTCCAAGCAGAGATCTGCACCAGGCAGCGCCCGGTCCTGAGACCTGAGAAAGACTTCTGAGCTGCTATATGTGCCAAGTGCTCTGTTAGCCAGCGAGGATCCTGTTATTCTCGTCACTTACTATTCAGTCCAGTTTTTCTGCTGGTAATAACTCCATGAATTTCTTTCAGGGAACCATTCCCACCATCCTTGCTCAACCCACATGGCTTAGAGAACCTCAACCCCCAGCTCTGGGCACAGAGCAGGTGCCTCAGGGCTGGCCAGTCACCACAGTGAGTCCCTGTGGCTAGTGACTGGTTCAGAGATGGCCGTGTCACTCAGGCTCCTCCAATCAGAATAAACCCAGAATTTAAGAGGGAAGTGCTGGGAAGACATTTTTCTCCTGGGATTTCTAGCAGTAAGAATGAAGTCAGCTGGAATTGCCAGGACCCACCGCACGGCACCTAACCTACATCGTGGGAGGTGGAGCTAAGATGGAGAAAAATGGAATTCTGAAGATATTATTAGAGCCTCTGGATCCAGGCCAAATCAGCTTGGCACTAGCCCTGAACTTTCCAATTTTATGAGCCAATGGTTCTCTTTCTCTTTAACTCCTCCTTGGCATAAGCAAGTTTGAATTAGTTTTTATGTCCTTTACCGTCACCACTGAGAGAGTTTTGATACAGGGACAGAAATGAAAAGGTGTCATGCTTGATACTGAGGCTGCTGACGAGTGGTCAGTGCAGATTTAGAGATACCTTCCCAGCGTGGGGGGCACAGCAGAGGCGGCAGCTGATTGTGCCTGGGGAGTAAGTTCCCGTGCCCTGGGGAGGGTAACATTTGGTGACTAGCCCACACTCCTACGGACCATAGACATACATTCTCTCTTCCTACACGCCTCAAGCTAATTAGTTCTAGGAGGGTCCAGTGGTCTGGAAAGAATTTCTGGCAACTCCTTTTCTTCTCCAATTTCCCCTAGTCAGTGCATTTCCATTAAGTGGTGGATATTGCCGAAGACCCTATGGTCAAGTCAAAGATGGAGCTGTTGAAAATGACAAGAGAAAATATTTTCCTTTCTTTAGGGAAGCTGTAATTGGCATTAACCCCCACCCCCACCCCACAGCAAGAATAGGTCCTGTGAATGACCACCACTAACAAAAAAGCATGACTTACTGCACTGTCAAATATTTCTTATGGGGATATAAGCTCAGACATACTCCTGAAAACCAGGGGATTCCTGGATTCATACAGTGCTTGTGCCCTCCTGCAAGCTGGTAGCCTCCTTCCGCCTTCAGCAACATTTGCTGCGGAATGATTTCTGTAGTGTTTTGAATTTGCAAGATTTGCTTGAGGAAGACTGGTGATATTCCCTGGGACACACATCTGTCTTTGCAAGGCTGGCATGGAGGAGGCAGAAGAGTAAAGTGGAGAGAATGTGACCTTAGAGTCAGATGGATCTATTTTGATTTCTTACCGCACCCAATCAGGATAATTCACTTCTGCGAACCTTGATCGCATTCATAAAGGAGGATAATAGTAGCTCACTCGTGTGGTTTCTGGGAAGAGTGAATGGAACCTTGCACACTGCTGTCCCATTCCACATTCATGATGAAATTAATGATTATAATTGGGTTATAAATGGTTATAAATAGATGCTTATATCATGATGAAGTAAATGGTTATAATCAGTGTGTATTCTCTTTGCATTCTCTCTCTAAAAACCAAGATTTTTAAAGTTTTTTTAAGTTTTTAAAATTTACTTATTTATCTGCTTATTTTTTATTTTTAATATAAAATTTACTGTCAAATTGGCTTACATTTTAATTTACTTTTTAAAAGTTTATGTGTTTATTGTGAGAGAGACAGTGTGAACAGGGTAAGGGCAGAGAGAGAGTGAGACAGAGAGAGACTCCTAAGCAGGCTCTGCGCAATCAGTGCAGAGCCCGGCGTGGGGTTCGATCCTACAAACTGCGAGATCATGACCTGAGCCAAAACCAAAAGTCAGATGCTGAAACCACTGAGCCACCCAGGTGCCTCAAAAAACCAAGATTTTGTAAATTTCTAAACAGACCTCTACTTTTCCTTCTTTCAATTCAGTGTGCCCCCGCCTACTTACTGTTTTCCATTCCCCAAGTACGAGGGCCATTATTCCCAGAGTAAATTCCTCTCCGTGACCTCTACAGGAGCAGTGAAACTGGCGGCCCACGTGTCCAGCTGGGATTCCAGTGGGGAGGGTAAACTATAGGGAGAGACCCACTCCCCTAAAAGGGAGGTTCTCGCCCCTGGCTGAGGTCAGGTAGCAGATTTCTTCTCCACTTTCTCTGCTTTCACCCACGCCTGCACTCAGCGGATTCTGTCACACGGTTCAGCTTCCTTGCAGAGCCCCCCCGCCCCCCCGCCCCCAGAGTGCATGCTCCTTGAGGACAGAGACATGACCTTTCCTTCATTGCTTGCTCTCAGTGCCTAGACAGCTCTATGATGTGAGGCAGGCACACCATGACTCTTCAGGAAGCACCGTGTTAGCAAATGAATCCAGAACCCTCACTGCCTTCCCTTTCTCAGTGTCTCCCCAGGGCTCTGTCTGGATTTGGAAAAACGTGAAAGGGCTGATTGGAACCCCCTTGCTGGAGTCGAGGGCTGTCCTTCACTTTCTTAGCTTGGTAACCCATGTACACATCTGGAGATCTTAAACTGGCTCTGAAGGTGGACGGAGATACTTTGGTGGCTCAAAAGAGATTAAACTGGGCACATGAAAAACCCAAGTTGACTTTCTAGTGCCCCTTTCCCTAGAGCTAGAACCATTCAAAACATGTAATTTCCAGCTGGATATTCCATTCCATTATATGTATATTATTAAGGAACTGCTTTAAACTCATAGGAGCTCGGACCCCCCAAATAATAGTAGCATAAGTGAGACAATTTTGTTGGTCTCTCACAAAATAAGGAGGCTGGAGGGAGGTGGTCAAGGGCTGGTGAGATGGCTGGTGACATCAGCAACCAGCCTCCTTCTGGCTTCTTCTCTGCCATCCTCGGCACGTGGCTTCTGTCTTCACAGGAGCCTGCAGGTGCTAAAAACATCACATGTAACATCAGAGGAGGGACAGAGGACGAATGAGTACTTGTCAGCCGAGGAGACCCCTTTAAAGAGCTTTCCCAGAAACCCTGGGCAAAGTCTTCCATTTCACCTCCTTGGCCATTCATTCTGCAAGGGGACGTGGAGATGGAGTAAAGCGTGACGTATTCACACCTCCCCAGTATAGACGCTGGTGAAGAAGAGAATGAATACCGGCTGGGCAATTAGCAGTCCCTGACCAACTATTGTATCCAAACGAGTAAACGAAGATCACGGGATTCATCCTGCAAATTTATGGAGAAATACTCGGGACGATGGAAAAGCGGGCTCGAGGAGGCCACGCGTAGGGGACACGTCCCAGAGCCACACTGCAGGACTGGCCTGCTGAGCTGGCTGCTGCCTCCAGACCCCCAACCATGCTGCCTCTGCACCAATCTGGATGCTGCGCGTCGCAGAATAACCAAATGTCTCCAGTGTTGTGCTTGCCAGAAAAAAACAAAACAAAACAAAAAAAAACTCTGCCTCCTTCTGTGACTTCTTTCCTCCCTCCAAGTTTGGCACAGTTAGAGTGTCAGGATTACTGTCCCGTGAGGGAGCCTCTCTTCCTATAAAAATCCTTCCTGTAAGGAGTTTAGAACAAATGTGTAAATTGACGGGCAACATTTGCCCTGATAATGTAACTTGATCATATAATACACAAATTTGCCATTTTCAGTAACTGCGTGTGTCCTTTCCTTTGGGAAATCATTCATTTGCTTATTTACTTGATCAACACTATTAAGGACGTGCTTTGTGTCAGCATCATGCTAGGTGCATAAAACGTGAAGTTCAGGTTTGTGCTGGGGGTGACATGAGGGCCAAGAGAGAAGTGATTTGTGGAGACCTGACGGGCGCCGGCGATCCCCTCTCATGGCCAGTTGTCTGTTTCTGGGAAGGACTGCGGCTTTCGCACCTTCCCACATATCAAGAACAGCCGGAATTTAAACTTTCATGTGAACTCTTTGCTTTCTTTTTAAAAAAAAAATGTTTTAGGCGAGCCGGGGTGGGTCAGTCGGTTAAGCATCCGACTTCAGCTCAGGTCATGATCTCACAGTTCGTGGGTTCGAGCCCCGCGTCGGGCTCTGTGCTGACAGCTCAGAGCCTGTTCCAGATTCTGCGTCTCCCTCTCTCTCTGCCCCTTCCGCACTCATTCTCTGTCTCTCAAAACTGAATAAATGCTAAAAAAAAATTTAAAAAATTTTTTTAAGTTTATTTATTTTGAGAGATAGCAAGTGCGAGTGGGGTAGGGGAAGAGAGAGAGGCAAAGAGAGAGAATCCCAAGCTGGCTCCGTGCACTGTCAGCATGGAGACTGATGTGGGGCTCCATCTCACGAACCACGAGATCATGACCTGAACTGAAATCAGGAGTCCACCACTTGACCGACTGAGCCACTCAGGCACTCAGGACTTTGTACATTCTTTTTTTTTTTTTTTTTTAATGTTTTATTTATTTCTAGGAGAGAGAGAGAGAGAGAGACAACGTGAGCAGGGGAGGGTCAGAGAGAGAGGGAGTCACAGACTGAAACAGGCTCCAGGCTCTGAGCTGGCAGTCAGCACAGAGCCCGATGCGGGGCTCGAACCCACGAACCGCGAGATCATGACCCAAGCGAAAGTCGGACGCTTAACCGACTAAGCCACCCAGGCGCCCCAGGACTCTTTACATTCTTAAAACCAATGATTAAAAAAATTTTTAATGTTTATTTATATTTGAGAGAGAGAGAGCGAGAGAGCAGAGGAGGGGCAAAGAGAGGGGGAGACAGAATCCAAAGCAGGCTCTAGGCTCCAGGCTGTCAGCACAGAGCTGGATGTGGGGCTTGGACTCATGAGCTGTGAGATCATGACCTGAGCTGAAGTCAGACACTCAACTGACTGAGCCACCCAAGTGTCCCAAAATCAATGACTTTTTTTTTTTTTTAAACACTAACTGGACATTAGAATAATCCAGAAATCTTTAAAAAAAAATGCTCCAGCCTAGTCATTAGAAAAACATCAAACGAATCCCAGGTGAGGAGCATTGTATAAATACCTGACCAGGACTCCTCAGGACTGGCACGATTACCCAGACCAAGATAAGTTTGGGCAACTGTGGTGACAAAGAAACATAAGGACATGTGACAACTAAATGTGACATGGTAAACTGGATGAGATCCTGGGACAGAAAACAATCACTAGGGAAAAATGAGGGAAGTCTGAATAAAGTATGACTTCCGTTAGTAATACTGGAGCAATAACGATTCATTCATGTAACATCCGTGCCCCAGGCATGTAAGATGGTAAGAGGGAAAGCGGGCTGGGTGGTATGAGAAGATACTCAGTACTATCTGCAATAATTCTGTAACTGTCAAACTGTTCTAGAATTAAAGGCATTGTAAACACAGATTCTGACGTCTCGGACCCTTCCCAGGCCAATTGAAGAAGAATCACTAAGAGGGTAGGACTCAGGCAGTGACAGTTTTGGAAAATGTTCCAGGCGATTGTGACATGCAGTTGGGGTTGAGAATCAGCGCTTTGCATTTGGCACTCGACACCTATATTTTAAAAACACTGTAATGGTAAAACAAAACATCTGTGGGGCCATATGCAGCCTGTCACCACCAGTTTGGGAATTCTGCTGTACACGTTCAAGAAAATTATAGTACAGTTAGGGAGAAACACATATGATCAAAGACAGAAGTCATGGCTGAAGCGTGTACAGCATATGAGTCTCGGAGAAGCAGTGAGGTTCAGGTGGGAGAGGAAAAGGCGGTGGCGGTCAGTGTGACGGGGAAGACCTGAGAAACACCTCCCGACATCTTTTCCCACTGTTCACCTGTTTTCTTTCCCTGTACCTTGTCTGCTATTATTGTCCCAGGGGAGTGTCGGGGGGAAGCACGTCCAATCCAGTGACTGATGGTTGATCAGACTTGCTTCTCCAAGAGTGGCCGTCCATCGGCTAGCCCCACTGGCGTCACCTGGGGGTTCATTAGAAATGCTGGCTCTCGGGCCCTGTTCCAGAGCACTTGAATTGGAATCTGCATTTTAATAGCATCCCCAGGTGATTTATAGACACATCAACTTTTGAGAAGCACTGATGTAAGTAACTCCTGTAAGTCAGGAAGGGAAATTAGAAACGCATTCCAGCACTTAGAGAAGGCGCTGAAGAGATGAGGACAAACGTTGAGTGGTGAGTGTGGGACTTTGTCGTCAGAGGTGACCAAGGGAGTAGGAATGACCAGGCTGTATTGTGGCAGATTCCTTGTTTCTTTGGGGCCGATCCACCACATCATCACATCCAATATGGCGCAAGAACAATAGAACAGCGTTGGCAGAATATGGGTCTAAGTTTATGAGGGTGACACAGTGACCAGGGGCCTGTGGACACCCGGACGCTCTACATGCCTCAGAGCAAGGCTGTTAAAAGGGCCAAAACTCCAAAGAACTGATAAGGTCCCCTGGGCTCAGAATGAGGAGGCTTCAGAACATGGGGACAATGCCGGAGGTCATGGATTTCTGCAGCTGGTGTCATCACGGCATCTGAAAAACCAAGCTGGACCAGCCATATCTCACCAGCTACCACTTTAGTACATTCAGAAGCCCAATGAGGCGAGTGATGTCTCAGCACAGGTAGGGAGGAGATTGAGGCATGTCACCTCGCCGCAGGGAAGATCCGTGTTTCCTTGCACACAGGTGCCATCTTGGGAAGTGCCGGCGGTTGCATGAACTCTGAAAGGAAAGAAATCGTCTAGGGAGGTGTTGGAACTCTCCATATTTCCTGAAACCATTGGCTTTATTTATTTCTTTATTTTTTAAAATGTTTATTTATTTTTGAGAGAGAGAAGGACAGAGTGCGAACAGGGGAGGGACAGAGGGAGAGGGAGACACAGAATCTGAAGCAGGCTCCAGGATCTGAGCCGTCAGCACAGAGCCCGACACGGGGCTTGAACCCACGAACCATGAGATCATGACCTGAGCCGGAGTTGGACGCTTAACTGACTGAAAAACCCAGGCGCCCCATGAAAGCATTGGTTTTAAGCCTAAGGAGACTGCATACCTTTCATTGGCAAGTTGGGTACTTCCACTCGACTGCGCGTGTCCTTAGCAAGAATAATAGAAGACAGAGAAGATAAACATAGTATTTTTGGATATCTGAGCCGAAGTGCATGCATTTCCTGCTACATCAGGAAGGGCTTGTAGGGAAGTTTAAATTAAGGTTAACAGATGAGGAGTGTCTGCCAGGAAGACAAAGACTAGGGGAGGGCATTCTAGGCAAAGAGGCATAGAGTTGTCCACAGCACGATGGACTTGAACCCAAAGTCATCCAGACAGTTAGAGAATGTGGTGTGTTCAAGGGAAGAAAGACACTTGTAGGTAGGGCCAAATCTTGGAGGGCTTTGAATGCCATGCTGTTTGGATTTTATTTTTATGGGCACTGTGGAGAGGGAGAAGTAGATTTAAGTTTCTAGAATTAGTACCCTGGCACCACTGAGGAAAATGAGTTGGAAGAGGAGGGCTTTGGAGGCAGAGACCAGTGAGGAGGCTCCTACATGGGGGAAGAGCTGGAATAAGGTAAGGAAAGAAGTCATAGTTTTCTCTGGTGGATTACTGTGTGGGTGGTGTGGTCATTCCCGGAGAGAGGGGCTTGCAAGAGAAAAGGAGGTGATTCACACGGCATTTACCAGCCTCTGCTTCACCATCTCCCTATTGAGCATTCAGGCTGTTTGGAATATCTTGTTATTACAGTGCTGCTACGGGGACGCCTGGGTGGCTCAGTCGGTTAAGCTTCCGAATTCGGCTCAAGTCATGATCTCACAGTTCGTGGGTTCGAGCTAACAGCATGGAGCCTGCCTGGGATTCTGTGTGTGTCTCTCTCTCTTTCTGCCCCTCCTCTACTTGCACTCTCTCTCTGTCTCTCAAAAAGAAATAAATATTAAAAAAATTTAAAGTTCTGCCACGAACATTCTTATATAAACTATTATTTTTAAAATTTGGGGGTTTGAGGGAAATGAGACCATATCTCCAAATTATGACTGTTTTGTCAAAATGCGAAACAATTTCGTAAAGCTTTTAAATATTGTCAGGTTGCTTTCTGGAAAGACATGCCACTTTATACCTTACAAGCCGTTGTTAGTTATCTGTATATAGTTCTGATGTATTGGATTTTTATTCTATAGATCAATTTTAGCTACTTTAAAAGGTGGATCCAAGAGTTATTTAAATTTTGACTTCCATAATGAATGGTAAGCCTGTGAACTTTGTATGTATTGTTTTGCTAGATTTTTTCAGTCTACTTGTTCATCTCTTTTGATACCTTATCTTTGATTGAAAATAGCGGCTACCCCAACCCTCCATAGCTATGAAACTCTCATAGGTTAAGTTCTTTGTTTTATTTTGTTTTGTTTTGTTTTGTTTTGTTTTTTGAGAGAGAGAGGGTGAGAGCATGAGAGGATACACGGTGGGGAGAGGCAGAGAGAGAAAGAGAGAGAATTTTAAGCAGACTACATGCTTGGCATGGAGCCCAGCATGGGGCTCAATCCACAACCCTGGGACCATGACCTGAGCCAAAATCAAGAGCTGGATGTTCAACCAACTGAACCACCCAGGTTAATTTTTTTAAATAGACTTTATTACATTGTATGACAGAAGTAGTAATTCACATAATTTTTTTATTGATATCTAGTTATGCCGATAATGTTCATTAATAATGACTCCTTTCCCGTTTTATATTCCTTTTGGTCATCATTATTTTCTGGCTTTTAGAGCAAACTTCTGCTACATCTACTTCATTCATTGTTTTTTAAGGTATGTTACTAACTCATGGCAATTTCATTAAAATATGTGGATCTTCACTATAACCTGCCTCTTCATGAAACTCATAATTATTTTGTAAAAAGTGATATATTCTTTTTTTCCTTTTTCTATATTTGCATCTTTTTTACTTTATCTAAAATAACAATCGGGGTGTCTGGGTGGCTCAGTCGGTTGGGCATCTGAATCTTGAGTTCAGGTCAGGTCATGATCTCACCATTTGTGAGTTTGAGCCCTTCGTTGGGCTCTGTACTGGCAGTGCGGAGCCTGCCTGGGATTCTCTCTCTCCCTCTCTCTCTGCCCTTCCCATGCTCCCCTCTCAAAATAAATAAACTTAAAATAAAATAAATTAACAATGGACAGTTTTTCTAGTACAGTATAAAGTAAGATTAATGACAAAGGAAAATCTGACATATTCCTATTTTTAAGCTGAACTTTTCTAATATTCTGCATTAGGTGTGATAGTTTTTATCAGCTTTAAATATGCAATCTATCAAATTAAGAAAAATTCCCTTTAATTAAGAAAATATTTTATTTTTTAAGTTTTATTTATTTATTTTGAGAGAGACAGCGTGAGCTTGGGAGGGGTAGAGAAAGAGGGAGAGAGAGATCTCAAGCAGGCTCTGCACTGTCGGCGCAGAGCCCGGCTTGGGCTTGAACTCATAAAACCACAAGATCATGACATGAACTGAAACTGAGAGTCGGATACTTAACTGACTGAGCCAGGCGCCCAAAGAAAATATTTTATATTTAATCAAATGCTTTATTTGTATCTATTCATATTGTTGTGTGATCCTTACTCTTTCCTGTTAACACAATGAATCACCTTGATAGTGTTTTATGTGTTATATTAACCTTGCACTCATGGTGTAAACCTAATTTGTTCATTGGTGATAATGTGTCTTAGATGCTTAGAATGGCCTCGTTTCTTTCTTCCTTCCTATCTTCCTCCCTTCTTACCTCCCTTCTACTTTCTCCCTCCCTTTCTTTCCTCTTTCTTCTTTTCTCCCTTTCTTCCTTTGTGCCTATGCTAATTTAATTATAATTTTCTTCTTTGATATTGGCCTTCGGCTAGGGAAAGAAATCCAGGTTGAACTTACAAAATCAGTTCAGAAATGGATTGTCTTTTCTGGCTTTTTGAAACAACACGTGATATTATTAATTGTTGGTTGAAAGATCTGCCGAACCAGGTGTCTTTTGTCCTCCTTTGGTTTCATTGTGCTGTGACAGCTTTTCCTATTTTTTCTAGGTGGTTCTGTTGGCCTATTTTCCCCTCAACCATAGTAAGTCTAGTATAATAGATCATCTCCTCTTGCTAATTTTTCACCCAAGGGTCCCCGTAGGTCTCTTCTTAAAAAAGTTCTGGGGAAACCTCATGAGATGTTCTCTAGCAGGCTGCACCCATGGGATTGAAAGCCTGTATTCTTGCTATTTTCTTTGCTTATATATTTTATCTTTTTTGAAAACTCAACCATTTCATTTTAGCTATCAAGTATTTTAACATATAGTTGAAAATAATAGTCTTCCATTTCAGAGAAACAAAAAACTTTTGGCTCAAATTGTAGTTGCTTTTTTCTTGCACTAAATATTACTAGTGTGAGTTTTCCTCTAATTTCAATGATTAATACTTCTTAAAAATTGTCAACAAACCGATTATTGATTTTACCTTTTTCTGCCTCATTTATGCTTAGTTTATTAGTTCTCCATTTCTTTAGTTTCTCTCGATGCTTTTTTTCCTTTTTAAAAAGCAGATAATTTAGAACATTTATAAAATAAGAAAAATTATGGCTCATCCTAGGAACCAAAGACAACTATGATTATTTTGATGCATTTACTTGTGTATTATTTACATAATTGTCAGCTGTATGTACAACAGCTTTATATATTGTTGACCACGTGTATGTATTATACAGTATGAATATATTGTTAAAAATATATTAGAGGGACACCTGGGTGGCTCAGTCCATTAAGCATCCGACTCTTGGTTTTGTCTGAGGTCATGATCTTGCGGTTTGTGGGTTCAGCTCTGCATCAGGCTCTGTGCTGACGGTGCGGAGCCTGCTTGGGATTCTCTCTCTGTCTCTCTGCCCCTCTCCTGTTCATGCTCATGTTCTCTCTCAAGAATAAATAAACATTAAAAAAAAAATAAAATATATCTGAATTCTGTAGTAGATTTCATCCGATACAGGTTATTGTTTAAGAGATTAGTTTAAAATTTGAATCAATTCAGGGGTGCCTGGGTGACTCAGTCAATTGAGTGTCCAGCTTCAGCTCAGGTCATGATCTCACAGTCTGTGAGTTTCAGCCCCGTGTTGACTTTGTGCTGACAGCTCAGAGGCTGGAGCCTGCTTTGGATTCTGTGTCTCCCTCTCTCTCTGTTCCTCCCCAGTTCGTACTCTGTCTCTCTCTCTCTCTGTGTCTCTCTCAAAAATGAATAAACATTAAAAATTTTTAATAAAAAAATAAAAAATAAATAAAACTTAAATCAATGCTGCTATTGCCCTTTATTTCAAATTGCACTTGGGTTCAAACTCATTACCCTAAAATCAAGAGCTGCACACTCTACCAACTGAGCCAGCCAAGCACCCCTCTTTTTTTTCTTCATGTAATGAAATTTTTTGTGCCTTCTCTGACTGATATTTCTGATGACCCATTACACTGGAAAAAATGAATTCTTCTATGATTCCACATGAGTGTTAATTCCACCTAATTTATTATACTAATAAACTCTATACTTTCTTCACTAACTACAGTTCCTACCGATTTGTCATGTGGAACATTGACGCTTTGAAGTACAATGCTAATTTCTGCCTGTTTTTCCCTTGTGTGATGTTGTGGTGTTCTCAGACTTTTGTTGTTAATCACACCTTTTATTATTATGTAACAACTTTATTCATTTCACATTGAAATCAGACAGTGAGATAGCCACTCTTACTTAGAATCAAACAGGCAGACCATGTCAACCCCTTCTGTGGTATTGTCCCAAGCAGCTTTGTTGGCATAGGTATTGGTTTCCTGCGGCCGCCATTACAAAGTCCATGGGTTGCGTGCCTTGAACAACAAATATACTATCTCGCAGTTTTAGAGGCTTAAGTCTAAGATCAGAGCATCAGTGGGATTGATTTCTTCTGAGGGCTCTAGGGAGAATCCATTCCACGCCTGTCTCCCTGGCTTGTAGATGGCTGTCTTCTCCCTGTGTCTCTTCAGATTGTTTTCCTTCTGTTGTGTATCTGTGTTCAACTTTCTCCCCTTCGTGACACCAGTCAGATTGGTTAGGGCTCATCCTAACCCTCATTTTAACTTGTTACCTCTGTAGAGATCCTGTCTCCAAATAAGGTCCCATTCTGAGGTCCTGGCTGTTGGGACTACAGTATACAAATTTAAAAAGTTAAACATTTAGTATATGATGTTTTGGGGAGGATCCTCCATTCAATTGCATTGAATTCAACAAATCTTTATTGAGTACTCCAAACGCATTGAGTCCAATAACTCAGATAGTTTTACTCCTTTTTTGTATCTCCTTGTAAAATGTATTTTTATTTCTGCTACTCTCTTTTTTCTTTCATTCATAGGGTTTTGAAAAGTGTGCTTTGAACTCTGTATCTTCTTGAGATGATGATGATGATGATGGTGATGATGATGATGATCTTATCTAATTTGGTTACTTTTCTAACATTTTTAAACATTAATTATTTAACAACGGTGTTTACTTCTATGTTTCTCATACAAACTGGTGAGCTTTCTTTCCTAGGGGTGATAAGAAGTCAAAAACTTTTCTGTGAAGGTGCCATCCTTTAGCTGTGTGTGTGTGTGTGTGTGTGTGTATGTGTGTGTGTGTGTGTGTGTTTGTGTGTGTGTTTTCCTTTCCACCTGTCAGGCTTCTGGGTAAGATTTTATTTGAAGAAACCCATGGCTTCTCTTGTCTATATTCCCTCTACCAGGCCTGGTGCACCCATCCCCCAGCGCCTGTGAACCTAGGCTGCTTCTGACCCACAGCTGCCCCCTTGTCCAAAGAATTGCCCTCAGCATGGGGCTGCCTGGAGGTTACAACCCCACTCAGCAACCCTCAGCCAATGGCCAACTGACAGGGTACAAAAGGCTGGCCCCTTGCCTAGCGGGTACTGGACTCTGAAGTGTAGATTGGCTCCTGGGCTCCCTGGGGAAGAGGTAGAAGCCAGAGCCCAGCTGAGACCACATCTTATTCAGCGTTTGACCCCTGCCCTAGCCTGTAAT
>NW_027530857.1:4290061-4294905 GCF_008692635.1 Crocuta crocuta
CACCCCCCCGCCCTGGGACCACTTCCTCCACAAATCATTTGCACAAGAATCTCCATCCCAGGTTCCATTTCTAGACCAAAAGATCCCTTAGAGAAAAGGGCACCATGACTAAACACCGTGTAACAATCATGGGTCTAATTCAGTTACGTGGTGGTGTATCTACTGGGGTAAATGGGACCCCTGGTGGCTCTAAGGAAGGAAGTCAGAATTCTTCTTTCAGTCATTCTCTTGCCGTCTTCTGAGAAAGATCCCACTGGAGGTGGACTTTGCTCAACAGCTGGTATGAGAGGAATACCAGCCCTCAGTTTGGAGAACCTCTGGCCCAGGAGACGTAATCCAACTGAAGCAGATGCCTTAGACTCTGATGTTAAATTGTTAAATGTCTTCGCTAGGGAGTATTGCAATGTTAACCCTTCATTTTTCTTATGCCGCTTTTTTAAAAAAAATTTTATTTGCTTCCTCTGATGAGAATTGGAGACCAAGCAGGGAGGCATCAGGCTCAGGAGTAAAGGCAACAAGGGAGACAAATGGAATAGAAGAGTCTGGTGGGAGGTGGGCAGCTGAGAAGCGGAAGCTCTGTCTCCCAGGCCGTTGTGGGTCCCTCAAACTCAACACGTATGCAAACAGAAATATCACGTCCTTAAATCATGCCTACTCCTCTTCCCTACTTTGGTAGATGATGTGACCGTCTATCCTCTCCTCGCATCAGCTGTTACTCTGCCTCTTTCTCCCCAGAAGCCATCCAAACATTATTGTGTTATCTGTACCTTCTAAATATTTCTCAGATGCATTCACCTTCTCCACCCCCTCTGCTACTAATCCTGGCCACGTCACCGTCACGTCATACTTGGGCTGGCACGGATCCCTAACTAACATGGCCCACCCATCCCCCACATCGTAGCCACAGTGCCTTCTGAAACACAAATCTGTTTGTGCCATTCTCCTACTTAAATCCATTCCTCTATCAATGGGCACTTGGGTGGCCTCCATAGTTTGACTATTGTAAATAATTTTTCTATAAACATCAGGTTGCAGGGCGCCTGGGTGGCTCAGTTGTTTGAGCTTCCGACTTCGGCTCAGCTCATGGTTCAGGTCATGTCTCGTGGTTCACAAGTTCGAGCCCCACATCTGTACGGACAGTAAAGAGCCTGTAGCCTGTTTCAGATTCTGTGTCTCCTTCTCTCTCTGCCCCTCCTCCACTCATGCTCTTTCTAACTCTCTCAAGAATAAATAATAAACATTAAAAAATTTTTTAACATTAGGATACACGTATCCTTTTGAATTAGTATTTTTGTATTCAGGGAAATACCTATTAGTGCAATTGCTGAATTGTAGTGTAGTTCTATTTTTAACTTTTTGAGGAAACTTTATACTATTTTCCACAGTGGCTGTACCAGTTGGCATTCTCTTTCCCACATCCTCACTACCACCTGTTGTTTCTTGTGTTTTTCATTTTAGCCATTTTGACAGGTATGAGGTGACACCTTATTGTGGTTTTGATTTGTATTTCTCTCTTGATGAGTGATATTGAGCATCTTTTATGTGTCTGTGGCCATTTGGATGTCTTTGGAAAAATGTCTATTCATGTTTTCTGCCCATGTTTAATTCGGATCATTCATTTTTTGGGTGTTGAGTTATATCAGCTCTCTATATATTTAGGATACTAGCCCTTTATTGGATATGCCACTTGCAAATACATTCTCCCATTTTCTAGGTTGCTTTTCAGTTTTGTTGACTGTTCCCTTCATTGTGCACAAGCTTCTTATTTTGATGTAGTCCCAATAGTTTATTTTTGCTTTTGTTTTCCTTGTCTCAGGAGACATATCTAGTAAGATGTTGCTATGGTTGATGTCAAAGGAGTTACTGCCTGTGTTCTCTTCTAGGATTTTTATGGTTTCAGGTCCCATATTTAGGGACTCAAAATCCATTTTCGGATTTTGTGTATGCTGTAAGTTTCATTCTTTTGCACGTTGCTGTCCAGTTTTCCCAACACCATTCGTTGAAAAGACTGTCTTTTTCCATTGGATATTCTTCCCTGCTTTGTCAAAAAGATTAATTGACCATGTAAATGCGAGTTCATTTCTGAGTTTTCTATTCTGTTCCATTGATCTTTGAGTCCATTTCTGTGTCAGTACCGTATTGTTTTGGTTACTACACCTTTGTAATATAACTTGAAGTCTGGAATTGTGATGCCTCCAGCTTTGCTTTCCTTTTTCAAGATTGCTTTGGCTATTCAGGGTCTTTTGTGGTTTCGTACAAATTTTAGGATTGCTCTAGCTCTGTGAAAAATGCTATCGGTATATTGATAGGGATTGTATTAAATGTGTAAATTGCTTTGAATAGAATACACATTTGAACGATGTCTATCATGTCTATATTGTTCTTACCATCATGAGCATGGGGTGGCTTTCCGTTTGTGTCATCTTCAGTTTCTTTCATCAGTGTTTTCTAGTTTTCAGAGTACAGGTTTTACCTCTTTGGTGAGGCTTATTCCACCTTATCTTATTGTTTTTGGTGCAATTGTAAATGGAACTGATTCCTTAATTTGTCTTTCTGCTGTTTCATTATTGGCATAGAAATGCAACAGATTTCTGCACATTGATTTTGTATCCTGCAAATGTACTGAATTTGTGCATCAGTTCTAGCACTTTTTGGTGGAGTCTTTCAGGTTTTCTACAGAGAGTATCATGTCATCAGCAAATAATGAAAGCTTGTCTTCTTCCTTTCCAATATGGATGCCTTTTATTTCTTTTTTTTTTTTGGTCTGGTTGCTGTGGCTAGGACTTCTGCACTATGTTAAATAACAGTGGTGAGAGCAGACAGCCCTGTCTTGTTCCTGACTGTAGAGGGAAAGCTCCGTTTTTCCCCATTGAGGATATTAGCTGTGGCTTTTCCATTTATGGGCTTTGTTATGTTGCAATATGTTCTCTCTAAACCTACATTGCTGAGGGGTTGTATCATGAATGAGTGTTGTGCTTTGTCAAATGCTTTTTCTGTATCTACTGAAATGATCTTATGGTTCTTTTTTTTTTNCCACCCAGGCCCAGGCGTCCCGATCTTATGGTTCTTAACCTTTCTTTTAGTAATGCGACACACCATGTTGATTGATTTGCAAATATTGAACCACCCTTGCAAACCAGGAATAAATCCCAGCTGATTGCGGTGAATGGTTTTTTTTAATGTATTGTTGGATTCAGTTTGCTAGTATTTTGCTGAGGATTTTTTGCTTCTATGTTCAGCATGGGTATTGGCCTATAGTTCCCTTTTTTTTGTGGTGTCTTTATCTGGTTTTGGTATCAGGGTAATGCTGGCCTCATAGAATGAACTTGGAAGTTTTCCTTCTCCTTCTATTATTTTGGAATAGTTTGAGAAGAAGCATTATTAACTCCTTTAAACGGTTGGTAGAATTTGCCTGTGAAGCCGTCTGGTCCTGAACTTTTTTTTTTTAAATAGTTTTTTCACTACTGATTCAATTTCATTGCTGGTTTTTGGTCTGTTCAAGTTTTTTATTTCTTCCTGTTTCAGTTTCAGTAGTTTATATGTTTCTACGAATTTATCTACTTTTTCTAGATTGTCCAATCTGTTGGCATATAGTTTTTCATAATATTCTCTTATAATTGCTTGTATTCCTGTGGTGTTTGTTGTTATTTCTCCTCTCTCACTTGTGATTTTATTTATTTAGGCCCTTTCTCACTTTTTTTGATAAGTCTGGCTAGAGGTTTACCAATTTTATTAATTTTTTCAAAGAACCAACTCCTGGTCTCATTGATCTGTTGTATTGGTTGTGGGTTTTTTTGTTTGTTTGTTTACAGCTTCTATATCATTTATTTCTGCTCTAATCTTTATTATTTCCTTCCTTCTGCTGGCTTTAGATCTTGATTTTTGTTCCTTTTCTGGCTCCTTTAGGTGTACAGTTAGGTTGTTTATTTGAGATTTCTCTTGCTTCTTGAGGTGGGCCTCTATTGCTAAGTACTTCCCTTTTAGGACTGCTTTTGCTGCATCCTAAAGGTTTTAGACTGTTGTACTTTCATTTTCATTTGTTTCCGTGTGTTTTTATTCCCTCCTCCCCACCTTTTTTTAAAGTAGGCTCCAGGCCCAGTGTGGGGTTTGAACTCTCAACTCCAAGGTCAGGAGCCACATGCTCTACTGACTGAGCCAACCAGGTGCCCCTTTTTAATTCTTTATTTTATTTCCTGATTGACCCATTCATTTTTTAGCTAAATGAACCTCTGTAGTACTTGTAGTCTTTCCAGATTTTTTCTTGTGGTTGATTTCTAGTTTCGCAGTGTTGTGATCAGAAGAGGTGCTTGGTATAACTTCAGTCTTCTTGTATTTGTTGAGGCCTGTTTTGTGGGCTAACATGTGGGCTGTTCTGGAGAATGTTCCATGTGCACTTGAAAAGAATGTGCATTCTGCTCTTTTAGGATGAAATTTTCTGAATATGTCTGTTAAGTGCATCTGATCCAGTGTACCAGTCATAGCCAATGTTCCCTGTCTGATTTTCTATTTAGATCATCTGTCCACTGATGTAAGTAGGGTATTAAAGTCCTCTGCTATTGTTGTATAATTATCTGTTAGTTTCCTTATGTTTGTTCTTAATTGTTTTATAGATTGAGATGCTCCCATGTCGGTGCTATAAATATTTACAATTATTATATCTTCTTGTGTTGTATTTTATCTTATTTATTTATATAATATTTATTTTATTATATAGTTCCCTTTTTTTCTTGTTATGGTCTTTGTTTTAAAGTACAACTACTCTGGCTTTCTTTTGACATTGATTTGCATGATAAATGCTTCTCCATCTCCTTACTTTTTTTTTTTTTTTTTTTTTCTTAGAAAGA
>NW_027530857.1:4295827-4327249 GCF_008692635.1 Crocuta crocuta
TTTTTCTGAGAGAGAGAGACAGTGTGAGCAGGGGAGGGTCAGAGAGCGAGGGAGACACAGAATCCGAAGCAGGCTCCAGGTTCCGAGCCAGCTGTCAGCACAGAGCCGGACGCGGGGCTCAACCCATGAATCGGAGATTGTGACCTGAGCCGAAGTCGACCGCCCAACCGACTGAGCCACCCAGGTGCCCCTCCATCTCCTTACTTTGAATCCACAGTTGTCTTTACATCTAAACTGAGTCTCTTGTAGCAGCATATAGATGGACCTTGGTTTTCTACCCTTTCTGACACCTTTTGTCTTTTGATCAGAGTGTTTACTCCATTTACATTCACAGTAATTGTTGATAGATACGTATTTATTACCATTTTATTACTTGTTTTTTGATTGTCTCTAGAGATATTCTCTGTTCCTTTCTTGTCTTTCTCTCTTACATGATTTTCTTTAGTGGTGTATTTGGATTTCCTTCTCTTTATTCTTTGCATGTTTATTAGTGGTTTTTGGTTTGTGGTTCTTATTAAGTTTGTGTATAACCTCTTCTGCATATAGCAGTCTGTACTAAATTGATGGCTGTTTAAATCTGAGCCCATTCTAGGCTCTGTCTTGCGCTCCAAGAGCCTGGATATTCTCCTTCACCCCCATCTTCCCACATCATTGTTTGCTGTCTCTCTTCCTCTCAAGACTTCAAGAGCTAGGAAGTCAGGATCCAGGTGTCTCCTTTCTTCTGCCATATCCCCAGTTTTCAAGGGCTGCAGCGAACACACACTGAGCTTTTGTGCCAATCAGAAAAAGGCCCCTCTCCAGGCAACACATGTTTCTCTCTTGTTTTAGTGGCAGCCACATGCCAGAATATTAGAACTTGGGCTAGGTTCAGCCTTCCTTTGCCCCGCTTGGCCAGGTATCTTTGTGCAAAACACAGACCACACAACCATACACAGGGGCCTTGAAGAGCAACAACCAAGTGCTTTGCGGGACCTAAGAAAAGAAGATACCCACAAGCAGATTTGGGTTAGTCACTGAGTTATGTGTAAAAGGATTGCTTATCATCCCTCTATAGTGGAATGCATAGCAGGAAAGACTGGAAAATCCTTCTCAACAGGTGAAAGAAATTTCAAAGCAAGAAAGAGAGGTATGACCAATTCACATATCTAATAGGGCTGTCACAGCATTGTGTTACAGTATGATTAGCAATGTTTTTTTCTCAGTAAGTTGTGCACAAAATAGTGATGCATCTTAGAATCTATGACATCCTTGATTTGATGATACATGAACATCAGTTAGGGATTATATTCAGTTCCATGTAAAAAAGACTGAACTCTACCGTGTAACGAAATAGAGTTTCTTTTTCTCATGTGCCCAGAAGCATGGAGACATGCAGTCCTGGGCTGGTCTACCAGGCCTGTCATCAGTCATGGTTCCCAGTAAGTACCCAGTTCTGTCTCTTTTCCTTCTACCCTCAGCGTGTGGCTTTCTCATGATTCCCTCAAGGCTCCCAAGAGTGGATATTGAATTGGTGACTAGCCGTGTCTGGTATATCATGCCATCATGGTCTTATCTATTTAGTTGTTTTTTTTTTATTCTTAAGTTGGATCTTAGTCTTTATTTTAGGTTTGCCATTTATTTTTTATTCTTATCAATTGCTGCACTATTTAGCTGTGATTTTGGTTTTCTTTTCTTTCTTTCTTTTCTTAGTTTATTGTCAAGCTGGTTTCCATATAACACCCAGTGCTCATCCCCACAAGTGCCCTCGTCCATGCCCATCAACCCCCCTGCCCCTCCCTCCCTACCCCCATCAGCCCTCAGTTTGTTCTCGGCATTCAAGAGTCTCTCATGGTTTGCTTCCCTCCCTCTTCTCCACTATTTTTCCCTTCTTCTCCCCCATGGTCCTCCGTTAAGTTCCTCCTAATCCTCCTATATGATTTTTGTTTTCTGTGTGGACCATCAATGCTCCATTAATTCTATTCTTTACCAACTCATGGAGCTATTTTTTGTTTCCGTGTTTACACATTTATTGAAAGTTTCTGTGTTGATGTATATTCTTACTTTATAACCCCACTCTTCTTTGTCTCTCTTAGCCTAGTTAGTATCAGATGATTTCTTCACATCTTGAGAATCTTTGGAGAGAATTGGCTGATCCCAGAATTGTGCATAATTTGTCTTTTGTAATTTTACTCTCCTCTTAAGTTTTGTAATTCTTTTTATTTGATTTTTGTTATTAAAACATTTAGATTTGCTTGTTGTTTTAGAAGTTTGTCTTTTTTGTTTTTGTTGATGCCATATTTTTTCTTTTTACCCTAGAAATTATAACTGTGTATTTTTTTTTATTTATTTTTTAACGTTTCATTGATTTTTGAGAGACAGAGAGAGACAGAGCATGAATGGGGGAGGGGCAAAGAGAGAGGAAGACACAGAATCCGAAGCAGGCAGCAGGCTCCAAGCTCTGAGCTGTCATCACAGAGCCGGATAGGGGGCTTGAACTCGTGGTCTTTGAGTGGCCTCTTTTACATACATAAAGCCATTTTAATCTCACAAAAATTCTCTTGTTCTTCTTTTTCCACACGAGAAAATGGGGGCTTAAGAACTTGTCCAAATTCACAGAGCTGGTGAACAGCCGAGACAAGATTTGAACCCACATCAGTCTACAACCCAACTACTCTGCTCCTTCTACCAGACAACACTGCCTTGAAATATTTTGTTGTTAGGTATATTGTATTACTTCTCAAACATTCTGTGACCAGCAATGATTTGATCTTGGGTTTAAAAAAACATGTATCATGAAGTCAATACTGGGTCCAGTTCCCTTCAGAAGTGAAAGGAAAACTGTTGGCAAGGGCTGATATTTTTTTTTTGACAGATCCAGTTTGTCCTTTCTGATCCTTAAAGCATTTGGGGACCTCATTGACCTAACAAAGCAATCCTTGCCGGAACCTGGTAAGCCTGAGCTAATTTGCTGCTTTCTAGCACTACCTTCTCCCTATTTTTTTTCCCTCCAGATTAGCAGGCAATAAATGCAAAGTTACTCCTTATACAAAGTCACGATGCAATCCCATGAGTTTGATTGGAAGCATACATCCTCCCTCCATATTTCTTTTGACCTTTGAACGTGTAACACTAAACGGTAATCATCGTTTTACAATGTTCAAAGATTCTCATTTTATCAAAGTACAGATAGGATGCATAAGACAAGCGGGTCCCCACATCCAAACCGTGCAGCCTTGGGTTGTAATTCCATCTGGCTTTGTGGGAAGGAATTGGCAGCCAGATGGAAGTTAGTAGAACTAGATAGACAGTGTTAGCAACAGAATAGGAAAAGAGGCTGTGATAAAGACAGAAAAAGAGACAGAGATCCTCCTTGCAGATTTCCAAGTGAGTCTTACAGGTACAAGCAAGTGATGTGACACAGACATAGTGACATGGCTATGGGCCAGTCCTCACTGGCACACCTGATGTGTGAGATTATCACTGTGCTTGCTTCACACCTGGAAGAGCAGAGCCCTCCCCTGAAGTCTCACCAGGAAAATACAGGGGGAGAGAAGGGCACACGGCGAGCCTGAAGTGTTTGAGCACCTGTCACCACCTGGCAGAAGAACCTCTAAAATGCAATCTTTCATCCACGACTTCGGAGGCCTGGTCTTCATGCATTTTGTTTCCCCATTGGTTTGTTTTTATCCCATAAGATCAAACAGCACGGACTTGCTTTGCATCACAGACAAGAGTGCATTTGCCCATCCCTTGTTAGGCTTCTTCTAAGAAGCAGCATTTTTAGGCTTGGACTCCATTGTACAGACAGCAAGGAAGGAATAGAAAAATACTCCTGGGACAAGGGGTTCCCTTCTAATTATACTTCTGCAAGCCTCCTGTTTACTTCCCAGACTGCCCTTAATCAAGCCCAGGGCACTAACAAGCCACAGGTGAAATTCACACCAGGCAGTCTGTGGGGGGTTGGAAATTGACACCAGTAATTCCCAACGGCTATTTTTGCAAAGGAGTAAAGTTTATTTTCTTAAATTACTTGGAATACACTTCCATGATTTTAGAGGCTCCTTTAAAGGACCCATGAGATCTAGCAGAAGGTAAGGGAGGTGATGGTGGTTATAAGGACTTTTTGAAATTAGTTATGCCATCGGTCTGAGGCACTCAGAACGTTGCTTTTGTCATTGTTATGCTTTTTTTTCTTCAGAAGCCGCTGCAACAGGGCAAAGGCACAACAGATTGCTTACTCTGCCAGCTTCCAAGAACCAGTGAAAAAAATAATTTGCAGAATTGGTGGGGGGGAATGGGAGGGACTAGTGATGCATTCAGTGAGAAAAAACCAGGTGTTCTTTCATTGGCATTAGACCCAAGAGACAAAGAAATTCATTCATGAAACAAAAATATAGACTAGGTCACAGTAGAAAAAACTCCCAAGCTCTGAGAGACCAGCTGGATGACCCTGAGTGACCACTGGAGAGAGCCATTGATCTGAAGGAAAGTGATCCAATGGGCTGCTTTTCTGGCTTGTGTTGACACAAAGTTTTCCCACGCGTGGCCTCAGTGACATGGCACAAGTCAGCCGGTTTAACTAGCGTCTCTGATTTCTGCCACAGAGAACGTTGACCCCATTTTCTGACTTACATGATCTACAAAAAGAGATGATTTAAGAAGTAGCAGACCGTGGAAAGAGGACCATGAAACCATGTACAGATTGTATTTTTATTTTGTTATTTTCGAGTGCCAGAGTAACCAGGATGTCTCAGAAGGGCAAGAACACGGGGCTCCCTAACTGAGGCGAGCTGGGTCCAAGCTTGCTTGGGGCCAGGGTTGCCACATACTGCCTCTCCCAGCAGCCCCTCACTGGTACCCCGAATAGTATCACCGGGTTTGTTCCTTTAGGTCCGGCTTGGTTATTGAAGGACCAGGGCCTGGACACTCTAAAGCCTTAAGTGTAGCCTGGCTTATTCGTGAGGGGCTGCTTCCCCCAATGTGGGAATCACTGGATGGGGACACATGCGTATAGACTTTCCAGAGGGTGGTTCTGGGCAGGGCAGAGCATCACAGGGAGAAGAGGAAGCTCTGAGGGGGTAAGGGATGTTCTAGCAGGGACAGAGAGTCAGGGAAAGCCAACCTCACCCATTTCACAGTATTTCCTGGGCTCGTGGTAAATTTGGGAAGGATGACAAAATACCGTTCAGACACCTGCTCCACTGTTTCCTGCAAAGCTGGGGAACTGAGGAAATGCGTCCAGATTTCAAAGGCCCTCTATCCATGTTATTTGTAATACTGGGAGGAAAAGCACAGGTGATCTAAGAAGCAACCCATGGTTGGCAAGATCTTGACTTTTGAATTGACCAACACTGTCCATCAGGGAGCTTTGGCCTCGGTGCGGTAGCACAGACGGAACCGTGATCTTTGCAGAATGATGGATGCAGGGGAAGCCAGCAGATGGTTTACAGGGATGTGGCCAAGGCGCTAATAGCAACAGAGCCCAGCGCTTGCAATCGCTTAGTCAGCTGAGGCCTTCACATACCGCACAGAGAGGGGGTGGGCTGTTATAGGGTCGTGTGAGGACAGGAGTGGAGCCTGAGTCCTGGCTGGACTGAGCAGATTTCCCCTAATCTCCTCAGCACTTAGTCTTGNGTGGGTGCAGCCCTGTAGAGCTTCACAGAATTCTCTGAGAGAGTCTCTAATGCATTGAATGATTTCATGCTCCTAGGATATTTTCTGTAATCTTTCGGTGATATTCGGAGCTTACCAAATTAGAAAAGTTTTCATGTGTATGGAAGTTGTCTTTGTGTACCAGCATTCTAGGATGTTTTTCCTTTTATTTTTGATGTCATTTTTTAAAAATTCCAGTATAGTTAACGTGTGGTGTTACAGTAGTTTCAGGTGTACGATATAGTGATGCAAAATGCTATACATTGCTTCGTGCTCATCATGATCAGTGTACTCTTAATCCCCTTCCTCTATTTCACCCATCCCCCCACCCTCCCGTCTGTTTCACATATGAGTGAAATCATGTGGTATTTATCTTTCTCTCACTGGCTTATTTCATTGAGCATTATGCCCCTTAGATCCATCCATGTTGTTGCAAATGGCAAGATCTCTTTCTTTTTCATGGCTGAGTAATATTCTTCCCCCCCCCCCCCCCCTCGTGTTTNTCATCTCTTATTGGAAACTTGGGCTGCTTCCATAATTTGGCTCTTACACATAACGCTGCAGTAATAAACACAGGAATGCATGCATCCCTTTGAATTAATGTTATCATATTTTTTGGATAAATATCTAGTAGTGCAATTACTAGCTCACAGGATAGTTCTATTTTTAACCTTTTGAGTAACTTCCTTACTGTTTTCCACAGTGGCTCCACTGGTGTGCATTCTCGCCAACGGTGTACGAGGATTCCTTTTTCTCCCAAGTTCTCACCACCGCCTATTGTTTCGTATGTTTTTGATTTTAGCCATTCCTACTGGTGTAGGGAGAGCTCTCATTGTGGTTTTGATTTGTGTTTCCCTGATGATGTGTGATGTTGAGCATCTTTTCATGTGTCTGTTGGCCATCTGGNGGGGAAAAAAAAAAGAAATATCTACTCATGTTATCTGCCCATTTTTAAATTGGATTATTTCGAGTGTTGAGTTTATCAGTTCTTTATATATGTTTTGGATACTAACCCTTTATCGGATATGCCATTTGTTACTATCTTCTCTCATTCTCTAGGTTGCCTTTCAGTTTTGTTGACTGTTTTCTTCCCTGTGCACAAGCTTTTTATTTTGATGTAGTTCCAACAGTTTATTTTTGCTTTTGTTTCCCTTGCCTCAGGAGACATCTAGAAAGAAGTTGCTACAACCAGTGTCAAAAAGTTACTGCCTGTGCTCTCTTCTAGGATTCTTAGGGTTTCAGGTCTCACATATAGGTCTTTAATCAATTTGGAGTTTATTTTTGTGTATATTGTAAGAAAGTGGTCCAGTTTCATTCTTTTCCATGTTGCTGTCTACTTTTCCCAACACCATTTGTTGAAGAAACTATCTTTTTCTCATTGCATATTCTTTCCTGCTTTGTCAAAGATTAATTGACCATATAATTGTGGGTTTATTTCTGGCTCTCTATTCTGTTCTATTGATCTATGTGTCTATTTTTGTACCAGTACAATAGTGTTTTGATTACTGCAGCTATATCTTGATATCTGGGATTGTGATACCTCCAGCTTTGCTCTTCATTTTCAAGATTGCTTTGGCTATTTGGGATCTTTCGTGCTTCCATACAAATTTTAAGATTATTTGTTCTAGCTCTGTGAGGAATTCTTTTGGTATTTTGATAGAGATTGCATAAAATGTTTAGATGGCTTTGGGTAGTACGGACATTTTAACAATATGTATTCTTCCAGTCTATGAGCATGGAATACCCTTCCATTTGTGTGACCTTCGATTTCATTTTTTTCTTAATTTTTTAAAAGTTTATTTATTTTTGAGATACACACACACACACACACACACACACACACACACACACAGTGCTAGCAAGGTGGGGGGGGCAGAGAGAGAGGGAGACACAGAATCTGAAGCAGGCTCCAGGCTCTGAGCTGTCAGCACAGAGCCCGATGTGGGGCTCGAACTCACCAACTGTGGGGTCATGACCTGAGCTGAAGTCGGCCTCTTAACCTCCTGAGCCTCCCAGGCAACCCTCATCTTTAATTTCTTTACTCGGTGTTTTACAGTTTTCAGAGTACAGATCTTCCACCTCCTTGGTTAGGTTTCTTTCTAAGTATTTTATTGTTTTTGGTGCAGTTTTAAGTGGGATTGTTTTCTTAATTTCTCTTTCTGCTAACTCATTATTAGTGTGTAGAAATGCAACAGATATCTGTAAATTTTGTATCCTGTGACTTTACTGAGTTCATTTTATCAGTTCTAATAGTTTTTTGGTGGAGGGTTTTCTATATATAGGATCATGTCATCTGCAAATGTTGAAAATTTTACTTCTTCCTTACCAATTTGGGTGCCTTGTATTTCTCTTTCTTGTCTGATTGCTGTGGCTGGGACTTCCAAAACTATGTTGAACAAAAGTGGTGAAAGTGGACATCCTTGTCTTACTGCTGACCTTAGGGGAGAAGCTCTCCGTCTTCCCCCATTGAGTATAATGTTAGCTGTGCGCTTTTCATATATGGCCTTTATCATGCTGAGGTATGTTTCCCCTAAATCCACGTTGTGGAGGGTTTTTATCATGAATAGATTAGGTCTCTTTTTCTTGTAGATTGTGGCTATAAAACTGAACTGATTAAGAAAAACTTATACAAGTAGTTCCCAGTTGAGAGAGGAGAAGCTGGGGACTATTTATATATATAAAATACTAGGGGAGGGGCCAGCGCCTGGATGGCTCAGTTGGTTAAGCAACTGACGTCGGCTCAGGTCATGATCTCACAGTGCGTGGGTTCGAGCCCTGTGTCGGGCTCTGTGCTGACAACTAGCTCAGAGCCTGGAGCCTATTTCACATTCTGTATCTCCCTCTCTCTCTGACCCTCCCCTGCTCAGGGTGCCTGTCTCTCTCTCTCAGAAATAAATAAAACATTAAAAAAAATTTAAAAAACTGGGCCTCACCCTTTAATATTATGTATATATAATATGTATATAAAAATATATAAAGCTGGAGCCCTCACAAATGTTATATCTATATACAGTATATAAATTATATATATAACTGGGCCCCACCCACAAATATTCTCATATGCACCATCCCATCCCCCAACCCTTTTAACTTGATTTATTTCATTAGTATTTTGGCTACATTTGCACTTAGATGGGGAAACAGAAAATACAGCTACAGTGGCTTAAACAGAAAGAGAATGATTTTTCTCACACAGTAGGTAACGTGGAGGTGGTGGATTTGGTTCAGTGGTCAGACATTGGCAGGGTCTACCCAGTGTGGTCGCCTTGGCCTTTTCCTTCATAAATGCAAGGCAATGGCCATAGTGCACCATCCTTCCTGTCAGAGGGAAAGGAGATGGGGAACCAGGGCATGCCAGCTTTCCAGCAGCTGTCTGGGAAAGCTTCTGCTTCTACCTCTGGGGTCTGAACTGGGTCAGTTGAACACCTCTAGTTGCCAGGAAGGATGTACAGCCAGAGGGGACGAGGAAAAGGCGATGGGAAGGGTTGGGGTAGCCATTCCACAAATCTGCCTCAATTAGTTTCTGGAATGGTGAGAAAAATGACCAGCTTTGGCTGGTTGACTATCACCATTGACACGATACTTTATTCTGCCTCTAATGTAAGATTTGCTCTGTGGGAGTTGGTTGCTAAATTTTGGCGCTTGGGGACACCATCTAATAATGCTTTTCCATGAAATAAACTCATTCAAGGGGAGTCTGGACCTTAAATCTAGAGGCACAAGTGGTTATACTTTTTAGGAATGTGAATTCTTGGATGTCAAATCTTGATTCTCAAGCACTTCTACCACATTTTCAACCATGAGCTAAACTGTGCTGAACTGTGAAAAAGAGTGAAAATTCAGTGTCTGTCAAGAGCTTCACTGGGTGGAGTGGAGGGTGTCTGCGGGGTATCCAGATAGCTTTGTTCTCGGCCAACCTTAATGCGGTCATGATGAGCAATGTTTTTTGCATTTTATTTATTTATATTTTTATTCTGGTGTAATCAACATTCAATGTTGTATTCGTTTCAGGTGACTGAGTACAGGGATTGAGCAGTTCTAGACATTACCCAGTGCTCCTCCTGATAAGTGTTCCCTTAATCCCCTTTACCTGTATCCCCCCCCCCACAACCTCCCTGCTTGCAGCCGTCCTTACGTTCTCCATAGGGAAGAGTATGGTTTTTTGTCTCTTTTTCTCTTTCTTCGTTTGTTTTGTTTCTTACATTCCACATAGGCGTGAAATCATATGGCATTTGTCTTTCCGTGATGAGCAACTCTGAAGGAGTCCTTCCAAGGATAGACCAAAACAGACATCAAAACAGTGTGCATAATTATGAACTACTTCCGGAGAAGGGAGGAGGTCCAGTCTACTGGTGACTCACCCACTGTCCAGCTGCGGAACCTGCCCAGGTCAGTAGTGTCTGTGTGGTTTTATTTCCACGTGTGGGAAACTATGAGGCTGGATTAGGCCACCTTTTTTTAAATATAACAAAAAATGATGTTCCCCTGAAGGCTGGACATTAATTAATTATTTAATCAGGTGAAGTACAGAATATACGGCTTATGGTTTAGATGTCATCAATTAAAATTGACCCAGTTGTGGTGACAAAACACACACACACACACACACACACACACGTAGAATTATTTTACTTTCTTTTTACAGTTTTTAAGAAACTTCCTGCATTCCATACACAATATTAAAAATATGACCAACTTGGGGCACCTGGGTGGCTCGGTTGAGGGTCTGACTTCAGCTCAAGTCACAATCTCACAGTTTGTGGATTCAAGCCTTGTGTCAGGCTCTGTGCTGACAGCTCAGAGCCTGGAGCCCGTATTGGATTCTGTGTCTCCCTCTCTCTGCCCCTCCCCTGCTCATGCTCTGTCTCACTCTGAGTCTCAAAAATAAATAAATGTAAAACGAGTTTTACAAAATATGACCAACTTGACTGACTGAAACATGAGTCTGAAATTAATTGGCAGTACTGGGTATGCATATTCAACTACTTATTTAAAAAATATAACCTCCAACTAACTACTACTCAACAGTTATCAAAGGTTCCACAAGATTTTACTTAACAGTTGCTGAAATGACATGTCTGGCTCAGATCTCTCTGCTGAACGTATGTAACTTCCTCCTAAACATCTCTCAGGGAATAGTCCACGGCTGGAATTTATTTATTTTTATTTAAAAAGTGTTTTTAAGCTTATTAATGTATTTTGAGAGAGAGACAGCAGGAGTCAGGGAAGGGCAGAGAGAGAGAGAGAGAGAGAATCCCAAGCAGGCTCCATGTTCAGAACCCGACAGAGGGCTTGAACTCATGAAACTGTGAGATCATGACCCAAATGGAAACCAACAGTAGGATGCTTAGTTAGCTGAGCCACTCAGGTGCCCCCGCTGTTGGAGTTGAAAATGATACCTGCTTCTCTTGCAAACCGACTCCTCTGGAGTTTTCTAGCTCAGTGAATGAACTCTCCACCCAGCCTCTTGATTCTTTCTTCTGTATATCTGTGTCCCTAAACCTCTCTGTGCCCCGATGTCCACCATCCTGGTCACATTGACCTCTCGTGTGACTGCCACAGCAGCCACCCAGCTGGTTTGTCCTAGCCGTGGGAGCCATTCACACGATCTTCCTACAATGCACATGTAATTATTCTTTCTCTCAGCAAATATTTTTTTAATGTTTCCTACAGGACCGTCACTGTTCCAGTCTCTGGGGATTCAGTAGTGTACAAAATCAAGTCTTCGCCTTTGTGGAACTTACATTATGGAAGAGGCAGTCTGTGAGTGAATGAACAGATGGATATATTACTAAAGTGATGGACGGGGTGAGTGCTGTAAAGAAAATCACAGTAGGAAAGTTTTTAGACAAGGTGGTCAAGGAAGATACTTGAAGGGTGATAATGGACCAGAATGAAGTGAAAAAGCAAACTACGTGATCTTCAGGGGAAAGAATGTTCCAGGGTGAGAAAGCCCTGGGGGGAGGGGGGAGGGGCTTGCTTAGTGAATTCAAAGAACAGTAAGGAAGCCAGTGGAGTTGCGGTGGAGAGAACCAGGGACTGAGTGGACATGAGGCCATGGAGGTGACAAGGGACCAAATTATTAGAGACCTGACAGGCCACTGAAAACATTCTGACAGGGGAGTGGGGGCCGAGAGTGTGGTGCCCACACTCACATTTCAAAATTCCCTCTGTTGTGTAGAAAATCAACTGTAAAGGGTCAAGAATGGCCACAGAGAGATCAGCTAGGAAGCTTTTGCATAGCTTTGGAGGATTTATTTCATTTTTCTTATTGTGTATATGCTTTCTGATGTATATTGAATATATGTTAGCTGAGATGTACTATTTTAACCACTTTTAAGTGTACAGGTCAGTGACATTATATAGTGTCACACTGCTGTGCAGCCATCACAGCCACCGTCTCTGGAACATTTGCATCTTCTCAAACTGAAACTCATGAAATACTCCTGAGTTCCCGTTAAACACTAATTCTCATTCCTTCCTCCCCAGCATTCCACCTTCTGTCTCTATGAATCTGACCATGCTGGGTCCCTAATATAAGGAGAATCGGATAACATTTGTCTTCTTGTCTCTGACACCTCACTTAGCAGTTGTGTCTTTAAGTTTCCTCCATGTAGTGGCATGTGTTACACCCGCCCTTCTTTTAAGGCTGAATAATATTCCACTGCATGTGTATACGTTTTGTTTATCATCCGTTGGGGGACACACGGGCTGTTTCCACCTTTGCGCCATCTTGAATAGTGCTGCTGTGATGTGGGTGGACGAATATCTGCTCAGGCTGCTGCTTTCGATTCTTTTGGGTCAATGCCCAGAGGTGGCTGTGCAGGATCATGCGATAAATTCTGTAGGTCTCTTTCAAATGGCGGGTGACAGGAGCGTCCACCTCCCCTTAACATTTCTCAGGGGGTTTCTACTGCCACCAGGACAAAGTCCAAAGTCAGGTGAATGTGGTTGACATTCCACACAGTCCAGTCCTTGCTCAACTCTCAAAGTCCCCACCCCCACCTTCTAAATTCTAGTGAATTTTGGGGCACCTGGGTGGCTCAGTTAGTTAAGCCCTGGACTTCAGCTCAGGTCATGGTCTCGCAATTTGGGAGTTTGAGCCCCGGGTCGGGCTCTGTGCTGACAGCTTGGAGCTCAGAGCCTGGAGCCTGCTTTAGATTCTGTGTCTCCTTCTCTCTCTGCGCCTCCCCTGCTTATGCTCTGTCTTTCTCTCAAAAAATAAAAATAAACATTAAAAAATAAATAAATAAAAATACAAATATAAATAAATAAATTCTAGCGAATTTCTTTGAATCTCTAGAATAGGTCAAGCGGTTTCCTCTTCTGAGAATTGACCCCGGCTAGCTGCCTGGTACTTATTTTTAGTTCTCCCCTAGGACTTACACTTCTCAGCCCACCAAGTTCAGGTTAAGTTTTCTAATGCCTCCATCCCGTGTGCCACCGCCCCAGGGCCTTGTCTTGCCTACCATACACATGGCTCATGATGCCCTTGAGAAGGTAGATGCTGTGTCTGACCCTGACCTACTACCTACCTCCCGGTGGAAAGAGTATTTATTGAATAAATGAACAAAGGTGTATATACAATAAAATTACAATCTGTCCATTCCTCGAGAGACAGTGCTTTAGAACATGAGTCACAAATGAAAACAGCCCCAGGGGCCACATAACCCAACTGTGTGATGCTGAGGGTGGGGGCTTAATAAAGCAGAGAGTGGGGGGGGCGTGGCTTTCCAGAGCCCCTCTTCTACAGTTCTGGGTGATAGGATCACCATGTGATCATTTAAATTAAAATTCGTTAAAATGAAATAAAATTTAAAGTCAGATCCTTCATCAGACTAGCCACATTCCAAGTACTCAGTAGGTAGCCACATGTGACTCTTGGCTACCATAGTGCACAAGGCAGGTATAGAACATCTTCATCATTGCAGAAAGTTCTTTTCAATGATGCTGTTCTAAGGAGGCCCATGTCCCATGGAAGGCTTTCAGGTTTAAGAATGTTGAACCCTGTGGTGGCCAAGCAGAATACTTTGGCACCCCAGTTTTGATTCCCTGCTCTCAAATATGAATCTTCTAATAAAGCCAGACACTGGGAGATTGGGCCCTGGGATTTGTCTTCGCAGAAGTGACAGTTCCGTATACAAAACAATGACATTGAGGACATTGCTTATTACCCACTTTACGTGGTGGCCTTTTCCTGAAAACCCTGGGGGAAATTTCTCTCTGATGTCAGTTAGCATCAGGAATAGTTGTATATTTTTCCATCACGGTCTAATTCTGTAATTGCTCAGATTCCCTTCTTCCCGTTGGTGTCTAAAAGAGTCAAATGTGACCCAGGGCGCACAGGTGAGCCAAACCTCATTCTGTGCATAAAACCCTTAGCTTAATCTTACTTTTCTTATTCCTCCTCTCTTAAGACAAATCCTGTAGCATGAATTTTATAAATGCATTTTTCCCCTTGAATCTAATTTATTTGGTGCTCTATAGTATCCCTTATATATGCACTATGGGTTAATTCTCAATCCCTTTATTGATAGGTATTTGAATTGTTTCCATTTTCCCCTATTACAGACAATGCTAATGGATGTCCCTGAGATATATATCTTTGCCCTGGTGCACGAGAGGGCACTGAGGAAGGCAACCATTGGGCTCTGCTTATTGTTAGTTTTAAGAGGTTGTCGAATTGCCCTCCAAAGTTTTTATGTCCCCACCAGCTCTGTATGAGATTATCACTCTTAACTCCTGCTCTTGTTCAGAGTGGTTATCATTTCTGTGAATATAATGGGCTGAAATATCCCAATGTTGTTTTGTTTTGCATTTTCCCCAACTATTCATGATACGGTGTCTGTTTTAACACTTACTTTTCTTTTTTTTTTTTTTAATATTTTTTATTTATTTCTAGGAGAGAGAGAGACAGCGTGAGCAGGGGAGGGTCAGAGAGAGAGGGAGATACAGACTCTGAAATAGGCTCCAGGCTCTGAGCTGGCAGTCAGCACAGAGCCCGACGCGGGGCTCGAACCCACGAACCGCGAGATCATGACCTAAGTGAAAGTCGGACGCTTAACTGACTAAGCCACCCAGGCGCCCCTCATACTTACTTTTCTAATTGTGTGTCCTCTTTTTAAAAAATTTTCTTAATGTTTTTATTTATTTTTGAGAGAGAGAGATAGAGACGGCGTGAGCAAGGGAGGGTCAGAGAGAGGGGGAGACACAGAATCTGAAGACAGGCTCCAGGCTCTGAGCCTGACGTGGGGCTCAAACCCATGAACCGTGAGATCATGACCTGAGCCGAAGTCGGACGCTTAACAGACTGAGCCACCCAGCCGCCCCATTGTGTGTCCTCTTAAGTGAGTTTCCAGGACACATCCTATGCCCATTTTCTACTGGATTGTTTATCATCTTCTTATTGATGGAAGGGAACTATGTAAATCTGTTTTTGAAAATAACAGCTTTCTTGGGATATTATGCACATAACCATAGAACTTAGCCTTTTAAAGTATACAATTCAGTGGTTTTTAGTATATTCCTAGAATTGTGTAACCATCACCGTTGTCTAATGTTAGAAGATTTTCATCACCGCAAAAAGAAACCCTACATGCATTAGCAGCCATTCCCTATTTCTTTCCACACCCCACCTCCAGGCCTCGGCACCACCAATCTACATCCTGTCTGAATGGATTTGCTTATTTTAGACATTTCATATGAATGGAATCATTTAATCACCTCCATTTTGAAATAAGATGGGCATATAAATAAACACTTTAATGAGTTATAAGGCAATTTCGCATTTTTGAATTATGCAAGTGGCCCACCCTGCTTAGATGCTTTTTAGTTGTAAGCATCTAAATTCTTTTCTCTTCTCTAACATAATTATGAATGATAAATATATACATTTTTAAATCCGCCTTCCTGATCCCTGGCATCTTTCACCTTCAAGGATTCCCAGAGATCAAAATCTTCCCTTTGAAAAGCACTGGCCTGAAGCAAATCATAGTCTAAACACAGCTCTTGTAAGAGCAGAGCTAAAATTCAGTTTTGTTTACATTTGGCTGAACTAAAAGGGGTCATTTCAAGAAAGAGTCAAGGACTAGAAAAGGAAATGGCCCGGAATGAGTCTAAAAGATTTAATGTTTAAAAATGGGGAAACTTTAAGGGAACTTCCAACTATTATCAGCTGCACGATTGAAAAGGAATCATGCGAAGAGTTAGGGTAACTGGCCAGACCAAAGCTCTTTACGTTTAAATGTATGTACCATGTACAGTGCAGAAATGAGAATGTAGACCAGAAAGTCCCTCTAGGAAATACATTTCTTGCGAGTTGAAAGTAGGAATGGGAGACAGAAAGGGTGGATGGTATCGAATGAGAAACTTATAATCAGAAACTTTCAGCCCATGAGACAAAAAAGATTGGGTTAACGACAAGTGAAAGTTAAAATCTAATCAGTAAGTCAACTATCACGTCCATCTGTTTTCTTTCTCCAATCTTTCCAAAGCAGACAACGATGGTGGTGGTTGATTGTCTTTGAGCGTTCTGATAGGCAAAATGGAGTTTCAAATTTAATGGATCGAAGGTTCCATATCGTGTTATTTTCGATGGAAGTGTTCTTCCTACTATTCTGTTGGGTTTTAGAAAACCAAGGTATCTGAACATATCTTTCAGTGGCAATGTGGTGTTATTTTCTTCCCCGAAAACGTAAACTCTTGTAGATGCTTTGTAAACACATCCAGCGTTTCACACATGCCCACGAGGGCCTAACGAACGCTCTTTGCTGCCAGACACAGATAGCGACGGTGGATATTGTTACCCAGGCCGGCACCTTCTCCTGGAAGTATATGTGTATCTGGATCTCTGGGGACATGTTAGATTTAAGCATAAGTGGGGTTATAAAATAAATGCAGTATGTTTCTTTGACTTGAAACTTCTACTTATCTCTCGCTGGTTAGCCTTTTATATTTACATGGCTTTCAAAGAGAAAGTTGTCAAATCCTCTCATGGTTTCCCGAAATAACAATAAGGAGATGCATGAAACATCGTCTCACACTTCAGTAACCTCCCCTGACTGTGGGATCACAATCTAGACCTGAGAGTATTTTTAGGAACTGCAGTTTATGACTCTGAGGCACATGTAAACTGGAGCTGCAGGCGAGGTGTTTCCAAGCCAAGGACCTCCTGGTCTGTTTATGTCTCATTTGTGACGAACGGCGCAGACACTGACAGTGAGAGAGCTGATGCGCTTCCTGCGGGGATTGGGCAAATGGAGACGATAATATGATCAACACCTTCTCTTTATTACTATGCTTATCAAGAGTTTTTACAGAGAGGAGCCACCGTACAGCTTATTTTGCAGGAGAACTCACTTCAAAGTATTTCAATTAGAAAGGTTTAGTCAATAAAGAGAAGGTGGGCACCCCAGGCACTTACCAAAGAACTCCGCTCTTACTTGGTTGCCAAAAAGCACAGCGGAAGCAATTAATATCCAGAGAAGCAGTTTAAAGGATATGTTAATTATTCATTTTCCTAAATCTCTCCATTTCTGTTTCTGCATTCTTACATGGCCTCAAAACAGCCATACTTTTCTTTAAAAATTTTCTTTTAATATTTTATTTATTTTTGAGAGAGAGAGAGAGAGAGACAGCATGAGCAGGGGAGGGTCAGAGAGAGAGGGAGATACAGAATCTGAAGACAGGCTCCAGGCTCTGAGCTGTCAGCACAGAGCCGGATGCGGGGCTCAAACTAACAGCCGTGAAATCAGGACCTGAGCTGAAGTCTGACACTTAGCCGACTGAGCCACACAGGCGCCCCCTGAACTTTCTTTCCTATTTAGGTTTTATCTGTTCTGGCACAGATCTCTTGTTATTGTTATAATGCTTTCTGAGAAGTGGGGAAGAGAAATTATAAAACTATAAGAGAATGTTTAATATAATTGTAGCTTCATTATATTACCAGTAATTCTCTTGCATTCATTTAACTGCAAGCCAGGGTCCTGTGTTGACCTGGACTGATTTTCTGATTCACTGTGCTCTCCTGCAGACTTTGGGTTCCTCTTGTTCCCTGAGGGTACATTATCCTAGCTGAGCTGGTCACATGGTCATCTCTCTGTCCACTTTGCTGATAACCCTTCTTCACTGACTTTCTCAAACTTAACACTGTTACTTAAATCTCTGGGCTTCAACGGTGTTTGCTGTTTTGGTTTATTCATCATAGGCATTGAATTTATTTTCCAAAAATCCTTATGATCAAAAACTGGAAACAATTTAAATGTTCTTTAGTGGGCAAATGGGTAGATAAACTGTGGTATGTCCACGTAATAAACCACTGTTTGGCATTATACTATGTGAAAGAAGCCAGTCGCAGAAGATTATATATGATAAGATTTCATTTATTCGAGATACTGAAAAAAGCAAAACTATAGGAACAGAAACAGTTGCCAGAGGGGCGTNAATTAAAAAAAAAAAAAAAAAGAAACAGTTGCCAGAGGTTGGGCTGGAGAGAGGGTCTGACCAAAGGGAGAACATGAGGGAATTGTTTAGGTACTGGAATGTTCTGTATCCTGTCTGTGGACGCGGTCTGTGCATGTGTTAAAACTCATAGAATTGTACACCAATGTGAATTCCACTGTACGCGAAGTTTTTAAAAACAAACCACAGGGGCACCTGGGTGGCTCAGTCAGTTAAGCGTCTGACTTCACCTCAGGTCCTGATCCCACAGCTTGTGAGTTCAAGCCCTGCATGGGGCTCTGTGCTGATAGCTCGAGGCCTGCTTCAGATTCTGTCTCCTTTTCTCTCTGCCCCTGACCCTCCCTCCCTCCCCCGCCTCTTTCTCTCTGCCTTAAAAATAAATAAAATAAAACATTTTAAAAAGACAAACTACAGACTAGGAGAAAATATTTGCAAAACATATATTTGTTAGAAGGCTTGTATCCAGAATTGTAATGATTTCTCAAAAGTCAGTAATAAGAAAACAAAGCAATTGAACACGACAAAAGATTCGAATATACCTTTAACCAAATACAATATACAGATGGCAAGTAAGTGTGATCAAAGATGCTCAATGTTATCATTAGGGAAATGCAAATTAAAACCACTGTGAAATATACCTGTGAGACTTGGTAAAATAATGATAAATAAAAAGCAGACCATACCAAGTGCTGATGAAAATCTGGAACACCTACAGGTGTCCTATAGGGCTGGTGGGAATGAAAAATGGGTACAGTCACTTTAGAAAACAGTTTGGTGTTTCTTTAAAACTTAAGCATACCCCACGCCAGCAGTTTCACTTCTGTATATTTATCCAAGAAAAAATGAACAAAAATGTTCACACAAAAACCTGTACTATTATATCAACTTTGTTCGTAATTGCCCCAAACTAGAAACAATCTAATGTTCTTCGGCTGGGAAATGGATAAGCAACCTGCGGTCCATCCATGGAAAAAGGAACAAACTATTGATACATGCAACAACATGGGTGAATTTCAAATTACATTATGCTAAGTGAAAGAAGCTGGATGATTCCATTTATAGGACATGCAGAAAAGGAGGAAAGTATAGGAACGAGAAACAGATCAGTAATTTCCAGGAGCAGAGGAAAGGGTCGAATATAAAGGTATATAAAGGAACGTTTTAGGGTGCTCTAACTGTTCTAGATCTTGATTGCCATGGTAGCTACATAACCATATGCATTTGTCAAAACAGAGAATTATACACTATAAAGAGTAAATCTTTCTGTATATAAATTACACTTCAAGGAATCTGATTAAAAAACAACAACAACAACAACAATATGGCCCTCAGAACTGGAAGAATTTGGTACTATGTAAATTTCACTTTTTTTATCTTTCTTTCAATTTTCCTTTCTTTTCACATCACTTCAGTAGTGTATCCCTCACCATGCTAAGCATTTCTTGGCCTACAATAGAAGTTTAAAACTAAGTTTCTGATGTCAAGTTATTTATAATTAGGAGGACAGCCATTGCAATTCACACTTATCTGGTAAATAATAAATGGTCATTCTGAGTCCTTAAGTACAGAGATGACTAATGAATGTACCATCTTAGAAAGGTCAACCAGAAAGTTTTACACTGTATAGTTTATAGCTGGGAGGTACTAAAGGAGGAGACTACTAACCTATAAGTGAGGTGGGTACATAAGCATGCAGACAGGTGCAAGCCAGTTTTGGATACAGGAAGGCAGCCTAAACACACATTCAGGGACAAAGAAGGAACATCTAAAATCGAGAAACGCCCACCTTCGTAACATTTTACAGACTTTTGCAATTTACAGAGAAGGGCACCATACGCTCTTTAGTCTTATGGCCAAGTTGTAATCTTTCTCTGTGTTTGGACAGCAGAGATGGAAAGGAAAGGATAAATCTAAAGACACCAAAATAAATAAATTAAAAATAATAGAACGTAAGGAATGTAGTGGAGAAGGCATAAAAAATGATTTCAAATTTACAATCTTGGACGAATGGAAGCCTCTGTGTTTTGTTTTGGTCTTCGTGTTAGTTTGATGTGAGAATGGGTCATTTGGAGTGGAAATGTCCTCTCTGCTCTGACTAGCCCTGGGCTCCTTTGCTGTTCTGGAACAAGCCAGGCATATTTCTGCAGCAGAACCTTTGAACTGGCTGTTTCATTTGCCTGAAATCCCTCATCCCNCTCTAATTCTTTACTTAAGCCACACCTCTAAATGAGGCCTGTCTTGACCACTCTGTTTAAAACTGTAACTGTTTATCTGCTTACTTGTTTTCTTTTTCATAGCACGTATTAGCTCTTGCCTTCTAGCATACGTTATTTACTTAGGATATCTGTTGCTTGCTGTCTGCCTTTCCTTGCTAGAATGCAAGCCCACAGTGGAAGGGATTATTCCCAGTTTTGTTCATGGATGCATCCCAAGCATCCAGAATGGTAACCTGGCACACCATAGGTTTTCAATAAACATTTGTGAACAAATAGATTATAATAATGGACATTTATGGAGTATATGCTTAGACTAAGCACTTTACCAAATGGTTTACATTATTTATTTCACTGAAGACTTAACTCTCTGGGATGGGTCCCCTTATCATTCCCATCCTACAGATAAGGAAACAGAGGCGCAGGCAGATTACAAGACTAACCCAAGGTTCCGTATATCCAGTAAGAGGTGGAGCCAGTGTTCAAACACAGAAATGCCTGAGCCCAAAGCCGGCATCTGGCCCATGAGCACTCACATCGCCTCCTCACTGGTGAGCATTGCAGGTTTTTGGTAGACAGATCAGATCCACAGGATGGATTTGACAGTGGGAGCCATTTGAAGGAATGAGATATCTGACAGACACCCCGTACCAGTGATATGGAGAGACAGGCTGAGACAGCTGCCCTGCATACTTTCAAAAGATAATAAAACTGGAATTTGGACTCAAGCTTCTCACTCTTCCATGGTTTATAAGCGATACAAGGTTTAAACAAGGTTTAAACCCCTGCCTTCCTTTCTAAAGGGAAATCCAGGCTGAATCCCTTTTATCCACCAGTTTTTGGCAAAGTCCACCAGAAATAAGATTCACTTGATGCTGACACTTCCTGGCAGTGTTTGTTTTATGGGAGCAATTCATTTGGTTTCTGTTTTACCATATAGACAGGCATATTTACCCTTCTTTACATAGAATTGATTATAGAGATGGGATTGACAACACAAAGGCGGTATGGGAGAAAAATCTTAATTTGAATCCTTGTTTTATCGATTCTAGCAGCAGCCCCTGGTTATAAAAATATTCTTAACCCCTTTGGACAGGGATTTACTCTTCCGGTGCATATTTAGGGCAGGATGACCTTTCACTCCCTTTGGACGGGCGCCCTCTTGCGGTGGACAGTGAGTTTGCACGTCTCCATCCGGCTCCATGTTCCTTGGGAGCCATGAACAGTTTGGTCTTGATCACTCTGATATCCCTGGTACTTCTTGGGTGATCTCTGGTGTTCTTTAAACATAAGGGCAAACACGCTGTTTTTATTTCTAGACTTTATTTTTCACTGTATATTTGTATGCCAACTGCTTGCTGCTACTGTGACCGATTTTAGTTATAATTAGTTTCTCCATTTTATGGAGGGTAATTGGTGAATGAGAATAGAAAAACATGTGAAATAGGTTTAAAAAGACTTTACATTTTAAATTATTAGCTCGTCCTTTACCCAGACAATTCACATTTTTGTGTTAAAAACACAACATGAGTGTCACGCTGAGAAATATCAGGATGTGTTGGGATTAGGAGTTCTTCTTTCAAAGATGTCCTAAGGTCCGGGAGAAAATGGCGAGATTTGGGGAGAAGCAGGAGAATGTAGATTGTGTAAACCCTTGTTTCTCTTGTGCATGGACGCTTGAGAATATGCCTCCTGGAAAGTGGTAACAAATTGTCTGTATAGATCCCTTGTCCCGATTTCAATTCTCCTATTTAATGGCTGCCATTTTAACTCCAATAAATCAAGTGACGATGTCTCATGCTTATTTCATGATACACTGAAAAGGTCCTGGGTCTTCGGAGCCCAACACAACTAAGTTTGAATCCAAACTCTGATGCCTAGCTATATGACTTTGGGCAAATTATTTCATCTCCCTTGTTGCAACAAGGAGACATCAAGCCCCACTTTGTAGGGTCAAAGGAGGTCATGAGCTCAAAGGGCCTCACTTAGCGCCTTTTAACTTGGAAATTATTCCTCCATGAAAACACCCACTCAGTGTTGATTTATTGTAATCGAGTTGGGACAAGACACACTAAAATCCTGAATAGACAGGGTATAATAAATTGAGAATTATTTTATGTGTACAAGAAATTACCCTTATGGTATTACCTGTTTGCCTTTATGTTTGGAGGCTATCTCAATAAGTATATATACATTTAGAATTGTTATATCTTCCTGGTACATTGGAGCTTTAAAAAATATCCTTGTTTGGTTACCCTAATAATATTGTTTGCCTTAGAACCTATTTTGTTCAACATTGCCATAGGTATGACAGTTCTTTGGGCTAATATTTGCTTGGTTTAAGTCTGTAATTACATATCTGTGGTTCTGAAAACCAAAAAGCTCTGAAAACCAAAATTTTCTTATAATTTATTGGATAGCAAAATCTGTTCTATGCTGATGTGAAGCTATTTATAGTCTTATTCTCTTAGTGTGAGAATTTGTTTCCTTCAGAAATATTATTGTGTGTGATTATGAGGGGACACCTCAAACCCCAATGAGTGTAATGTAAGATATAAAATATGACCTATATTAATTTCTGAAATCCAAATTAACCTGAATATGAAAACACATTTGGTTTTAGGGTTTTTAGGGTTTGGGTTAAGGGTGTGTGCATATGTATACATTTTTTCCCCCTATATATACATCTGAAAGATGTATATCTTTAAGTAGAGTTTAGCTGGATTTGTTTCCAAGCTGATGTAATAATGTCTTTTAAATGGAAGATTTTGTTGGGGCGCCTGGGAGGCTCAGTCTGTTAAGCATCTGACTTCAGCTCAGGTCATGATCTCATGGTTCTTGAGTTTGGGCCCCGCGTTGGGCTCTGTGCTGACAGCTCAGAGCCTAGAGTCTGCTTCAGATTCTGTGTCTCCCTCTCTCTCTGCTCCTCCTCCCCCTCAAAAAAAATAAATAAATAAATAAAAATAAATAGCTAAATGGAAGATTTTGTCTTATTTACATCTATTTCTGGTGTATTTGGATTTTTTTTTCTGTGACTCATTTCTTTTGCTTTCTAATTGTTGCACATTATATGTACTTTCCTCCTTTCCAGCATTGTACTGGATTAATTGACCATCCCTTTCTCTTTTTTCTAAGTTTTTGCTCAATTAGCTAGGAGTTATACCCTCTTTATCTCTTAATTGTTCCTTTTGAAATAGTTTCATGCATATTTAATTTACAGAGTCCAAAATTAATGTCTTAAGCCTCTGCCTGAAAAATTCCAGGACATTTCATTGCTCTAACTCTGGACACACTCTCAGCTTACATACGTTTTTACTCTTTGTTTTACTTTGTTTATTTGTTTTTTATTGAAGTGTAAGTAACATACGTGCTATATTAGTTTCGAGCGTCTGATATAATGATTCAGCAATTCTATGCCTTCCTCGGCTCATCACAATAAGTGTCCTCCTAATCCCCTTCACTGATGTCACCCATTGCCCCATGCCCTCTGGCGACTAACAGTCTATTCCTATAGTTAGGCGTCGGATTTTTTGTCTGTCTCTTTTCTTCTTTGTTATTCCATTTGTTTTGTTTCTTAAATTCCACATGTGAGTGAAATCATATGGTATGTGTCTTTCTCTGTCTGACTTATTTCATTTAGTATTATACTCTCCAGGTCCATCCGCGTCGTTACAAATGGCAAGAGCCCATTCTTTTTTTTTTTTTGGCTGAGTAATAGTATTTCATTGTATATATACACCACATTTTCTTTATCCAATCATCTATCCATGGACACTTGAGTTACTTCCATAATTTGGCTATTTTACATAATGCTGCAATAAATGTAGGAGTGGCTGTATCTTTTTGAATTAGGGTTTTTGCATTCTTTGAGAAAATAGCTTGTAGTGGAATTACCGAATCATATGGTAATTCTATTTTTATGTTTTAAGGGACCTCCTGTTCTCCACAGTGGCTGCACCAGTCTGCGTTCCCACCTACAGTACATGAGGTTCCATTTTCTCTATATTCTCGCCAACACTTGTTGTTTCTCGTATTTTTGATTTTAGCCGTTCTGACAGGTATGAGGCGATATGTTATTGTGGCTTTGATTTGCATTTCCCTGATGATGAGGGATGTTGAGAATCTTTTCATGTGTCTGTTGGCCACGTGTATGTCATCCTTGGAGAAATGTCTGTTCATGTCTTCTGCCCGATTTTTAAATTGGATTATTTGGTTTTTGGGTGTTGAGTTATATCAATTCCTTACATATTTTGAATACTAACCCTTTATCAGAGATGTCATTTGCAAATATCTTCTCCTATTCAGTAGGTTGCCTTTTTGTTCTGTTGGTAATTTTCTTCACTGCACAATAGCTTTTTACTTTGGTGTGGTCCCAATAGTTTAATTTTGCTTTTGTTTCCCTTATCCGAGAAGACAGATCTAGAAAAATGTTTCTATAGCTAATGTAAAAGACATTACTGCCTATGTTTTCTTCTAGAAGTTTTATGGCTTCGGGCCTCACATTTAGGCCTTCAATCCATTCTGAGTTTATTTTTATGTGTGGTGTAAGAAAGATGTCCAGTTTCGTTCTTTTGCATGTTGCTGTCCTGTTTTTGCAGAATCATTCATTGAAGAAACTGTCTTTCCCTTGTATATTTTTTGGCTCCTTTGCTATGAGTTAATTGACCACATATGCATGGCTTTATTTTTGGGTTCTCTATTCTGTTCTATTCTCCCACGTTTCTGTTTTCGTGGCGGTATCATACTGTTTTGATTCCTGCAGTGTGTAGTGTATCTTGAAATCTGGGATTATGATACCTCCACCTTTGTTCTTTCTCGAGATTGCTTTGGTTATGCAGGGTCTTTTGCGGTTCCATACAAATTTTTAGGATTGTTTGTTCTAGCTCTGGGAAAAAATGTTGGTGGTATTTCGATAGGGGTTGCATTAAATCTATAGATTGCTTTGGGCAGTATGGACATTTTAACAATATTTTTTCTTCCAATTCATGTGCACAGAATATATTTCCATTTATTTGTGTCATTGTCAATTTCTTTCATCAATATTTTATAGTGTTTGGAGAACAGATCTTTCACCACGTTGGTTATATTTCTTCCTAGGTATTTTATTCTTTTGGGTGCAATTGTAAATGAGATTGTTTTCTTAATTTCTCTTTCTGCTCATTCATTATTGGTGTATAGAAATGCAACAGATTTCTTTACATCGATTTTGTATCCTGCAACTTTACTGAATTTGTTGATCAGTTCTAGCAGTTTTTTGGTGATCTCTAGGGTTTTCCATATAACGTATCATGTCATCAGCAAATAGTGAAAGTTTTACTTCTTCTTCAGGGATTTGAATGCCTTTTATTTCTTTTTGTTGCCTGATTGCTGTGACTAGGACTTTCAGTACCATGTTAAATACAAGCGGTGAGAGTGGTCATCCCTGCTCCTTCCTTTCAAGGAAAAGCTCTGTTTTTCACCATTGAGAATGATGTTAGCTGTAGTTTTTTTCATGTGTGGCTTCTATCATGTTGAGGTTCATTCCCTCTAAACCTAGTTTGTTGAGAGTTTTTATCACGAATGGATGTTGTACTTTGTGAAGTACTTTTCCTGTATCTATTAATATGACAATAAAGTCTTTAGCCTTTCTCTTGTTAATGTGATGTATCATGTTGATTGATTTGTGACTGTTAAGCCCCACACTTGCATCCTGGAAATAAATCCCACTTGATCGTAGTGGATGATTACTTTTTAATGTATTGTTGAATTCAGTTTGCTAATATTTTGTTGAGGATTTCTGCATCTATACTCATCAGAGATATTGGTCTGTAGTGTCTTTATCTGGTTTTGGTATGGCAGTAATGCTGGCTTCATAGAATGAATTTGGAAGCTTTCCTTCCTCTTCTATTTTTTGGAATAGTTTGAGAAGAATAGGGACTAACTCTTCTTTAAATGTTTGGTAGAATTCACTTGTGGAGCTGTCTGGTCCCAGACCTTTGCATGTTGGGAGTTTCTTGGTTACTGATTCAATTTCATTGCTGGTACATGGTTTGTTCAAAATTTATATTTCTTCCTGGCTCAGTTTTGGAAAATTATATATTTCTAGGAATTTATTCATTTTTTCCTAGGCTATCTGGTTCTTTGGCTTGTAATTTTTCATAATATTCTTGTAAGGGGCACATGGGTGGCTCAGTTGGTTAAGTGTCTGACTCTTAATTTTGGCTCAGGTCATGATGTCCTGGTTCATGGTATCAAGCTCCATGTCAGGCTCTGCAATGACAGCATGGAGCCTATTTGGGATTCTCTCTGTACCTCTCTCTTTGCCCTGCCCTGCTCATGTTGTCTCTCAAAATAAATAAATAAACATTAAAAATATATTCTCTTAAAATCCTTTGTATTTCTGTGATTTTGGTGGTTATTTCTCCGTTTTCATTTCTGATTTTATTTATTTGAGTCCTCTCTTTTTTTCTTGGTGAGTCTGACTAAAGGTTTATCAATTTTGTTGATCTTTTCAAAGAACAGACTCCTGGTTTCATTGATCTATCCTACTGATTTTTTCAGTTTCTATTTCATTTATTTTTGCTCTAATGTTTATCATTTTCTTCCATCTACTGTCTTTGGGTTTTGTTTGGTCTTCCTTTTCCAACTCTGCTAGGTGTGTGGTTAGGTTGTTTATTTGAGATTTTCTTCATTTTTGAGGTAGGCCTGTATTGCTATAAACTTCCCTCTTAGAACTGCTTTTGCTGCATCCCAAAGATTTTGAACCACTGTATTTTCTTTTTCTTATTCATTTATTTATTTATTTATTTTGAGAGAGTGTGTGTACATGTATGCACAAGTGGGGTAGGATAGAGGAAGAGAGAGAATCCCAAGCAGTTTCCACACCCAGCATCATGCCCAACGCAGGGCTCAATCTCACAACCATGAGATCATCACCTGAGCCTAATTCAAGAGTTGGATGCCTAGCCGACTGAGCCGCCCAGGTACCCCAGGTCCATTGTGTTTTCATTTTCATTTGTCTCCATGTATCTTTTTTATTTCCTCTTTTATTTCTTGGTTGACTCAGTCATTATTTAACAGCATGTTATTTGGCCTCCATGTATTTGTGATCTTTGCAGAATTTTTCTTGTGACTGATTTCTAGTTTTATACTGCTATGGTCAGAAAAGATGCATGACCTGATTTCAGTCTTTTTGCATTCACTGAGACTTATTTTTTAGCCTAACTTGATCTATTCTGGAGAATGTTCCATGTGCTCTTGAAAAGAATGTGTATTCTGCTGTTTTTGGATGTAGCGTTCTGTATATATCAGTTAGGCCCATCTGGTCTAATGTGTCATTCAAAGCCTGTTCCTTTTTGATTTTCTCTCTGGATGATCCATCCATTGATGTAAGTGGGGTGCCAAGGCCCCTACTATTATTGTATTACAATCAATTTCTTCTTTTTTATCTGTTAATCATTGCTTTATATATTTAGGTGCTACTATGCTGGGGGCATAAGTACTTACTTTTGTTATATTCTCTTGTTGTATTGTTCCCTTCATCATTCTGTAGTGTTCTACTTTGTTTCTTGTTACAGTCTTTGTTTTAAAAATCTATTTTCTCCAATGTAAGTATTGCTACCCCAGCATTATTTTTGCTTCCATTTGCATGGTAAATGCTTTTCCATCCCTTCACTTTCAATCTGCATGTGTCCTTGGGTCTGAATTGAGTCTCTTGTAGGAAGTGTATAGATGGGTCTTGCTTTTTTTTTTTTTAAATCTATTCAGCCACCCTGTGTCTTTCGATTGAAGCATTTAGTCCATTTGCATTTCAAGCAATTATTAATAGGTATATACTTATTGCTATTTTGTTACTTGTTTTACTATTTTTTTGTAGTTTTTCTCTATTTCTTTCTCCTTTGGCTCATTTCCCTTGTGGTTTGATGGCTTTCTTCAGTGTTATGACTAGATTCCTTTCTTTCTTTCTCTTTATTTTTTAAATCTATTATAGGTTTTTGATTTATGGTTACCATTACGTTCATATATAACATCTTATGTGCATAGCAGTCTATATTAAGTTGATGTTTTTTTAAGTTTGAGGCCATTTAAAGCACTGAGTTTTTACTTCCTTTCCCACATTTTATGGTGGGGCACATTTATGATGTTATACTCTATATCCTTTTATTTTGTAAATCTCTTGACTGAGCAAGATTTTTGTGTGTGTGAAAGTAATTGATTTTCTTGCTTTTTTTAAAACCTCCATACTGGCTTTATAAGTACTTAATCAACTTTTATTGTATTTGCATTTACCTATATTTTTTTCCCTCATAATTTTCGTATTCCTGATTATGGTCTTTTCTTTCCACTCTAAGAATTCCCTTTAACATTTCTTGAAAGACTGAATAGTGGTGAGAAACTCCTTTAACTTTTGTTTCAGAAACTTTATCTCTCCTAGTCTGAATGCTAACCTCGGTTACAGGTTTTTCCCTTTCAGCACTTCAAATATATCATGTCACTCCCTTCTGGCCTGTCAAGTTTCTGCTGAAAAATCAGCTGATAGCCTTAGGGGGTTTCCCTTGTATAAAGCTGTTTATTTTCCTCTTGCTACTTAAAATATTCTCACTACATTTTGCCATTAAATTTTTTTAAATGTCTATTTATTTTTTTAAGAGAGAGAGAGAGACAGAATGTGAGTGGGGGAGATACAGAGAGAGACACACACAGAATCCGAAGCAGGCTCCGGTCTCTGAGCTGTCAGCACAGAGTCCAATGTTGGGCTTCAGCTCACGAGCTATTATATCGTGACCTTAGCCAAAGTTGGACACTCAACTGACTGAGTCACCCAGGTTCCCCTGGTTTGCCATTTTAATTATTACATGTCTTCGTGTGGGTCTCCATGGGTTAATTTTGTTGGGGGAAATCTATGTGCCTGCTGCAGCAGGATGTCTGTTTCCTTCCCCAGAATAGGGAACTTTTTAGCTATTATTTCTTCAAATACATTCTCTGCTCTTTTCCCCTCTCTTCTCCTTTTGGGATCCTTATAATGCAAATGTTATTATGTTTGATGGTATCCCTGAGTTCTCTTAACCTATTCCTCATTTTTGTTATTCTTTAGTTTTCTTTTGCTGTTCAGCTTGCTTGCTTTCCATGATCGTGTCTTCCGGATCACTGACCTATTCTTCTGTATCCTCTAATCTGCTATTGACTCCCTCTATTGTGTTTTTGCTTTCAGCTTTTGAGTTCTTCATCTCTGACTGGTTCTTTTTTATATTTTATATCTTTGTTGACGGTTTCACTGAGATTCTCTTCTCTTTACAAGTGTGTATCTTTATGACCATTACTTTGAATTCTTTATCAGACGTATTGCTTATCTCCATGTCACTTAGCTCTTTTGCTATGGTTTCGTCCTGTTCTTTAATCTGGGACATAGTCCTCTGTTTCCTCATTTTGTCTAAATCTCTGTGTTTGTTTCTATGTACTAGGCAAGTGAGCTATATCTCAAGCAGTGGCCTTATGAAGAAGAGGTCTTGTGTTTCCTGATAGCACAATGTTCCCTGTACATCAGAACCTAGTGCTTATGCATAGGGGTGCCTCCTATGTGTGTTGCGTGTACCCCACTGTTGTGACTGAGCTGTGTTTGCCTTTAGTTCACTCTGCCTGTTGTAGGAGCACCAGGCAGGGCTTGGTCCCTTTGCTGTTCAGGGACCTATGTGGGGCCACGGGCTTGTAGTTAGGCAGGGTTAGCAGTGAGACCAGATGCCTGCTCTCAGTGCCTCTGCCAGGACTGCAGCCACACAGGCACGCAGGGCTCTGCATGCCTTGTCCACCGAGAGGCGTTCATCCCTGAGCAGGGCTGGCAGTCAGATCAGATGCCTGCCCCCCGTCTGTCTACTGGGGCTGCAGTCACACCGGTTGGTAAGGCACCTTGTCTGTACCGGCGTCGATAAGGTTAGCTGCTGGAACTGTGGGTGCAGTGGGATGTGTGGTGATCTTCCCTCTTGCCAGGGCAGGAGTCACGTTGCAGGGGCACCGGTCCCTGCTGGGAAGGCTTAAAGCGTATGTTGGGCGGGAGCCACTTTGGAGGGACACCTGCAGAGTGGGGTGGCTTGGATGGGGTGGATCCACAGGGGAACACAGGGGTGAGGCATGCGATGTCAGCAAGATAGGTGGAGAGTGTTCGTGCTGGTTCCCACAAATGCCTGGCTATCTAGGCTGGGGGTGGGGGTGGGGGGAAATAGTACCTATTAGCTCTTTTGTCATTGGAGAAGTCTCCTAAAGATCTCTGTTCCTCCAGCACATGTTCTGAGATCATTAAAGAAATCTCTTTCTTGTATACCCCAGGTGCTTTTCAAACTGCTGCTTCTATGCTGTATTTAAAAAATGTTTTTTAATTTTATTTATTTTTGAGACACAGACAGAATGTGAGTGGGGGAAGGGTAGAGAGAAAGGGAGACACAGAATTTGAAGCAGGCTCCAGCTCTGAGCTGTCAGCACAGAGCCCAATGCTGGGCTTCAGCTCATGAACCATGAGATCATCACCTGAGCCGAAGTTGGATGCTTAACTGACTGAGACATCCAGGCGCCCTCTATGCTGTATTTTTAAGGCCAGGGACTTCATTTCCTATTGCTTTCAGTTCTCCTGGGTTTAAGCCCACTGATTATAAAAAGTTTGTAAAGTTAAGGAGTGAGGCCCTGATGATTTTCAAAGCCAAAATGTATGGGGACTCATCTTCCCAGTGCAGGTTCTCTGTTCCTAGGGTTCCTGATATGGGGTGTGGAATTATTGCTTCTCTGCGCTTGTGGTGTTGTTCCTGATTGTGGTTAGCCTCGCCAGGAATTTGGTTCCTAACCACATCTCTGCCCCCTTTTCAATGTGGCCTCTCTGATTAACTGTAGGAAGTCTCTCATGCCAGTCTTTAGGTATTTTTGAAGTTAGTTGCCCTGATGTGGCTCTTATCTCACTGTGTCCATGAGATGAAGTGGGTTCAGGATCCTCTTCTCTGCCGTCTTCCCAGAACTGGTTATTTGTTTTAAACCATAAAAAATTAGATGTTATTGGGGCGCCTGGGTGGCTCAGTTGGTTAAGCGTCCAACTTCGGCTCAGGTCATGATCTCACGGTTCGTGTGTTCGAGCCCCACGTTGGGCTCTGTGCTGACAGCT
>NW_027530857.1:4327332-4369052 GCF_008692635.1 Crocuta crocuta
TTGGTTAAGCGTCCAACTTCGGCTCAGGTCATGATCTCACGGTTCGTGGGTTCGAGCCCCACGTCGGGCTCTGTGATGACAGCTCAGAGCTTGGAGCCTCTTTCAGATTGTGTGTCTCCCTCTCTCTCTGACCCTCCCCTGCTCACGCTGTCTCTCTCTCTCTCTAAGAAATAAGTTTTAAAAAACATTTAAAAAAATTAGATGTTATTATTTAATGAAAATGTTTCTTTTGATTTATGCCCCTACTTACCAATTTGTTTTATTCAGCAACCATTTACCTAACACATATTTTCAGGTCTAGGGACTGTAGGGTCTACTATAGGTCTAGGGACTAAGGCAGTGAAGAAAATAAAGTCCTTGATCTTCAGGGGCTTAACTTCCAGCTCAAGTTAACTGCCCCTTCCTACATCTCAGATCTTCCTTCTGGGATCAGTTTCCTTCTTGCTGCACATCTTTTAGAAGTTCCTTTACTGAGGGGCACCTGGATGGCTCAGTCAGTTGAGCATCCAACTTCAGCTCAGGTCATGAGCTCATGGGTTCAAGCCCTGCATTGGGCTCTGTGCTGACAGCTCAGAGACTGGAGCCTGCTTCAGATTCTGTGTCTCTCTGCCCCTCCCCCACTCATACTCTGTCTTTTTCTCTCAAAAATAAATAAACATAAAAAAAAAAAAGAAAAGTTCCTTTACTGGATGTTTGGTGAATCAATTCTTTTTCCATTTTAGATTATATATTTTTTGAGATATAATTCATGGGCGTATAGTTCTCCCATTTAAAGTATATAATTAAGTAGCTTTTATTACAGTTATAAATATGTGCAGCCATCACCACAGTCAATTTTAGGGCATTTTCAAAAAGAAAAATTGTACTTGTTAGCAGTCACTCCCTATAATGGTTTGAATGGTGTTCCTTAAAATTCATGTCTACCTGGAACCTCAGAATTCAACCATATTTGGAAATAATATCTTTGCACATATAACTTGTTCAGATGAGGCCATACTGATTAGCATGGGTCCTAGATCCAATACTAGTGCCATTCTAAGAGGAGAGGGCACATAGACATCAACACAGAGAAGAAAGCCACGTGAAGGTGGTGGCACATTTCATGATGCAGCTACAAGCCAAGGAACGCCCCAGATTGCCCCTAGCCACCAGAAGCTAGAAAGAGGCAAGGATGGATCCTTTCCTAGAGCCTTCACAGGGAGTATGGCTCCTTAGATTTCTGACTTCTGGACTCCAGAACTGTGAGAGAATACATTTATGTGGTTTTTCAGCCATCCTGTTTGTGGTGATTTGTTATGAAATGGATACAATTCCCATTTTTCTTTTCTCTCAGCCCTTGGCAACCACAAATCTATTTTCCATCTCCACAGATTTGCCTATTCTGGACTTTTCATCTAAATGGGATCACACAATATACAGCATTTTGTATCTGGCTTCTTTAACTTCATGTTTTCAAGGGTCATCCATGTTAAAGCATATATTAGTATTTCATTCCATTTTATGACCAAATCATATTCTATTCTAAAGATATACTATATTTTGCTTATCCATCACTGGGTCATATGGTAACTCTAAAAGTAATTACTTGAGAAACTGCCAAATTGTCTTCCAAAATAACCACACACGCTTTACATTCCTACCAGTAGTGAATGTGGGTTCTAATTTCCATACAACCTCACCAACATGTTACTGACTTTTTGATTCTAATCATCCTAGTGGTTGTAAAGAGGTATCTCACTGTGGTTTTGATTTACATTTCCTTCATGAGTAATTTTGTTGAGTATCTCTTCATGAACTTATTGGCCATGTGTATATCTTTGTTGGAGAAATGTCTGTTCAGATCCTTTGCCCAATTTGTAAATTGGCTTATTAACTTTGCTTTATATATTACAGGTAAACAGTCCTTGAGATATATGATTTTCAAAATTGTTTTCAGTTTCTTGATGGTGTCCTTCAAAACACAAATGTTTTTAATTTTTATTGAACTCCAATTTACCTATTTTTTTCTTTGTTGCTCATGCTTTTGGTGTTATATATAAGAATCCTTTGCCAAATCCAAGGTTATGAGACTTACTCCTATATTTTCTCACAAGAATTTTACAGCCATAGCTCTTACATTTAGGTCTTTGATTCATTTTGGGTTCCTTTTTATGTATGTTGTGAGATAAAGGTCCAACTTCATTCCTTTGCATGTGACCAGCATCATTTGCTGAAAAGAGTATTCTTTCCCCCTTTGAATGGTCTTGGTGCCCATATCGAAAATCATTTGACAATAGATGCATGGTTTTTTTTCTGAACTCTCAGTTCTATTCTGTTGATTTGTATGTCTATTCTTATGCTGTAAAAATTGTATTCATTATCATTGCTTTGTATTAAGTTATGAAATCAGGAAATGTGAGTCTTCAAACATTGTTGTTCTTTCTCAAGATTGTTTTGGCCATTCTGGGTGATTTACAGTCCCATATAAATGTTAGAATCAGCTGATGAATTCAAGTTTGGTGGAATTCTGTTTGAAATTGGATTGAATCTGTAGATCAATTTGGGGAGTATTGCCATCTTAACAATATTATGTCTTCCAATCCATGAACATCAGGTGTTCTTCCATTTATTTAGATCTTTAAAAATGTTTTTCAACAATGTTTTGTACTTTTCAGAGTGTAGTACTACATTTCTTTTATTAAATTTATTCCTAAGTGTTTTGTTCTTTTTGATGCCATTGTAACTGGAATTGTTGCTTTAATTAAGTTTTCAGATTGCAAGAACATACAAATACAATTGACTTTTTATATTAATTATGTATTATTCACATTGCTGAACTCATTTCTTAGTTCTAATATTTTTTTAGTAGAATCATTAGGATTTTATATACAAGATCATGTCATCTTCAAAAAGAGATCGTTTTACTTCTTTTCAAATCTGGATGGCTTTTCTTTTTCTTACCCAGAACTAGGCAGAATTCTAGCTAAAACTTCCAGTACAGGGCACCTGGGTGGCTGAGTTGGCTAAGTGTCTGACTCTTGATTTTGGCTTAGGTCATGATTTCAGGGTCCTGAGATTGAGCCCTGTGTCAGGCTCCATGCTGAGAATGGAGCCCGCATTCTCTCCCTCCCTCTCCCTCTCCCCAACTCTCTCTTTCAAAAAATAAAAAATAAATTAAAAAAATATCTTAATGATGAATTTGGGTGTTTGGGTGGCTCAATTGGTTAAGTGTCTGACTTTTGATTTTGGCTTGGGTCATGATCTCATGATTTATGAGATCAAGCCCTGCTTTGGGCTCTTGTGCTGACAGTGTGGAGCCCATTTGGGATTCTCTCTCCCCTTCTCTCTCTGCCCCTCCCCCTCCAGAATAAATAAATAAACATTAAAAAAAAAAAAAAGAACTTCCGGTACAATATTGACTAGAAGTGGTGAGGAAAGACATTCTTATCCTGCTCTTGATCTTAGAAGGAAAGCCCAGGTTTTCATTATTAAGTGTAATTTTAGCTGAGTTTTTCATAAATGCTTTTTATTAGGTATAGAAAATTCTCTTATTTCCCTAGTTTATTGAGATTTTTTCCAATTCTGATACAGTGTTGAATTTTGTCATATGCTTCTTCTGCATCTGTTAAGATGATCTCATGTTGTTGTTTTTTTCAATTGATAATAGTGTATCACATCAATTGATTTTTATGGTGTTAAAGCGACCTTACATTCTTAGGATAAATCCTACATGGCCATGGTGAATCACTCTTTCTGTATATTGTTGGATCTGGTTTGCTAGTATTTTGTTGAGGAGTTTTGCATTCAAATTCATGACATCACAGTGGTCATTAATTTTCTTTCCTTTTGATATTTTGTCTGGTTTTGGTATTAGGTTAATACTGGATTCATACAGTGAGCTGGGGAATCTTCCCTCTTTTCCTATATATTTTTTTGGAACAATGTGAATAATTGATATCAAGTATGTAAATGTGTGCTAGATTTCATTGATGAAACCATTTGGACTTGGGCATTTTTTTGTGTATGTTGGTAGTTTTGATTATAAACTCATTCTCCTCATTTGTTATATGTCCATTCAGATTGTCTATTTTTTCTTGAGTCAGTTTTAGTAGTTTGTGTCTTGCTAGGGGTTTGTCCATTTCATCTAAGTTATCTAATTTATTGGCATAAAATTGGTCCTAACATTTCTTTATAATTCTTTTTATTTCTATAAGATTGTAGTAGTTTCCCTTTTTCATTTGATTTTGCTAATTTGATTCTTCCTTCTTTTTTCCTTGGTCAATGTAGCCTAAAGTTTGTCAATTTAGTTGATCTTTCCCAAGAAACAGCTTTTTGTTCCATTCATTTTTCTTCCTTACAGTTTTCTGTTAACTATGTCATTAATTTATTCTCTAATCATTATTATTTGTCCTTGCTACTTATTTTAGGCTTAGTTTACTCTTTTTATTTTAGTGGCCTAAGGTAGAAACTTATATTATTGATTGAAGAATTTGTTCTTTTTTTTTATTATTTTAATTTTGAGAGAGAGAGAGAGACTCTGAGGCAGGCTCCAGGCTCTGAGCTGTCAGCACAGAGCCTGACACGGGACTCAAACTCATGAACTGTGAATTCATGACCTGAGTCGAAGTCTGATGCTTAACTAGCTGAGTCACCCAGGCACCCCTTGACCTGTTTTTTATTTTTTTAAATATATGCATTTAAAACAATGAATTTCCCTCTAAGCACTGCTTTAGCTGCATCCCTTAGGATTTGGTATGCTGTCTTTTCATTTCCATTCATCTCCAAGTAGTTTCTAATATTCTTTTTGATGTCTTCTTTGACTTAATTTATTAACTTTTTATTTCATAAATAATCCTTTTGGTATTGTATCTAAGAGTCATCACCAAATATAAGATAACCTAGTTTTTCTCCTTTGTTTCATAGTTGAATTTTACTTTTAGGTCTGTGATCCATTTCAAGGACATTTCTGTAATAGATGTGTCTAGATTTTATTATTTTGTGTCTAGATTATTATTATCTGTGTCTAAATTTTTTTATTTTGTTTTATTTTATTTTGGCATATGGACGTCCAGTTGTTTCAACACCATTTGTTGAAAAGACTATCCTTTCTCCATTGAATTTTGTTTTTCTCCATTTAGTTGTCATTTATTACTTTTTTTTAGTGGTTCCTCTAGAGCTTGCCATATACTTCTGACCTTATCAGAATCAGCTTCAGGTTTACATGATCTTAATTCTAGTGATATAATACTATTTAGTTCTATTCTCTTTTCCTCCTTTTTTTTGGTGGTATTATTGTTACATATCTACAAATGATATAAAACCAAGAATGCATTGTTATAATTTTTATGTTATATAACATATAATATTTTATGTAATAAGTATTAAATTATATATGTTTTATGCCTTTTAAGGAAGCTGAGAGTAACAAAGACAGCAAGTATATATCTATTGCTTTTGCTATGGTAAGCTTACTTAGCATTTGTTGTAATCTCATAAGCATATTATCATTTCTGATTCTCTCCATTTATTCTTGTGGCATTACCATCTGCAATCGTTTCCTTAGTCCAGCACAGCCTTGTTCCCCTTACTTCTTTGTGCTCTTATTGGCAAATATATTGCATTTACATATGTTATAGACCCGACAATATATTCTGTACATGCTGTTCTAGACAATTGCTTTATAAAGCAGTTCAAAAGAAAAAGAAAAATATGCATTTATTAGTGTCTTTTGTAATTGCACATAATTAGCTTTCTTGGTGCTCCTTGTTGTGCACATGTATTCAGATCATCATCTGGAATTTCTTCTTTCCAGCCTGAAAATTTTCCCTTTGTATTCTTGTAAAGCAGATCTGTTGTCTACAAATATTCTCATTTTTTGTTTATCTGGGAATGTTTTTAGTCTTAATTTTTTGTGTTTATTTAAAGTTTTTTTATTTATTTTGAGAGAGGGAAAGAGCAAGAGAGGGGCAGAGAGTAAGGGAAAGAGAGAATCCCAAGTGGGCTCTGCATTGACAGCTGACGGTACAGAGCCAGATGCACAGCTTGATTCCACCGACCGTGACATCATGGCCTGAGCCAACCGTGACATCATGGCCTGAGCCAAAATTAAGAGCTGGATGCTTAAGTGACTGAGCCACCAATCACTTTGAAAAATAGCTTTGCCAAATACAAGATTATTGTATTTTAACTGAAGTATAAGTGACAAACAATACCCTATTATTTTCAGGCATACATCATAGTGACTCAGTATTTTATACATTATGAAACGATCCCCACAATAAGTCTTGTTACCGTCTGTGACCGTACAAAGTGATTATAATGTTATTGACTATATTTCCTATGCTATACTTTTCATCCCTATGGCTTACTTATTTTATGACCGAAAGTTTGTACCTCTTGACACCCTTCACCTATTTTGCCCATCCCCCAACACCTTCCCACTCTGGTAGTCAAAGGTTTGTTTCCTGTATCTATGAGTCTATTTCTGTTTTGTTTAGTTTGTTGGTTTTGTTTTTTAGATTCCATATATAATATGCCTGACTTATTTCACTTAGTATAATACCCTCTAGGTCCATCAATGTTGTTGCAAATGGCAAGATTTCTTTCTATTTTGTAGCTGAGTAAATATTCCACTGTGTGTGTGTGTGTGTGTGTGTGTGTGTGTGTATAGATCTTCTTTACCTATTGATCATCTTTTTTTTAAAGTTTATTTATTTATTTATTTTGAGAATGAGAGCATAAGCAGAGAAGGGGCAGAGAGAGAGGAAGAGAGAGAAGACTAAGCAGGCTCCACACCATCAGCATGAAGCCCGATGTGGGGCTTGAACTCACAAACCACAAGATCATGACCTGAGCCAAAAGCAAGAGTCAGCTTGACTGAGCCACCCAGGTGCCCCACTTCATTTCTCTTTCTGACAGTTCATTATTGGTGTGTAGAAACACAGTCATTTCAGTATATTAATTTTATGTCCTGTAACTTTACTTAATTCGTTTATTAGTCCTAATAGTTTCGATGAGGGAGCATAAGGCAGGCTGAGGACAAAGGACAAGCTAGCACCCACCCCCACCCCATGGGATCTGTGTGATACTCCTCAGGCACTGCTGGCTGCCCAAAAACAAAGAAAAGAAAGAAAACAAATGGTTAACTGATAGAGATCACAGTCATACAGGGCAAGAGTCTCCATCAGTTTACAAAGAGCTTCATAAATTACAAGAAAAAGCCAATCTTATCAACAGCCTAATCTCCAGAAACCTGTAGGCTCAGTTTCCTGGAGCCCCAAAGACACCCCTCCATAGTGACGTGGGGAACAAAGGCAGGAAGGGAATGGCAGGTATAATTAAATTTCCTTCTAACCTGCAGCACGTTGACAGATATTTGAGGGGGGCAGAGTAAAGTGCTTCTCCAGGAACCCCCTCCTGTCTTAATGTTAATGCTTTGCTAGAGGGGAAACCACCTTAGCTTGACGATAGCCAGGCGTCAGGTATCTCTGGAGTCTTCTTTAGCTCATCAAAGTCCCTCTGGAGGCCTCCCATTGACTTTACCTCCCCAACTTCATAGTGTATAACCAGTCACTCTTCACAACCCCAGTGCAGCTCTTTCTACCCCAGGTCCCTGTCCCTGTGCTTTAATAAAATCACCTTTTTGCACCAAAGAAGTCTTCAAAATTCTTTCTTGGTCATTGGCTCTGGACCACCCCCACTGGCACCCCCAAACCTCATCAGTCAGTACGTGTAGGAAGAGATTAAGAGCTATCTGTTTTATGGCCTGCTTCTCTGCAAATCTCTGAGCCTGGCCTTGGATGAAAGGGTTGGGGGCGGTGGCATACCTCCCTCTGAGTGACACTCCCATTTTGAGAACTGACTTTTTGGTGGTGGAGGGGGACAGTAGCCCCAAGTGTTGTTAGCTTGTCTCGGCATGGATTGCTGCCTTAAGAGCTGAGTCAAGGGCAATCAGGGTCCCAGAATTCTCAGCAGTGCTACGCCCAAAGTGGTGCCTCCACCTCACAAATGGGGTTCGGGTAGAAGAAGAGAGCCTCACTTCTCAGCCATTCTTGTCTAGAACTTTGCCTCAGTTACACATAGCTGGGGGCAGCATGTGACATGCTGACCTGCTTCCCCTGGGCGGGCAGCCCTCCGGTGGGGGCTGGGCCAAGAGTGAGCCCCACCTGCACAGTAGCACAGGTCTGGAGTGGAGTTTTTAACTTGCTGAGCTGGAATAGGGTAAGGAGGCCGTGTTTGAATCATACACTCTCATGGTTCTTTCTGAATTCTAGCAGCTTTCTTGAGTATATGTTTTTGTTTTTGTTTTCTTATTTGCTGTACCTCCTTAGGTCCATTTCTAGAGTAGGTCTGCAGAGTTGTTCACATGTATCTCTCAGTTCTTTCTAGTACTTTTTAATTTATTTTTATTTTATTATTTTTAATTTCTAAGTTTTATTTAAATCCAAGTTAGTTAACATTTAGTGTAATAAGGATTTCAGGAGTAGAATTTAGTAATTCATCACTTACATATGATACCCAGTGCTCATCCCAACAAGTGCTCTCCTAAATGCCCATCCCCCATTTAGCCAATCCCCCACCCACCTCTCCTCCAACCACCCTCTGTTTGTTCTCTGTATTTAAGAATCTTCCTCTCTCTTTTTTATCTTATTTTTCCTTCCCTTCTTCATGTTCATCTGTTTTGTTTCTTAAATTCATTTTATGAATGAAGTCGTATGATATTTATCTTTCTCTCACTAACTTCTTTTGCTTAGTATAACATTCTAGTTCTATCCACGTTGTTGGAAATGGCGAGATTTCATTCTTTTTGGTCGCCGAGTAATATTCCATTATATACACACACACACACCACATCTTGTAGAACTTTTTAAATCCAAAAACTATTTTACCTTCAGTTGTGAAACATATTTTTTGGGAAGTGATACATAATTCTAGGTTGACAGTTATTTTCTCTCAGTATTTTTTTCCCACTATCTTCTGGATTTTCCTGTTGTTAAGAAATCTGCCATCAGTATAATTTTAATTCCTTTACAGTGATCTGTCTTTTATCTCTGGATTTTTCCCCACCTCCTATAAACATTAAAAAAAATAAAGTCAGGATAACATAACATAGCATAACATAACATAACACCCTTTTTATATTTACAGTTGTATGAATTTAGGTGGGGCACCTGGATGGCTCAGACAGTTAAGCGTCTGACTCTTGATTTTGGCTCAGATTGTGATGTCAGTTTGTGGGTTCAAGCCCCACATAAGGCTTTTGCTGACAGCTTGGAGTCTGGAGCCTGCTTCAGATTGTGTGTCTCCCTCTGTCTCTCTCTGCCCCTCCCCTGCTCGTTCTGTGTCTCTCTCTATCAAAAATAAATAAATGTTAAAAAGAATTTTAAAAAACTGAAGTTCTATGAATTTTGGCAAATATGCATAATTCACCAGCCATCACCACAATCTAGATATAGAATGTTTTCATCATCTCCCAAGAATTCCTTTGTCCCCTCTGTAATTAAATTTCTTCCCCTCATTCACGTTCCCTGCAAACACTCATCTGTCCCTCTACTTTGGCTCTTTCCCAGATGTCATATAAATGGAATCATACTTTATGTAGTCCTTCAGTCTGGTTTCTTTCATTTAGCATAATGTTTTAAGATATATCCATGTTGTTGTATATAGTTTTTGATTGTTTATTTATTTTTGAGAGAGAGACAGAATGTGAGCAGGGAGGGGCAGAGAGAGAGGGAGACACAGAATCCGAAGAAGGCTCCAGGCTCTGAGCTGTCAGCACAGAGCCCAACACGGGGCTTGAACCTGTGAACCCCAAGATCATGACCTGAGCTAAAGTTGGACAATTAACTGACAGAGCCCCCCAGGTACCCTGATGTTGCTGTATTTTTAAATTGTTCCTTTTTACTGCTAAGTAGTATTTCTTGTGGATGTACCACAAATTATCTGTTCACTTGTTGAAGGATATTTTGGACTATTTTCAGTTTGGGTGATTTTTATAAAGCTGCTCTACATATTTACATATAGGGCCTTTGTACATATCTATCTTAATTTCTCTTGAATAAATAGCTGGGAATGGGGTTGCTGGTCCCATAGTGAGTGTGCATTTAACTCTATAAGAAGATGCCAAACGATTTCTTAAAGTCGTTGCACCAGTTTGCATTCCCTCCGGCAATGAGTGCTTTTTATTTTATTTTATTTTATTTTTAATGTTTTATATATTTCTGAGAGAGAGAGAGAGAGACAGCGTGAGCAGGGGAGGGTCAGAGAGAGAGGGAGACACAGACTCTGAAACAGGCTCCAGGCCCTGAGCTAGCTGTCAGCACAGAGCCCGACGTGGGACTCGAACCCACAAACCGTGAGATCATGACCTGAGCTGAAGTCGGACACTTAACCGACTGAACCACCCAGGCGCCCCAATGAGTGCTTTTTAGATGTTTCTGATCTTTGATTTCCTAAAGTCTTACTACACTGTGTCCAAGGGTCATTCCCCCCCTCCCCCCAATTTAAGAACATATACCTGTTATCATTAAAGGACATTCTTAGCAATGTGGTCTTCAAGACCAGCCTATCAATTCTCTTCTACAGAACTCTTGTTGCACATATTGTAGGTTCTCTAAAGAGACATGTCTAAAAGACACATCTCTTAACCTTTCTTTCCCTTTTAAATCATGGGCAGTTTCTTCAGCTCTGTCTACCAGTTAATTGCCTTTTTTGTCTATACTTTATCTGCTATTTAAGTATCCACTGAGTTTCCCTTTTCAGTGATTAATCTTTTCTAGAATCTCTGTTGGGTTCTTTTTTTTTTTAATTTTTTTTCCCTGAGAGAGAGAGACAGAGTGAGCAGGGGAGGGTCAGAGAGAGAGACACAGAATCTGAAACAGGCTCCAGGCTCTGAGCTGTCAGCACAGAGCCTGATGTGGGGCTCAAACCCATGAGCTGTGAGATCATGACCTGAGCCAAAGTCTGACGCTTAACCGAATGAGCCACCCAGGCACCCCTGTTGGGTTCTTTTTAAAAGCTTCCTGGGCATGTTTATTTGTATTTGCTCCTTCCATATATATTTTTTTTGAAGTGAAGACTCCATGGCTAGCACAGAGTCCAACACAGGGCTTGACCTCACAACCTCGAGGTCAAGACCTGAGCTGAGATCAAGAGTTAGATGCTCAACTGACTGAGCCACCCAGGGGCCCCTCTTTCCACATTTTAAAATTCAACGTTTACATTTTTAAACATTGTATACCGTTATTTTATACTCAGAAAATTCAGTATCTTATAATTCCAACCTCTGAAGATATTGGAAACTCTATGCTTTTGGTCCCTTGTTTCTACTGACTCTTGTTTGTGGAGTTCCCTCCCTCAGGTGTTTCATGCATTTTGACTCTGAACTCATCTTTGACAGAACTTAATCTGTGGGAATTTCGGGAGGCCTGATAGGAAGATGTTTTCCTTCAAAGAGGACCTGTATTTGTTTAGTTTGATTTGGGGTGGTAGTAATAACCTGGAACCATTTCATTTAATTCCTCAACTTGTGATTTAGCATCTGTACAAATATTTAAATTAAAAGCCCAGATCTACGTGTAGATAAAGTTAGTGATACAAAGTCTCATGGGTGGGTATTTCCCCCACTTTTTTCTTAGTGGATAGATTTTCTTGTTGACTCTCCTTGCTGTAAGTGACTGTGTTTCTTCTGGTCTGCACTTTCACAGAAAGCAAAGACCAGTCAAGTTCCCAGATTTATGTGTGTGGAGGGTCCCAGGTTCAGAACCCTTCAAGCTACCATTGAAAGACCATGGCTTAGTATCCTAGGCCTGAGGCTGCTGGCTGTGGATGCTCAAAGCAGTACATTTCTGGAATTAGCATTTGCCCCCAAGGAAATGTCAGCTTCTGTTTTCTCATACTTCTCCAGTTTCAGAAACTTGTGCATTTTATTTTCAGATATAGGGAGTGCCCTGGAGATTACTTTTATGTTTCACAACATAGCAGTGCATTTAAAAAGTACTTTGGTAATTAATCCAGTACCTGAGTGTTTTTCAGTGAGATGACTTTTTAGAATATCTAGATGGCTACACTCCTGTAAATAGAAACTCTATAGTTTATTTACATATTTAAGTATTGGATATTTAGGGTATTTCAGATTCTTTTTTTCTCAATACTGTTATAAACATCATGAGTCGTGTCTCCTTGTACAAGTATTTGTAGAATTTCTCTAGGTTTTATGATTGCTGGAGCACAGGGATGACATATTCAGCTGTAGGAGAGATTGCCACATTGGGTTCCAGAATGCCTGTGACACATTATCAGTCACAAATAATGAGTTTCTGCTTCTGGGCGTTGTTGCCGAAACTTGGTACCACCAACTAATGTTTGCCTATCTGATGGGTGAGAAGTGGCACTGTATAAATTTGCATCTGCCTAATTACCAATCATTGAGCGTCTGTTCCTATTTATTTGCCATTTGGAATTCCTTCTTGGATACTAACATAGTATATCTTTTGCTCATTTTATATGTAGCTATTTTTTTCTCATTGATCTATTTTTATATATCCCTTTTCAGTTACAGTCTAAATATCTTTTCCCTTTCGGTATCTTCATACCATTTTTTTCAATATACCCAAGAGATTAGTTTTTCTTTTATGGTTATGACTTGGGTTTTGTTAATGGACTTCTTCCTAACCCTGAGGTAAAAAATATATTCTCTCAGATTCTCTTAACGTTTTCTTGGATACGTGCTGATGTAAAAGATCTTCATTTTTAGAGATCTTTGATTTAAATCCTCTGCCCCTTTGCCAAATTTCTACAATGTAAGGACAGATTATTTTAATTTGGGGGTGGGGAGAGGTGTCAGGATTATTAATAAATTTAACCCATGGCCCATTTGTCACCTACACAGCTCGTTGATTCTGGGAGTCTCAGTTCAAAAATGTTCTCCTCTGTGATGCTTTTACTAATTTCCTCAACTGAATTTAATTCAATATACACTTATTGAGCACCTGATATATACCAGGCCATTCCTTAGAAGTTTAAGATATAGTGTTGAATAGAGTTTATATTCCAGAGGAGAACTTAACATGTTAGCAAGATCTAGGCACAAATTCTCTTATGGTTCTTCTGTAGGCTGTAAACCTCCACCACAGTCATTATTATCTCCCCCCCTCCATTTTATTTATTTATTTATTTATTTATTTATCTATCTATCTATCTATCTATAAAATATAACTTATTGTCAAGTTGGTTTCCATATAACACCCACCAGTGCTCAACCCAACTAGGGCCCTCCTCCATGTCCATCACCCATTTTCCCCTCTCCCTGACCCCCTCCATCAACCCTCAGTTTGTTCTCAGCATTTAAGAAACTCTTATGATTTGCCCCCCTCCCTCAATTATTATCTTAATAGAATAATGTATGCATGGTTCTCTCCTCCATTAGCCCATCCCATGGGCTCTACCCTCAAAATATACCCAAGATCTGACTACTTCCCAAATTCTTCAAAATGATCTCCATCTTGTGCCTGGATTAGGTAATGACCTTCACCTGATTTTGTTCCTGTCTTTGTCAGTCTTAACACATTTCTCTTCAACACAAAAGATCAGTGATGCCACTAAAGTGGATGTCAGCTCCTCTCGGCCTTCTGCTCAGAATCCTCTGGCAACGACCATCTCAGACAAGGAAATCTAAAACTGCCCTCAGGATCAGGCCTGTGCCTCCTCTCCCATCTCTCCCCCTATGTGTGGGACCCCAGCCACACCGATTCCCTGCTGTTGCTACAATATTCCAAGTACTCTCCTGCCTTACAGTCTTTGCTTCTGTGATTTCCCCTGCCTGAGACTTCCTCCCACAGGATCCCGTATCCAGACTATTTGCCCTCTCGCTCCTGTTGTATCTCTGCCCAAATATCCCATTTTCAGTAGGACCTCCTTTAACCAAAAATGAAATTTAAAAATATAAATAATAAGTAAGTAAAAATAAAATTAAAAATAGCACACAACGGCCTTACTCGCATTCCCCCTTAACCTAGTTATTTTTTTCCACAGCAGTAGTCAACATTTGATCTGTTAGGTATTTGTCTTTCCATCTACCGCCACTAGGATCTAAACTCCCTGAAGGCCAGGATCTAGGCTCCTAAAGGGCCAGGAACTTTGTTTATCCACTGCTATATCATCATTGCCTAGAACAACACCTACTATATAGTGGGTACCCAAGATATATGCTTATTGAATGAATAAATGTGAACATGTAGGAATGAATGAATGGAAGGTCTAGGGGTGCCTTAACACTGGTTATGTTAGGAAAAAAATAGGTGCAGAGTAGAGAAGAGACCATAAGGGCTCCATGCAAACTTTCACATTGTTTGCTCTATTTCTGTGAAAAATGCCATTGGAATTTTGATAGGGATTGTATCAAATGCGTAGATTGCTTTGAATAGTATGGACATTTTAACAATATTAGTCCTTCTAATCCATGAGCATGGAATATCTTTCCATTTATTTGCATCCTTTTTCAATTTCTTTCATCAATATCTTAGTTTTCAGTGTACAGGTCTTCACCTCTTTGGCTAAATGTATTCCTAAGTATTTTATTCTGTTTGATGCAATTGTAAATGGGATCTTTTTTCTTAACTTCTTTTTCTGATAGTTCATTGTTAGTGAGTAGAAATGTAACTGATTTTTTGTATGTTAATTTTGTTTCCTGTGACTTTACTGAATTCACTTATTAGTCTCAACAGTTTTTTGATGGAGTCTTTAGGGTTTTCTATATAAAATATTTTGTCATCTACAAATAGAGACAGTTTTCCTTCTTTCTTTCCAAATTTCCTGCCTTTTATTTCTTTTCTTGACTAACTGCTACTAAATAACAAAATTCAAACAAGTAAATGTGAAGATCTAATTGGCTTTATTACATAATTCATGAATTGAGTGGCACCCCATCTACAAGTAGAGAAGGACCCCAAGGAGTTGTACACAATGGAAATTTCTTATAGACAGGAGGTGGAGGAAAGGAAGTTATCAGTGCAAGCAAAGGATTGTTCCAGAGAAGGCTGTTTGCTAGGGGAAAAGCAAGGTGTCTTATGCAGATGATGTCATCTTTCTTTGGGGATAGGAGAGGACCCAGGTGACAGACTCATTGGTGCTGATGGAAAGACAAGTGTCCTGCCTGACCAGTTAAGGCCACATTTCTCTGGTAGAGGTGGGGGAAGGGGGTGGGGGTGAAACTGCAGTTACTGACAGTTGTGATCAAATTGTAAGGCATTAAAACCACTCTCAGCTACCACTCTAGTTCAGTTTTGTTCTTCCTTTCTGAAGTATCTGTAGATTTTTATTTAGCTTCTGTGACATTCATAGGACATGGCTTCTGGCTCACAGTCTTTAAGTTGGTTATTATTATTATTATTATTTTCATTCTTTTGATGTTATAGTCTTAGGGAGATCACTCAAAAGAATGATTTGCAACACTTGGTTCAAGAAGGGACTGGGTTGCCACCATTTTTCTCCCCACAACCATCAAAGCAGGACCTCAGGGAGTGGCCAGTGGGACCACAGTGGATGCCAGACCTGCCCAACCAAACCACGCCCATCCCCCCTAGAGAGCTGCGCTTGTGTTGTTGCTGTTTTTTTTTTTTTTTTTACCTAAGCCCAGGCATAACCAACATGGATGCACTGCCGTGATTAATTCTAGATCCATTCTTTCTATTCAGATATATTTTCCCTTGCCTCATTTATATCCCTCCCCTCTGCTGGACTGGGCACTCTCGTCATTGGTTTGCTTAAACAGTCACATTTAATCCATTCTCTAGATGTATATTCTACACCTCCACTGCTACCTTTCTATCTCTCTCTCTCTGGAGTAATCAGACTATATAGTTTCTCTGAGTAACATTATCTTCATTTCTGTCTCCTCGCCTCCTACCATATTCTCTTTTCTCTCTTTGAATTAAACCTCTTAGTCTCTCTGCCTGGTCGTTGTCCAGTTTCGCTTTCTCCCCACCCCTGTCATTTCTCTCATTGTATCTGCTCTTCCATCAGCACTGCATACACCCTGCTCTTTATTTGTAGCTAGGAATTCTGGTTTCATGCTTTTAGACTGTCCTTTGTCTTTTTTTTTTTTTTTCTTTTTCCCTTTTGGTTTGCTTGTGTGTTGGATTTGTCTGTGTGTTTGCATGCCTTTGTTCCCTATGTGATTGTCTGTCTGTTTTCCTTTCCAGGGCTACCTCAAGAAACAAGCCAAAGTACACATGGTGGAGAGTCACAAATACCACTACAAGTAGGTAAATAAAATAAACCAGTCTCAACAAGAGAGACCAAGAGATACCATTCAAAGAACACTTCCTGAACGGACAGGTCCTGGACAGTCAATGAGCCTCCTTTAATATAGCAGTACTCGCAGGTGAAGGGTGCATAACAAGCTTTTAAAACTAACAAGAGACAGAAAAACTAGCCAAAATGATAAACAGAAGAACTCTCCTCTAAAGAAATTCCAGGAAGTAATAACAGCTAAAGAACTGCTCAAAACAGATAAAATCAACATAACTGAACAAGAATTTAGAACAATAGTCATAAAATTAATCGTTGGGCTTGAAAAAGGCATGGAAGACACCAGAGAAGCTATTGCTACAAAGACTATGGAACTTAAAAATAGTTGTGATGAATTAAAAAATACTGTAAATGAGGTGCATAATAAAATGGAGGTGTCCAATGCACGGATTGAAGGGGCAAAGAGGAGAATAGGTGAATTAGAAGACACAATTATAGGAAAAGAGGAAGCTGAGAAAAAGAGATAAACTGATCCAGGAGCATGAAAGGAGAGTTCGAAAACTGAGTGATACAAACAGATCAGTATTCATATCAAGGGAATTCCAGAAAAGGAAGAGAGAGAAAAAGGCACTGAAGGAGTTCTTGAACAAATTATAGCTGAGAACTTCCCCAATCTGGAGAAGGAAACAGACATTGAAATCCAAGAGGCACAGAGAACTCCCCTAAGACGTAACTTGAACTGTTCTTCTGCACAACATATCATAGTGAAACTGGCAAAATATAAGGGCAAAGAGAGAATTCTGAAAGCAGCTAGGGATAAAAGGGCCCGAACATGCAAAGGGAAACCTATCAGAGTGGTGACAGACCTATCTACTGAAACTTTGCAGGCCAGAAAGGAATGGCAGGAGATCTTCAATGTGATGAAGAGGAAAAATATGCAACCAAGAATCCTCTATCCAGCAAGCCTGTCGTTCAGAATAGAAGGAAGATAAAAGTCTTTCCAAATAAGCAAAACTTGAAAGAATTCGTCACCACTAAACCAGCCCTACAAGAAATCCTGAAGGAGACTCTATGAGGGAAATGTTGCAAGGAACGCAAGGTACCAGAGACACCACCACAAGCATGAACCCTACAAAGGACACAATGACTCTAAACCCATATTTTCCAATAATAACACTGAATGTAAATAGACTAAATGCTCCAATCAAAAGACATAGGGTAGCAGAATGGATAAAAAACAAAATCCATCTATTTGCTGTCTATAAGAAACTCATTTTAGACCTGAAGTCACCTTCAGATTGAAAGTAAGAGGATGGAGAAATAGCTATCATGCTACTGGAAGTCAAAAGAAAGTTGGAGTAGCCATACTTATATCAGACAAACTGGACTTTAAAGTGAAGGCAGTAACAAGGGATGAAGAAAGGCATTCTATAATAATTACAGGATCTATCCATCAGGAAGAGCTAATAATTATAAATGTCTATGCACTGAACATGGAGGCATCCAAATACATAAAACAATTAATCACAAACAGAAACAATCTTATGGACAAGAATGTGCTAATAGCAGGGGACTTTACTACTCCACTTACAGCAATGGATAGATCAACTAGACAGAATATCCCTAAAGAAACAATGGACTTGAATGAAACATTGGACCAGATGGATTTGACAGATATATTTAGAACTCTACATCCGGAGGCTATGGAATTCACTTTCTTCTCAAGTGTGTGTGGCACATTCTCCAACATAGATCACATACTGAGTCATAAAGCAGCCCTCAATAAATATAAAAGAATTGAGATCATACCATGCACACTGTCAGATCACAATGCTATGAAACTTGAAGTCAATCACAGGAAGAAGTCTCAAAAAACCTCTAAGAACATGGAGGTTAAAGAACACCCTACTAACGAATGAATGGGCCAATCAGACAATTAGTGAAGAAATTAAAAAATATATGGAAACAAAATACAACAAACAAAAATACAACAAGCCAAACTCTATTGGATGCAGCAAAGGCAGTCCTAAGAGGAAAGTACATTGTACTCCAGGCCTATTTCAAGAAAAACAAAAACAAAAACCAAAAAAACCACAAGTACAAAATCTAACAGCTCACCTAAAGGAACTAGAAGGGCAACAAGAGCACCCCAGACCCAGTAGGAGAAGAGAAACAATGAAAATCAGGACAGAAATAAACAATATAGAGTCCAAAAAATCAGTTGAACAGATCCATGAAACCGAGAGTTGTTTTTTTTGGAAAAAAAAAAAAAAAAACAACTGATAAACCTCTAGCCAGGCTTCTCAAAAAGAAAAGAGAGCACCCAAATAGACAAAATCATGAATGAAAATAGATTTATTGCAATACAAAATACAAGCAATTATCAGGGAATACTATGAAAAATTATATGCCAACAAACTGGACAACTTAGAAGAAAAAGACAAATTCCTAAACACACTCGCACTACCAAAATTCACAGGGGAAGAGACAGAAAATCTGAACAGACCCATAACTAGTGAAGAAATTGAATCAGCTATAAAAAAATCTCTCAACAAATAAGAGCCCTGGGTCTGATGGCTTCCCTGGGAAATTTTACCAGACATTTAAATCAGAGTTAATACCCATTCTTCTCAAGCTATTCTAAAAAATAGAAATGGAAGGAAAACTTCTGGACTCAATATACGAAGCCAGCATCACTTTGATTCCTAAGCCAGACAATGACCCAGCAAAAAAGAGAACTAGAAGCCAATATCCTTGAAGACTATGGATGCAAAAATCGTCAACAAGATGCTTGCAAATCGCATTCAACAGCACATAAAAAGAATTATCCACCACGATCAAGTGGGATTCATTCCTGTGTTATAGCACTGGTTCGTATTCGCAAATCAATGTGATACATCACATTAACAAAAGAAAAGATAAAAACCATATGATCCTGTCGATAGATGCAAAAAAAGCATTTGACAAAATACAGCACCCCTTCTGTTTTTTAATAGCTTATTGTCAAGTTGGTTTCCATATAACACCCAGTGCTCATCCCCACAAGTGCCCTCCTCCATGCCCATCACCCCCCTTCCCATCTCCGCACACCCATCAGCCCTCAATTTGTTCTCAGCATTCAAGAGTCTCTCATAGTTTGCCTCCCTCTCTCTCCCCCACTTTTTTTCCCCTTCTTCTCCCCCATGGTCCTCTGTTAAGTTCCACCTAATCCTCCTATATGTGCAAACATATGATATCTGTCCTTCTCTGCCTGACTTATTTCGCTCAGCATAACACCCTCAAGGTCCATCCATGTTGCTACACACGGCAAGATTTCATTCTTTCTCATTGCCATGTAGTATTCCATCGTATAGATAAACCACATCTTCTTGATCCATACATCAATTGATGGACACTTAGGCTCTTTCCATGTTTTGGCTATTGCTGAGAGTGCTGCTATGAACATTGGGGTACATGTGCTCCTATGCATCAGCACTCCTATATCCCTTAGGTAAATTCCTAGGAGCAGCACCCCTTCTTAATAAAGACCCTCAAGAAAGTCGGGATAGAAGGAGCTTACTTAACCATCATAAAAGCCATTTATGAGAAGCACTCAGCTAATATCATCCTCAATGGGGAAAAACTGACAGCTTTCCCCCTGAGATCAGAACACGACAGGGATCTCCTCTCTCACCAGTGTTGTTTAACATAGTGCTGGATGTCCTGGCATCAGCAATCAGATAACAAAAGGAAATTAAAGCCATCAGAATTGACAAAGAAGAAGTCACAACTTTCACTTTTCACAGATGACATGATACTCTACATAGAAAACCCGAGAGCCTCCACCAGAAGCCTGCTAGAACTGTTCCATGAATTCAGCAAAGTTTCAGGGTACAAAAACAATGTACAGAAATTGGTTGTATTTTTATACACCAACAATGAAGCAACAGAAAGAGAAATCAAGAAACTGATCACATTCACAATTGCACAAAAAAACATAAAATATCTAGGAATAAACCTAACCAAAGATATAGGAGAGCTGTTTGATGAGAACTATAGAAAACTTATGGAGGAAATTGAAGAAGACACAAAGAAATGGAAAAACATTCCATGCCCCTGGATCGGAAGAATAAATATAGTTAAAATGTCAATACTACCCAAAGCAATCTACACTTTCAATGCAATCCCAATCAAGATTACACCAGCATTCTTCTCAAAGCTAGAACATACTATCCTAAAATTAGTATGGAACCACAAAAGACCCCGAATAGCCAAAGTAATAATGAAGAAGCAAACCAAAACGGGAGGTATCACCATCCCAGACTTTAGCCTCTACTACAGAGCTGTCATCATCAATACAGTATTGGCACANAACAAGAAAACTCCCCTATGACCCAGAAATAGCACAGCTAGAATTTATCCAAGGGATACAGGAGTGCTGATGCATAGGAGCACATGTACCCCAATNGTTTTCGAGAGAATACAGTGCACCAGGGAGATTATTATGATTACTTTAAGCAAGATAATTTCAGATATTTGGAGTGCACTTTAAAGCCACGGTCTCCAAGACTTAAACCTTGAAAAATCAAATAAGTCAAAGAAAGACCGCATGGAAGGAGTCTCTTTTTAAATCCAAGCGGCTTGTTCTTATGTAACTGAATTTTAACTTCCCCAGAAGCATTACTCTTGGCATAGCACATGGTGTCAGACACAGAACAGGCACCTCCTTGCTCAGTTAAAAGATAATCAAGGGGCCCCTGAGTGGCTCAATAGTTTAAGCATCTGACCTTTGCTCAGGTCATGATCTCAGGGTCATGGGTTCGAGCCCCGCATTGGACTCTGTATTGATGGCTCAGAGCCGGGACCCTGCTTTGGCTTCTGTGTGTGTGTGTCTCTCTCTGCCTCTCCCCCCACTTGCATTCTCTCTCTCTCTCAAAAATAAATAAATATTAAAAAATTTTAAAGAAAGATAATCAAGAGATATTCTATTACCAAAGATAACTTTGGCCAGAGAGTCTAAGGACTTCTATAGGGCTGCTATTGCTTTAGTTTGTAATGATTTCAGGAATTAAGGAGTTTTTTTTTTTTTTTTAATTTTTTTTTTAATGTTTTTTATTTATTTCTAGGAGAGAGAGACAGCGTGAGCAGGGGAGGGACAGAGAGAGAGGGAGTCACAGACTGAAACAGGCTCCAGGCTCTGAGCTGGCAGTCAGCACAGAGCCCGACGCGGGGCTCGAACCCACAAACCGCGAGATCATGACCTAAGCGAAAGTCGGAAAGTCGGACGCTTAACAGTCTAAGCCACCCAGGCGCCCCAGGAATTAAGGAGTTTTGATCAGAGCTTCATTTACATTTATCCCTAACCAGGGAAACAGGGACCTGCCGAAAGGAGCGTCCTTTTTAACTCAACAATTTGAATTTAGGAAGTGACCAATGAAATGTCTTGTTTTGCTTGTGAAAAGTTAAGAGACAGAAATAGATTTTTTTCCTAGCCTGAAATAAAACAGGTTATCTCTGCTTATCAGTGGCCCGAGAGATGAGGGAGCTATCTTTCTAGGCCAATGTCAGAGTAAAGAAAGGAAAAGAAGGAGAAAGGGTTTTATGTTACGTTAAAGTATAAAGTCCTGGGGCACCTGGGAGGTTCAGTCAGTTAAGCATCTGACTTCGGCTCAGGTCATGATCTCACAGTTCGTGGGTTTGAGCCCCACATCAGGCTCTGTGCTGACAGCTCAGAGCCTGGAGCCTGCTTCGGACTCTGTGTCACCCTCCCTCTTTGCCCCTTCCCCACTCACACTCTGTCTCTGTCTGTCTGTCTCTTTCTCAAAAATAAATAAACATAAAAATTTTTTTTAAATGTATAAAGTCTTGATCTGGCATCTTGACAGAAGCAGGCGACCTTGACGTCAGTTGCTTCTCTCCCTTGTTGATTACATTTGGAAGCCTCCATCATCTCTTAGTTCTGAAGCAGTGTCAGTGGTCGGGAGCACATGGTAAGCTTCCTTTAAGTGCCATCTCTGATGATGTTTTTGAATACTTGTCACCAGGCTCTAGACTGTGACCGACAGGTCCCTTTGAATTAGGATCCCAGATGGCTTCTTTATCCTGTTGGTGACAATCTCGCGCACAAAACCTTAGAGACCTATAGTATCTCATTATGCTAACACGGGACAAGAAGAAATCAGTAGAAGGTTGTATACCCGTAGAATTACAGGAGTTTTGCAAGGTTTTTGCTAAGACTCATATGATTTATCCAGTGAAGTGGGTGTGGTGCCATGATCACTAGAGATAGAAAGTACACCCCAATTGGGGAACAATATTTTTTCACTTTTCTGTTTTTAACTTGAGGACATCAGCCTTCCTAATGGCAAAGAAAGGCTTTCACCCATCCAGAAAATGCATATACAATAATGGGAACATATTAATAACTCATACTAAGTAGCAGTTTAATTAAGTTCAGTTGCAGGTGTTAAAATTTTGTAGCAGTCTCTATACCAATGTCTATTTATAATTTGAGTCGTCTTAAGTGCACACTGGTGAGTGAAGGAATGCAAAAACCAATAAGTGAAGTTTGTCAGGGAGCCAAGAAGAACCGAGTGATCATCTTGAGCTGCTCATGGCTCGGTTTATTGAATTTACAACCATTATTTGTCTGTATTATTTTTTTCCCCGAAACAGACTGTTGCCTTGTCACAGTGGTTTTAGGATAACAAAAGTCTGCCAATGAGAAGCCAGTTTTTTTGTAGAGGTGGAATAGACTTTATGTATAGGTGCCACAATTTTACAAATATAATCTAAAGAAGGTTTAATAGAAGGGGTGCCTAGGTGGCTCAGTCGGTTAAGTGTCTGACTCTTAATTTTGGCTTCGTTCGTGATCTCACTGCAGGCTCACCCACTGACAGCCCAGAGTCTGCTTGGGATTCTCTCTCTCCTTCTCTCTCTGCTCTTCCCCTGCTCACCTGTATGCTCTCTCTCTCAAAATAAATAAACCTTTTGAAAAATTAAAAAAAAATTTAAAGACTTACTATTATTTCTTTGATAATATATTCAATGTAATTTACATATAAAATAAGCCTAATTAGTTTAACAAATCTTTTGGAATATTCCAGGTTCAAAAGTCTCTTTGTTTAGGATTTGATTTTGGGATGTTTCTCAAAAATATCAGAAAGGGTTTTAAATCACTTATCTAAATAGGATCATAGATCATTATAAAAATTAATATTTAAAAGGTAAAGACACTTATATAACCTGATTAAAAGCAGACCAAAAGTTCAAGGAAACTTTGTCCTTTTAACAAAGAGAAGACCAGCTTTTAATTTGTCAGCCGAACTCAAGGAGTTTGTTGCATAGGATGCTTTAAATTGAACACAACCCAAATAAATGTTGGAAGCAAAGAACGTCATATTACTTATTACAAGAAAGAAAACAGGAAGATAGCTCTCAAAGCACTGTCTCCCCACGAAGTTAGCACATGAAGTTTTTATTCTTTGTATCAGGGGCGGTGAGCTTGCATATACATTAAGGAACTTCTCACATATTCTATTACTTAGGCCCTTTGGTTCAGTTGTACATGCATTCATGTCAACATGCTAGTGCATACATCGCCGTGTTCAAAAAATGGCAGAAAACCCAACCCACAGGAGGAGAAGTTAGTATTATAATGAGCTAAAGTAACGTCTGGGTAACTCAGAGGGGGCTTCTGCACAGGTCCTCAGCTCCAAACCTGCTCAAACTGGCTCACACAAGGGGCTACCAGGCAAGGCACACCTAGCAAGGAACTATCAGATGAAACCACTTCACTGGGCATCGTCTTGGTGGGAAATGCTGGTTTTGCAAAACAAAGCACATTCTTTCCCTGCTTTTGTCTCTTCCTCCTCCTCCCTTCTGCTAATAATTTTCAGCTCTCTGATTCAAGCAACTTCCAGTTGCATCCTAGCTAACATTTGCAGCAGCTTAATTTGGTTATTAAAACTTACTTTAGGGGTGCCTGGGTGGCTTAGTCGGTTAAGCGTCCGACGTTCGCTTAGGTCATGATCTCATGGTTCGTGGGTTCGAGCCCCGTGTCGGGCTCTGTGCTGACTGCCAGCTCAGAGCCTGGAGCCTATTTCAGAGTCTGTGTCTCCCTCTCTCTGACCCTCCCCTGCTCATGCTGTCTCTCTCTCTCTCTCCTAGAAATAAATAAAAATATTTAAAAAAAAAAAACTTACTTTAATTGGTCAGTTTGTCCAAACACTAAACTTTAAAACACTTTTTAATAAATCTCTGATTTTTTTCTATATTCTGATTTTGTCCTCTGTTTTCACTTTTTAAAAAATGTTTATTTATTTTTGAGAGACAGAGATAAAGCATGAGTGGGGGAGGGACAGAGAGAGAAGGAGACACAGAATCCGAAGCAGGCTCTGGGCTCTGAGCTGTCAGCACAGAGCCTGATGTGGGGCTCAAACCCATGAGCGTCAGATCATGATCTGAGCTGAAGTCAGATGCTTAACCGACTGAGCCACCCAGGTGCCTCCTCCCTTTTCTTTTTTTTTTTTTTAGAGAGGGCATGAATGGGTGAGAGGGGCAGAGGGAGAGTGAGAGATAGAGAGAATCCCAAGCAGGCTCCATGCTGTCAGTACAGAGCCTGATGCCGGGCTCCATCCTACAAACTATGAGATCATGACCTGAGCCAAAGTCAGATGCCTAGCCAACTAAGCCATCCAGGTTACCCTAGCTAGCATCATACTTAATGGTGAGAAACCAGATGACCCATGACCTTGGGCTCATGACCTGAGCCAAAATTAAGAGTTGGATGCTCAACTGACTGAACTACCCAGGTGCTTTGTTTTCACTTTAAACCAGCTTTATTTTAAGGCAACATTATTATTACTATTACTTTACATATATCATATTTAATTTTTCTGGCATATGGAGATTTTTCTCTTACTACTTTTAGTAGTTTTAATTACATATTAATTAGAATTTTTAATCCTTAATAATCTTGATTTCTAGCGAAAATGAAGCAATTGTGAAAGTCTATCATATCAACATTTTTTAAATTGCAAATTTAAGAATGCACTTAAAAATATTTAGGGGCACTGGGTGGCTCAGTCAGTTAAGTGTCTGACTTTGGCTCAGGTCATGATCTCACAGTCCGTGAGTTTGAGCCCTGCCTCAGGCTCTGAGCTGTCAGCACAGAGCCTGGAGCCTGCTTCAGATTCTGTATCTTCCTCTCTCTCGGCCCCTCCCCTGCTCACTCTCTGTCTCAGTCTCTCAAAATAAAATGAAGACATAAAAAATTTAAAAATATTTAGAAGTATATGCCTTTTTAATTTATTTTAACATAACATTAGCATATCCAAATAGTCGTAATTTCTCTGTAATAAGAAGTCAAAAGTAGAATAAACTATATTTAGTAATTAGTGTTCTAGTGTTTTGTCTTATTTGGAAATGATTTAGATATTTAATGAATTTAACTCAACTCATTATTTAACTTAGCAAAACTCAAGATTTTAAGTTACCAAAACGAGTTAGGAAAACTAGTGTTGGGGAGGAAGAAATTTTATCTTCCCTTTAAGGTCCTTCTAGCTGTGCTCAGAATTAAATTGACATGAGACAGATGTACAGGAGAAAATCAAATTTAGTTTCCCCCATGTGAAGACCCTTCATAGACATGAAATATTAAAGGCAGGCCCCGTGGGGCTAATAGGACATCCTAAAGAGGAGGAAGAAGAGGAGGAGTCCGGGGATACAAAGGTGAGGAAGACTGTGAGCAGGAAGGTGAAAGATGTTTGGAAAACAAACGTTGCCCTTTTGTGCAGGTAAGTTTCTTAGAGAAGAATCTCGCTGTGAATAGCTCTTTTTCTGGTACAGGCTGGCATTTGATGGTGGAGATAAAGAGCTCTTCCTGAATCTGCTGGGTTTTGACTGCTTTTAACTCAAAATTTTGTTCATACCAAAGTGGTCCATCTTGGGGTGGTCAGCCCTTGGCCTCTACACAATTTGGAAAATTTACCTAAAACTTTTTTTTAGTGTACTTGTTTTTAACAATTATTGTTAGGTTACTTAGAAAAACTTTATTAACATTAAACAGAGTACTTATTCTAAGCTATTATTTTTTGTTGATAAATCTCATAAGAGATAACATAAACGTAATTGGCTAGTAAACTCAAGTAGGATAAAAGTTTTATATTTAGTATCAGTAACTCTAAAACATTTATTTTTGTAGGGGCCAACGTCAGGCAGCCCCAAGATGGACTGCTTTGGCATGAAGATTACTTTGAGTTAAATGCAGTCAAAATCCATAGGTTCAGGAGAAGTTCTTACCTCCTCTTCAACTAAATGCTTTCCTAGGAAGAGAGATATTAACAAAGATTCATCTTTACCTAAGAAACTTATTTGCATAATAGGGCATTTTTGTTTTCCAAACACCTCCTTTCACCTTCCTGCTGGTGGTCTTTCTCCTCTTTGTATACTCAGACCCTTAATACTCTCTTTAGATCATATAAATAAGCCTTGTTGCCTGTTTTCAGAATATCCATGTCTGTGTGGATTTCCTGTACATACACTATTAATTTTGATTTTATCTTATAAATCTGTCTCAGGTCAATTTGATTCTAAGTTCAGCTAGAAGAGTCTTGAAGAGCAGAAAAAATTCTCTCCCCCCGCCAAACATTTTGATTAAACCATCAGTCTCAAACTAGCTTTTTTTCCGGATCACATGAACTTGAAAAGCATTTGGGTTAGTTTTTATCTTTTTGAGTTTTAGAATGCTCAAGCCTTCCAAGCATTTGCCTTCAAACCAACTAAATAGAATGCTTTTACAAATTAATTTTAGCGGGGTGCCTGGGTGGCTCAGTCAGTTGAGCGACTGACTTTGGCTCAGGTCATGATCTCATGGTGCGTGGGTTCGAGCCCTGCGTCGGATTCTGTGCTGACAGCTAGCTCAGAGCCTGGAACCTATCTTCAGATTCTGTATCTCGCTCTCTCTCTGACCCTTCCTTTCTCATGCTGTCTCTCTCTCAGAAATAAATAAGTAACATTAAAAAAAATTTTTTAAGCCCAACAAATTAATTTTAGCAATGCCATCCAGAGGTAAAAACACATTTATAACACATAGACACACACATACAGATAGATGGAGCATTTATAGCTTCTATTTTGTTTGTTTGTTCATTAAAAGATTTCATTTTTAAAGTAGTCTCTACACCCTACATGGGACATGAACTTACAACCACGAGATCAAGAGTTGCATGCTTTACCAACTAAGCCAGCCAGATGGACTTAATAGATTCTATTTTAAAATTACTGCCATGAGAGAGGTACAGAATTTACTAGTTATGAAAGTCAAATCTGAGTTTGTTTTTCTGGTAAATGGAATAATTTAAGGTTATTGATCTAGATGGCTAATACCTTTTTCAAAAAATGCGGAGAATATACTTAAGATTTGTATTTTTTTCTTGGCATATCAAGTTTTAAAAAGCCTTCCCTCCCCCCTTTTTTTACTTAATATGATTTACCTCTCTGGAATTTGAATTCTAAAGAGATGGGTTAGATAAAGAATTCCTATAGAAGACCAGGCAAAATGCTGTATATTTACATTGTAAAGGCACAGGGGGAAAAATGCAAGCATTTTCTAGAAGGACTTTTGTTTTCTTAAGGATAGAGTTTTTATGATATTGATAAGCTTTTTGAGATAAATAAGGGAGGTTTTGGTATTGGTAAAGAGGATCGGTCTTTGAGTTATTTTTGTAACTGCACCTCTGGTCCTGTTAAGACTAGATTTGTAAAACATGGATGACTGTTTTAAGTTTCTCAAAAAATTGGGCCTTTGCCTGAAACATATCAAATGACTCATACATCCATTTTCCTATGAGAAAGCCTTTTTTTTCTGGGTACATTTAGTTTAGGTGAGAAGGCCTAAAATTTTTTTTATCAGGCTCTGAATATTAGCTTTTAATTTGACCAGAGTTTTGATTACCGAGTCTTGAAATCTTTTAAAAATATCTTGTTAGGTTTTAGTTGAGACAAACAGTAAAGTTTTCTGGCAGTATATGACAACCTCATGGACCCAAGAGGCATCTCAAAGAGGATGTGAAAGATGCTATTTTTATAAGATCTAGAGCCATTCCTGAAGAACCGAGAAAGAACCGAGGGTGCAGAAAGCCAAGTCACATTCTCAGAATGTAACACAAAATGAGCAAGAAGGAAACAGCTATTCCCAGGAGAAAAAGATCAATAACCAATGGGTCTTAATTTGGAAAGGACAGAATAATGTGAATAATTTTAAAGTTTATTTATTTATTCTGAGAGAGAGAGGGAGGGAGGAGCAGAGAGAGAGAGGGAGAAAGAGAATCCCCAGCAGACTCCACAAGGTCAGCACAGAGCCCGATACTCGGTTTGATCCTACGAACCCTGACATCATGACCAAGCTGAAATCAAGAGCCAGACGCTTCACCAACAGAGCCATCCAGACACCCCAGCAATAATGTGAATTCTTATTTCTCTTTCTCATTTGGGCTCAGGTGGTAATCTATCTTTAAAGAAACTTTTGAGGATTCTCCTTAGGTTTAAGAAATTAACTATGGCCCTTAGTTTTTGATCAGGGAGGGAAAGATATCTGAAGAGGATCACCTGTAACCTCAGGTGGTTTTATTTAAAAGGTCAATTGTCTCTTCCAAGTGGAAAGGCATTTCAGACAGAAAGTAGACTGAGTACTTGGGCAAGAAGGACGGAGGCGAGCAGTTGGCTCCTAGCAGTCTTAGAGCGTTTTGTCTTAGGTGCCTCTTATGTTTTAATTCTTTCATTAGCCTTTTGTTATGAATCTTTCGATGAGACTATTTTGGAATCTTGACGCCTTTTGGGAGCCTCTGCATACCAATTAAAGTAGGCATCTCATTCTGTTTATTTAATTTAAAAGCCTTCACTTTCAAGTGCACTTCTTAAATGAACAATCTTGCCTAATTGGAACATTCCCTATAATGGCCACTGTAATTCTAGGTTATTTTTAATAATTCTTTTATATTGCTAGATATATTTAACTTCTGGGATTTGGGTTCTGAGACATAAAATAGTAGGCATGTTGGTAAGCAGTATGCTGACACTTTAGAACTTAAAGATCCCATTTGCTATGGCTTTGGATTTCTCGAAGCTCAATGAATAACCTAAAAGGGATGTGCCTTGTGGTCAGGGATGTGCATGTGTTCCGTGTACCTTGTAAAAAGTTTTTTTGAGGTTAGCAGGTGACCAAGTATCAATCTAACCTGGTATGTGACTAATTTTTCCTGTCAAAGGAATCTTTTTGAGGTGTAGAGCACTTTAACAACCTTTAAATGCTTCATCTATGCCCATTGATTTTGTGCTTTTTGGCTTCTGAGATCCTGGAATAGCCTGTTATTTACACAAAACAAGACACACAGGGGGTACCTGGCTGGCTCAGTCAGTTGGGTGTCCAACTCTTGATCTCTGCTCAGGTCTTGATCTCAGGATCATGAGTTCAGGCCCTGCTTTGGGCTCCACACTGGGCATGAAACCTTCTTTAAAAAAAAAACAAAGAAACGATGGGGTTCCTCCTTGGCCTAGTCAGTTAAGTGTCCGAGTTCAGCTCAGGGCTGATAGCTCAGAGCCTGGAGCCTGCTTCAGATTCGGTCTCCTTCTCTCTCTGCCTCTCCCCCACTGTGCTCTGTCTCTCAATGTCTCAAAAATAAACATTAACAAGAAAATAAAAGAAACAAAAACAAGACAGACAGGTATGCGCCTTAATATATTAGCAGCACTGCATCCTGACCCAAGTAGGCCCTGTGTGCACCACCACCAATTTCCATGGGACTTTGCTGAGGCTTAAGCTGAACTGCTCTGTAAAGGAGAGCCAATGAGACTGGGAGCTCAAATACAAAAAAGGAGAATTCAGACTGAGAGGAGCTTAAGCTAGCCCCTCATTGTCCCCATATGCTGCTGTAAGTTTGCTTCCAATGCCGTCACTGCCACTAAAGCTATTAAATAAGAAAATTCAGACAAGAAAGTTTGATGATCTAATGGGCTTTATTAAATGGTTCCTGAATCAGGCAAAACCCCATCTAGCAAGTAGAGAGGGACCCCAAGGAATTATATACAATGGAAGATTCTTACAGACAGGGCATGGGGACAAAAAGAACATTAGTACAAGAAAAGGATTGTTCCAGAAAAGGCTGTTTGCTAGACGAAAAGCTAGATGTCTTATCATGCAGACGACCTCATCTTTCTTTGGGGAATGGAGAGGACCCAGGTGACAGACTCATTGGCGCTGGTGGAAAGAAACATTTCCTGACTGACTGACTAAGGTCGTAATGCTGGCCTTGTGAATGGATTCTGAAGTGTTCTGTCTTCTTCAGCTTTTGGAAAGAGTTTGAGAAGGGTTGGCTTTCATCCCCCTTAAATGTTTGGTAGAATTTACAAGTGAAGGCATCTGGTCCTAGACTTTTTTTGTTGCGAGTTTTTTTGATTACTGATTCAATGTCCTTACTAATTATTGCCTCTTCAGATTTTCTATTTCTTCATCATTCAGTCTTGAAAGATTGTATATTTCTAAGTATTTATTCATTTGTCCTAGGTCATCCAATTTTTTGGCATATAATTGTTTTATAGTAGTCTCTTATGATTCTTTGTGTTTCTGTGGTATTGTTGTAATGTCTCCTCTTTCATTTCTCATTTTATTTATTTGCATTCTCTTTTTTTTCTTGGTGTGTCTGGCTAAAGGTTGGTCAATTTTGTTCATCGTTTAAAAAAGAAAAAAATATTGTTTATATTAACATACCTTTTGTATTTTAAATTATTTTTCTTCATTCCTCCATAACTATATGCTACTATAAACAAAAGTTGCTCTTGTCATTGCTCAAAATATACTCCCTTCCCAGTGATAGGGTTTATTTAATCAATTAATCTAATTATTCAGCACATGTGTCCCAGACACTGAGGATACAGAAGTGTACAAGGAGGTAATGTTCTCCATCCTTTTGGGTGTTTACAGTACCATGGACAGCGTAATCCAACCTGCGATCCCCGAAACTGAGCTTAACCTCCTAGTGCTTCATGGTCCAGTTTCAGACATATTTTTAGCCCCACCCCCCACCATCCCCCACCCTGCCCCTTTCCCTAGCCATATTTGCAGTTCTGAAGACATACCAAGCTTCTGTCCCTCTGTGCCTTTGCATGTACAAAGGCCTTTTCCCAGAATTCCCTTGCTCTCTCCTTCCTCCCTCACTTTCTCCATTTCATTCTTGACCTTCAAGAATCAGTTTAAGCATGAATCTTGGAAGTATTCCCTTTTATTAAAAATTTTTTAAATGTGTATTCATTTTAGAGAGAGAGAAAGAGAGAGTGCGTACACATGAGCAGGGGAGGGGCAGAGAGAGAGATGCAGAATCTGAAGCAGGCTCTGGGCTCCAAGCCATCAGCACAGAGCTGGACGTGGGGTTTGAACCCACCAACCACAAGATCATGACCTGAGCTGAAGTCAGATGCTTAACCGACTGAGCCACCCAGGCGCCCCCCCTAAAAAATTTTTTTAATATAATATTAGAAGTATTTCCTGTTACCACCCCTCTATCTGATTGGATGCTTTTTTTTGTTTTGTTTTGTTTTTTGCACCGCAACTATTCCTCTCTACCCAAATATAGCTCTGTCAGAACATTTGCCAGATGCTTGCTGGTTTACTCATCTTTCCCCCACATTAAACTATTAGCCCCTGGAGACCAAGTGCTTGTCTTCTTACAATCTATGTGATTTTATACTATTACCACCTGGTATCAATCCAACCATATATTCTGCAAGTATTAGTTGAATTACAACCTGAGAGTCACTATCTTTCCATCTGTATCAGTAGAATCTCATCCATTTTCTCTTGCTTCAACACAATGCTGAATTATGTGGAGATGAATCCTCAGAAAATATCATTATTTTCTATCCTGTGAACTACAGTACATCAAGTTGAATCACAAAAGAAAAGCTTGAAGTACCCCCTGATGAAATCTTTTAATTGGCGCAACTTGTTGGCTTCTAAGAACTGTAGGCAAGGCTGAGCCCGAGGTTGTTAGGAGGGGGCAGCTCAACCCACAGAGGCTCTTTCTCAAAGAGGCCAATGTATAAACCATCATGATGATTTTGCAAATGGCAGCTGTGGCCCCACACAGGGAGCGATCTCTATCTCCTTAGAGTGGTGGGACAGCTGGGCTTGCCTTGGTGGGTAGAGTCATATCTTATGCTCAGATAAGAATTTTTCTGAGTAGTATCACCTCTAAATGCCAAATGTCAGAAGGAAAGTTAGAATTACCTTCTAACAGAGGATAGTGAAGTTATAGCTTAGTTAATTATGTCTTTATTGGAATAAGAGTTAAGAATGAGTGTGGAAGCAGATTTCTTCTGTGTCTTATTCTTCTATTCCATTTCTGTAGTACCTTGTCTCTTCTTGTTCTGTTTTTACCACCCAACCAATCAGGTGAGTAGATGCACTGGGGCCATAGTTTAAAGGCTGAAACTCTTACAATGGAGAGACTGGCATCCACAGCAGGGAGGGTACGCTGTGTCCCTTGGGAATCCAAACAGAGACATGCTTTCCCCTCCTCTCCTAGTCACACCCTTAGAGTAGTTGCTTTAAAATCTCAGCCACGAAGACCAAAATACAACCCAGCCTCCCAGAACAAGCTGCATGGGCCCGGGCAGGCTGAGCCAGAAGACCTAGGGGTTAAGAGGGTTTGCTTTGATCATAACTCAGGGCTGTTGGTCTGGGAAGATGGGTGAAGCCAGGGGAAGAGGGTCAGTAGACACACACTATTGTGTTGAAAGGTGCCTGTGCAGTTTTTGCTTTAAGCTTTTCAGGTTCAATTTAGTTTAAGGAACATTTATAGGGTGTTTTTGATGTGGCAGAACCAGGTGCTAGAAATATAATAGTTGGCAAGATAGGTATCATCCCCACCCTTATGGGTGGGCAAGTCCCTTGTCCTTGTGGACAAGTAAATAAGGAGAGACAGACAAGTCTTATGATAAGGGGCTTATAAGATGCAAAAAAAACCCCTACCCATCCTGAAGGAAAGGACGGTATGTAGCTTGCTGATCAGAGAAAGTAAATGGAAGCATCCAGCCCATCTGTGTAGAAGTATAGACAGCTGCCTTGACTCATCCTCTCCAGGGAAAGAGTCATATCAAAGATCTGCGTTGGGCAATGGAGAGTCTAGAGCCCAGATGTTTCTGCTTTCCCCATCTTCTCCTAATAACTAATATGGTGAAAGAACAAACAGAGGCTGTGGTGGTGGAATCAGATGGCTGGCAGGGTCAGGGTGAGAAATGTCATTGTCAGGGGAGCGTCTATTGTGCTAGCAGTGACAGCTGTGACTGTGTTCCATCAGTAGAAATAAACGCCAGCTTGCCTTCACACTGGTGACTGAAGGCAGTTAGCAGCCAAGAGAGATTTCAGAGAGAATGAAAGCAACATAGCACCTGAGGGCAAGAGGAACAGCCTGAACAATACCTGGGCATTGCAAAAGGATTTGCCTGGGGTACATGCATTCCTCTGGTGGGGCAGGGAGACTTGAGGAGGGGATCTGTCCCCTTCTTCCGAAGACTTTGGATTGGGCTGTGGATGTTTGTTACTGGAAAGGAATTGTCCTTAAAGGGTCTCATCTGGATAGTGGGTGAACTTGTGTTCTTTTAAGGTGTTCTTTTACCACCATACTTTTATGATCAAACCAATAAGACGATGGAATTTAATATTTGCTTCAAATCGTTAAATGAGTGCACAAAGCCCAAACAATATGATGATGGAGGTAAGAAAAGTCAAATATATTCTACTCCTTTTTACAAAGCTTTCAGAACATCTGTATTCATGGTTGTTGGCATTTTACAAGGATGCCTTTGCCCAAGGTTGTTGTTAGGACAGGAGCATAGGCAGAATCCTGTGAGAACAAGGTTTCCTGGCAACTAGGCGCCTTAAACAGTGTTAGAAACAGACTAATAAAACAGAATTCTGTACTGTGTCAGGATGGATTTAACAAGACTTCAGTGTCTATTTGGTATTTTTATGATCCACAAGGCAACAAGGCACGTGAGCCTGACAGCCCAACATAGATTTACTAAACATTTTTTAAAATTAAAGATGTTTAAATATTTTGATAGGGCTCTTTCTAAAATAAATCACAATACAGAAAATTCATTAATTTGCTAAATGCTCAGACTTCACAAGTTCCTTTTACAAAGAATCTTAGGAAAAAGTGTTTAGAGATTTACATAAAATGAGCGGCTGTCACCAGAGTGACTTCTTGAAACCATAATCCAACCTGACACCTTAATTTTCCTTTGCACTAAAAACGATAGCCTCTAATTCTGGTATTGTCAAGAATTATTGACATGAGGTTAAAAATTCCTCTAGCATATAGAACACAGCAATCTCTTTGACAGACTGAAAAAGTGATATGTGTCCAAAAAACCCCCAACCCTTCACTAGTGACCAAATTCATACCGCGTTCTTGTTATCATAAAAGCAATAAGTAATCAACCTTGGATTGAAATACATGTTGTACTCACCCCACTTCCAATGTTTAGGGCCCAGAAAAGAATAAAACTCCAGGCCCACAGGCCGTAGGTCTGAAAGTTATAAGCCAAGCTAACAACTTGCTAAACAAAATATATTCTATCCTTCTATATTGACAAATGGGCTTTCATGATCGGAAGACAAGGTCAAATTTAGAATTCTTGAGCCACTTAGTGTTGTATGCCCACAACTCCCAGGCCAGGCCCTCTCCCAGACCACCCCTCTTCTCTTTCTACCCCCAGCTCCTTCCTGGACTGCAGGGCTTTGTAGAACATGGCACATGTGGATACCCTGACCTTGAACTTACAAGCTCTATCTGCCCTTCACCACCTCCCCTATAGCTGGTCATGCCACCTGCAGGGCTAGGAGTGGGTCTTCTAGCTCCTCTGTCCACTCTTGGCCCAGACCCAGAGAAGAGACTAGTGCAGGCCCTATAAGAGGGCTTAGGGTCATAAGGGAATTCCAGGGTCTTGGGAATTCCTGTAGTGTGATCTAGAAGAGAGGTCATGGGTGCCTGTTTGGTGTATCCCTTTGGCCATGGAGAGAATGGTTAGAGAAGAGTAAGAGTGAGCAAGAGTATAGGATCCAGGACAGGGGTCTCTGGCCCACAACACAATGTGAGTACCAGGCTACTTCTTTGCATTTGACAAAGGCTGAAACCACCCCACTCCTATTTAATTAACAGCATTATACTCGCCCGGAGTGTCTTGTCTACTTCCCTAGAATAATTGTTTTTATAGGCTTCTGGACAAACACGAGGCTATGCCATCATTCACGGGAAAATAGCCAAAGTAGCTACCAGATGTTACTGGAAGTTTGGGCTGCAGAGAAGACATTGAAAGCAGGGAACTGAAACCATCCCCTTACCTTTCAGGATATTTCTTCAACATGGCCAACTTTCTACAACAAGCAAATGCATTGACTCCTTATGTCAGGCCTCCCTCCTCAATGTCGCCCATACATCGTGCTCCTCCTTGTGGTGAAGGATGCCAGCAGGCCTTCTCACCCCATGTCACCTTGACCTCCATCCAGTGATTCTCTTAGCCATTGCCCTTGGTATCTCCCTGTCTGATATCAATAGTTTCTTGTGGGTCAAGGCGTGGTCTGGATCTCCTGAATCCTTGTATGTGTGATTCTGCCCATCGAATGTCAACTCATCCCCCTGTGCTTACCTCTTATTGAATGACTCATCTGGGGGTGGAGTGGGGAGGCTGCCATACCTGTGGGTCCTGGGGATTTAGTTACTCTGGATTTCACAGTTGATTTTACTGTTTCTACCAGTGCAATCAGAGAGATGACAATAAAGCTTGTTGTCATTTTCTCATTTCATCTTGGGAACTAGCAAATGAAAGGAAGAACTATTTTTTTCCCCTGGAGGGGGGCATCTCCCTTCCCCTTGTACTGTGCTCCTTAGATCATTTCCTGCTGGGGCAATTTCAGGTTCAACCTGTTTTTTAAAGGTATGAATCATCTGAGTGACTCAAATCCATTTTGAGGAGAGGGAAAAAAAAAAGCTAAGCTGGTTGTCTGTAAAGAATCAAACCTAGTAGTGAATATGTATTATTATTCATGGAACTTTTGGCAAACACCCACTAAGGCATTATTCATCCATTCATTTAGCCAAAATATATTGAAGCAAAAATATGCTCAATGGATGGTAGTGTCATATATAAAGACAATTAAGCACTCTTTTCTGAATGCATAGGTTTTTTTGTTTTGTTTTGTTTTGTTTTTTAAAGTCAGATCCTTATGTTTCTCATGGGGAAACAAAACTTAGAAGTTGTAGTTACTATAAATTTGTCACCTATGTTGCTCTTTTTCTTAAAAAAGGAAATTATGGAGATCCTTAACCCAGATATACCACGATAATGAGTTCATATGTTAAATATTTATTTTCTAAGTCACAGAGCTAGGAGAAATCTCACAGATTATACATACAACTTTTCAACTTGACTAATGAGAAAAGGGAATCTCAGAGAGGGTGAATGACATACTCAACCTGTGGTAGAGCCGGGTCTAGAGTCTGGAACTCCCATCTTTCTATGGGCACGTGCCCTCTCCAGGGACTCATGATGATGATTATTTATTGATGATGAGAGCAAGGCACTTTCTCTTATGCTATGCTACTTGATACACATCTTTGTAAGGTAGGTATTGTTATCTTTAGAGAAAGAGAAAGCAAAGCTCAGAGAAAATATCACTTAGCCCATGATTTCCTGACTAGTGGTAGAGCTGGAATTGGAAAAGCAAGAATCTGATCCTCGAGGTCACATTTTTTTCCATCCTTCCTCTAAACTTTCCACCACTCTTCTGTACCCTTTGCCGCCAGGGAGTATTTTCTTATGGTTGTTGTCTTTTCTTACATAACCAAGACCTGATAGGGATGAATGACAGTCTGTCTCCAAGTTGGTATGCTTGCCTGCTTGGTCATTTCTTTCTTCATTCATTCTTCTCTGTGTAAAAACATGGAGTTGAGTGCTATGAAAGATGAATGGGTGACATACCGATCTGCCCCTCAAGATATCCAAAGCCTAAAAAGGGGATATCAGACTTGCTCACAAGTAACTGTACTATAAGACAGAAGGTACTATGAAATTATCAGAAGTACAAAATATTACAGGCATTCCTGTATTGGAGGAAAATAAGAGAATTTGGTACAGTTGAGGAGGTTTAAAAATTCTGGGGGGAAAAAAATATCTTGCAAAGATCATGAGTTGTTTCACTTTTTGGCCTGTAGGTGGGGAAAAAGAGCACATGGTCCTGGAGGTTTTCTTCTTTGAGAATGGGGGTAATGCTTTATCAAAGCCTAATTTGAATTAATAAGCAGGAGAAATGAGGATATTTGAATTTACCAAATGGGTCCTTGGAAAATAACAAAAAAACTTTTAAATTTCTAGACAGCCCAAGCTTCTTAGCTGTAAAAATTTTATATGCTAACAAAAATTTAATTACTAATTAAAATACATTGTTATTACATTTGCTGGGCTCTCTGAAATCTGAATGAATTGGTACATAAGTAAATATTCAATTTTTTATGGAAATGAATAAAAAGTCAGTTGAATAGGAAGACATTCAATTGAGCAAAGGCCACACTGTTAAAAAAATTTTTTTTAATGTTTATTTATTTTTGAGAGAGAGAGACAGACAGAGTATGAGCAGAGAAGGGGCAGAGGGAGAGGGAGACACAGAATCTGAAGCAGGCTCCAGGCTCTGAGCTGCCAGCACAGAGCCCGACACAGGAGTCAAACTCACTAACCGTGAGATCATGACCTGAGCCGAAATCAGATGCTCAGCCGACTGAGCCACCCAGATGCCCCAGGGCCACACTATTTTTGCAGGGATATTTGCAACCCTAAATGGTTGTTTCTGGGAAAATAAAATACAAAATCAAGTATCATGTGAAATTATGTCTTTGTGCATTTTAAACTTACATTACTTACATTGAAGGCAGGTCAGAATTTCAAAGCAATTTTAGATCTTTTTTTGTTCACAACCTGGTGAACTCTAATTCTGGCTTTAAGTTTCTTGGAAAAATGAAAAAGAAATGCACTACAGGTGAGAAAGGAAATATGCTCTAAGACTAACTAAGTTAAAGCCCATAGCAACGTGAGAAGAAAATTGTTACTCAACCTTTGAGTGCTGTCTTCAGATTTATTACTACTGTGCTCACAGCCTACTATTTAAGTTAAAAGAATAATCGTGATAACTACAACTTTGAGAAAAGGCATACGGAGGACTTTAATTGCATCTGTGATATTGCATTGCTTTAGAAGCATCTGAAGTAAACATGGGGGAAGTGAGAACAATCAGGATGCTGGTGACTAAGAGCCTGTTTTCTTCTCCTTCTTTTATTGTCTGTTTGGAACATCTCCTGATAAAACTCCTGCCCACAGGCTTTAGGAAGACTTGATTATTTTTATAAGTCATCAAATCGTTCTGCACACCCACTCTGATAGGGGCGTTTGGATTCACCACTGGGGAAATCACACCACAAAAGTGACATTATGGACTGACTAGCACTTCTGACCACCTGGTGGAGGTAGGGAAAGCGATCGGTAGAAGGAGTGGAAAATTTGGAGAGGCAAAAATGTCTCTGTTGGTGGTGGCCATGCTGTGGGCAGGCACGTGGTGGGGTCAGGGCAGAGAAAGACGAAAGTCCTCCCCCTCCCTCAGAGTGGGTTTCCTCATGGCTGGGTGTTGCTGGGCCCCTTCTGAGGGGATCTGGCTGTCAGACAACCAAAGACTCTGCCTTTCCAAGGGTCTCGGAAAGGTGTCCCACCGAAAAACCTCTCAATTACTTTGTGAAATTTCATGTCGAGTTTAGATTTTCAGTACCCTCCTAACCCTATAGGATACTGAACTGACCCCGACCATCTTTTGCTTATAACTGCCTTTTTCTGTCTCATAGTGTGGTTTTGGTGTGAGGGCAGGAGACTGAGTTGAAGACGGCCTTACCTAAAAAAACATGGCGGTCAAGGGAAAGCACGTTAGAAAGTGTCCAAATCTTCCAGCACATTCTCAGTCCAACACTAGTATTCTGTGAGTTGATAGTTCCGCTGAGTACAGTTTATTATGTGCTAGGCTCAGTGGTCCTCAGAGCTGTCAGATATAGTTTCAGGCAAATTTGTTAACCAAATGAGGAGTGTTCTTAGTATCCAATGAGAGAGACTGGGTGCTTCTAACGAGACAGTTACTGTGCCAAGCCTTTCCTTCCTTCTATGCGCTATTTTATTTAACTCTCACACCATTCTGTAAGATACAAAGTTTCTTCTACTATTTTGATTAGGAGGAAATAGGCTAAGAAGTTCAAGTAACCTGACAACAGTTGCTTGGTCCCCAGTAGAGACAAGATCTGAACCCAGATCTGTCTGCTGTCACAGGTTATGATCTCTTAAAATACTCCAGACTGCCTCCCCTTTTCCCATGCTCAGTTTTGGAGACTTTAATCTTTATGTACTTTCTTTAGAGATTCAGGGCATGGGGTATATGGAGATGCGGCCGAAGACCACAGTGGCAGCTTTAGGGCTGGAGTATGATATCCCTTCTCTTCTCCAGGTTGGTCCCTCTGGACCCTATGTCCTCACATCTCCTTGGGGACATTTGGGGACATTGTGCATCATTCGGTTGAACCCACTCTCCGTCTGCATCAGTGCACAAGCATCGCCTGAGGTGTGCAGGTCTCCCCTATCTTTTGAGAAGCCCCCAAGGACCTTCTGTTTCCCTTTATCTACCACCCGATACAGTATCTACTAGCTTTGTGTGGCTGCTGTTAATGGAGGAAGTGTGTTTCTCATCTTATTTATTTATTTTTTTTTAGTGTTTATTTTTAAAGTGGAGGGAAGGGCAGAGGGAAAGGGAGACGCAGAATCCGAAGCAGGCTCCAGGCTCCGAGCTGTCAGCACAGAGCCCGGTGTGGGGCTCGAACCCACAAATCATGTGCTCAGGACCTGAGCTGAAGTCAGAGGCTCAACTGACCTAGCCACCCAGGTGCCCCAAGCCAGAATGAATTTTAATTACTTTCACTTTAACTTGAAAAATGGAAGCACTATACTCTATTTTCCCATTAAATGCAAGTCTACTATTTTTGGTAGAGCTCTATTTCACGTTAAACATTGCAACACGTAAGATACTATTGTGTTGCCATGCATGTGTTGTGAGTATATATCATCTAATATTACACATAAATATATCACCTATCTAATTGGTCAGTGGATGGATTCAAGTTGAATTACTTTTTACATGTGCAGTGTAACACCACAGTGTGCTTATTTGAATATTTTATGTAGAGATCCCAAGTCACAGTGATACTTAGGTGAATCATAATTGGTCAACACCTTCAAATGTTATTATTTTAATTATCATATCTTTAAATCATCTTTCTAGCAGTCTATGTTATAGTTACTTCTGTATGGATGTATGGTTAAATCTTACATCCTCTATTAAACATTGAAAATCTTAAGACACAGATCTTTAAGTATGGAAAACTTTTAAGTTTAAAATGAAGGCATTGGGCACCTAGGTGGCTCAGTCAGTTAAGCGTCTGACTCTGATTTTTGGCTCAGATCATGAAATCAGGGTGTGGGATCGAGCCTGGCATGGGGCTCCGTGCTCCCAGAGCAGAGAATGTGCTTAAGACTGTCTCTCTCCCTCTCCCTCTTCCACTCCCCCCCAGTAAATAAATAAACTTAGAAAAATGAAATGAAATGAAGACATAGTACTGATGCAGCGTGGAGTAGAGCCGTAGAAGTTAGTGTTACAACTGGAAAGGGGTTGAAAAGCACTTTGGAAAGGAGTAGATCACGAATTTCACAGGGAATGGTCACTGCAATTTGTGGAAGCAGAGCAAACTGAACAAGCTGTTACGTGAAACAAACTGCATGTGTGTTGTTTCCATCATACAACTATTGAGAAGTACTTCCAAAAATGAGTTCCGGGGAATATTAATCAAGTGTTTGTTAAAGAAAGAAAAGGGAGAGGGGACTGTGGTCCAATAAGTTTTGGAGGTGGTATTTAAAATTTTATTGGAGATTCACAGTGTAAGTTAGCGTATTCAAAGCATTGTAGGGGTGCCTGGGTGGCTGAGTTGGTTAAGCATCTGACGCTTGATTTCTGCTCAGGTCATCATCTCACAGTTTGTGAGTTGGAGCCCCATGTCAGGCTCAGTGCTGACAGCGTGGAGCTTGCTTGGGATCCTCTCTCTCCCTTTCTCTCTGCCCCTCCCCTGCTTGCATGTGGTCATTCTCTCTCTCAAAATAAATAAATAAACTTAAAAAAATAAAAGCAATATGTGATAAGAAAAAAAATTTTTTTAATTTTTAAATGTTTATTTTTGAGAGAGACAGAGTGTGAGTGGGGGAGGGGCAGAGAGAGAGAGAGAGAGAGAGAGTCCAAAGCAGGCTCCAGGCTCTGAGCTGTCAGCACAGAGCCAGACGTGGGGCTCAAACCCACACACTGTGAGATCATGGCCTCAGTTGAAGTC
>NW_027530857.1:4369135-4378011 GCF_008692635.1 Crocuta crocuta
CTGGCCCTGCCCCCTTCCAAATAGGGCAGGCAGATTGCCTGGACTTTGATGTGATGTGAGCCAAAGAATAAATACAAATCAAACTGACTAAATAAGGCTCCAGGAAGTTGAGGCTATGTGGATTGCTCCTGGCTGAATCAGTTGGAGTTGACAGTCATTCTGGAGGATAACCAACAATTTAAAAACATACCCTCAGATGCTTTAAGCCTGGGGATTTTCTTTTTGGAGGCATGCAAACTCCTTCTGGAATCATTTTTCTGGTGTGGGTGGTGCTTGGTATGGAACAATGGAATTTCTCTATTCAGTTCTGATGAGGAGAGATGTGTCAGCATGCATTAGGGCTGAAAAGTTACCTTCTTAAATTGAGAAAGTGCTTAGATACAGCTTAAGAGCTGTAGAATGATCTGGAACATGTTACAAAGAACATCATTAAGGGTAATTGCAAAATGTGCACATCACCTGGTTTTAAAGACACTTCTCTGCTGCTCACATTCCCTTACATGTTATTCCCAGGGGTGTTGGCCCAGACCCCAGCCGGGATCTCCAAGGAGGGCGGCACAGGCAATTTGGGAAAAGAAGAAGAGGAGAAGAAAGCAGCCTTGAAGGTAGGGGTCAGCCCTCAGCTGAAAGGGCAGTTGGGGGCATGTCGGCTCAGGTGAAGTCTGAGTGCTGGAAGGAGGCCGGGTGGAGTCTGGCCCGGCATTCTGCACTTAGACACGACTCTCTGTGGTGCATTTCAGTCTGGCTTCTGAGTCCATCGTCTTTTCCAGCGTGACTGTCAGTCTCTCCGTGAGCTCAGTCCTAGTCTCTGCCAACTTGGATTTAATCTCTCTTGTGCTCACGTTTGCCTTCGTCTTCTAAGAGCTCTGCTTTCCAGCACGCCTGGATCCTCCAGGTTGGGGTCCATCAGTCTGACCTGCTTATCCATCTCTCACGAGAGCACTTGGTCACCCCAACCCCCTTACAACCACCACCACCACCACACAAATCCCCTCCCCTACTTCTGAATGCCTCTCCTCTGATGGGCTTAGTGTCTGTGGTTAGATCTCTCCGAGTTCTGTTCTTTAACCTCAGGTCCCAGTTTGTAATAACCTTCAGACCCCCCTGTCTCCTCCAAAGCTTTCTGAGCCTCATCCGGTTTTTGCAAGGTGGTAGCCGGGCACTTGTGAGCTTTCAAGACAGGGGTTTTAAATGACGCATGCGCAGTGTGAAATAAATCCGTCCCTATTTTAATTTTGTGACGCTTTACTTTGAGAATCTACATAGTGATATTCCAGGGATGCTTCCCCTTGTTCGAACTGTTTGGGATTCTCCTTTTGAGTCTCTGGCATATTCTTTGGAAATCTTTCTATGGTAAAAGACCACTGTTTGTGGGCAGGCATAATTTTTTAGAGTGAAAATTACCTCGAGCCCAGAACGGTAAATAAGGTTGGTAATCAAGTGGGTCACACGCACAACTGAGATAAAAACAATAAAATGAGATTGATGTTATGCAACAGGTGCCATACTGTTCTGGGTAAGAGGGTGTCCCAATACTGATCCATGACTTAGAGGGCCCTGCATAGATCACACACGCATTAAAAAAGTAAAGAGCAGGTGGACCATCTATCACTCGGGGTCTAGTGCAAGCACTGGTGCGGTACAGCTCATGCCGTCATGATTTATCCTGTTCCCGCCCCAGGGAAGTACTTCTTGACAATTCTGTGCAATACCCTTGATGTCTTTGAAACCAAAGGCAAACGCTGATGCTGTGAGTGTGTACTGCTGCCCACACTGCTCTGGCGAAAGTGGATTTGGAGCAGTAGATGTGCTCAATAAGAGAAAACATAGATTAATAAGCAAGTCCAATATGTTGTCTTAAAGAGCTGAATGCAGTGGCTTTTTACTTCAGGAAGTATCATTTCCCAGTGAGTGTCTGTCTATTTCACCCTTCTCTTCATGTTCCCATTTGTGATCAACGAGGCAGTTCATGGTGACTCAGAATGATTTTGCAATATTAAGTATTAAGCAATTCATGTTACTTTTATTTTTTTATTTTTTTTCTTCTTTGTTTTTATAGAGAGGGTGCATGCACGCAAGCAGGGCAGGGGCGGAGGGGGAGAGAGAATCTTAAGCAGGCTCCACACCCAGTGCAGAGCCCAATGTGGGGCTTGATCCCACAACCCTGAGATCATGACCTGAACTGAAATCAAGAGTCAGACGCTTGACTGACTGTGCCACCCAGGCGCCCCATGTTACTTTTAAATATATACGTAGGTCTAGATGTAAGACGTGTGAAGTATGATTCTAATTTTTTATAGTAGCTACAAATGGACATTGACGACTAGCATTGTGAGTGGCTATATTTTTACAAATATTTAATAACATTTAATGAGAATCTCAAAAAATAAAAAAATTCAACCTTAAATATTTGTTTTAAATTTTAGTATTCACTAATTATAATTTGTAATCCACCATTTATATCAAAAGATGACTTTTAAAGTTTGGGGAAAAATGACTTCTTTGGAAAGTATATACATAACTTTAATTTTTAAATTTGGTACTTTACATTTTTATGAAAATGTATTTAAATTATATATACTTAGATTACAAATTCACTTCATTTTTTAATCTTTTAAATTGTTACCATCAGGGCGCCTGGGTGGCTCAGTCGGTTAAGTGTCCGACTTTGGCTCAGGTCATGATCTCACAGTTCATGGGTTCGAGCCCCGCGTCCGGCTCTTTGCTGACAGCTAGCTCAGAGCCTGGAGCGTTTCAGATTCTTTATCTCCCTCTCTCTCTCTGACCCTCCCCTGCTTAGGCTCTTTTGCTCATGCTCACTCTCTCTCAGAAATAAATTTTAAAACGTCAAAAAATTGTTATCATCAATAGAACACAAATGATGTGCAAATCCTGATTAGTACACGTAACAGTGGTTTTTACTGATAGGAAGGAAAAAGAAATGTTCTGAAATAAAGAATTTATAAATCATATGTTTTAATGTTTTTACCCATCCAAGTTTGCCAGCCCATCAGCAAAATATCCAAGCTTATGAAATAATAATTACACTCAGTTGCCTTTGATATCTTCCCGACTTTCAGCCATATAAAATCTAAAACTTTCACGTAGTTTTTTCCCCTTTTATTATGAAGGTATATTTGTCAAGTGAGAAGGATGGGACGTGGTTTATTTAACCGTAAGTTTGATTTGTAACTTTTAATTATTTAGCCATATGGTATGTCAGTCTCAATTTAAATTCCTCCTTCAGGCTCTGCAAATGGTAGGTGTGGTCTGGGGTGTTAGAGCAAACTGCTTCTAATGCTGTGTTGAGCACTGCCATTGTAACGGTGCTGTTTCCAAAGACAACCACTTTGCAGATGACAGCACTCACATATCTATTTAAAGCTACTCATTTGTCTTTATGGCCTTATTTCCTTATCCCTGGTCACATGCTTCGGCATGAACAATAGATCTATGTGTTCCTGAAAGGCGATGTGTACATTGGACTTCCTGAGTGATTTACAGGGCTCACTATTTGAAAGACTCCTTGTGATCAATTTTGTATTTTATTTTTATCTTTACTTTTTTTAATTGATTAATTTTTTTATTTTTTAGAGAGAGAGCGCACGATAAAGGGAGGGTCATAGGAGAGGGAGAGGGAGTCTCAACCAGGCTCCACACTCAGTACAGAGCCTAACATGGGGCTCAAACCCATGACCCTGAGTTGAAATCAAGAGTTGGATGCTCAACTGACTGAGCTACCCAGTGTCCCCAATTTTGTATATTAGAGCAAAGATTCTTTATAAAGCAAGTTATCACCTTTTAAAGGTACACATTTTTTGAAATCTATGCTGGCTTTAAATGATGGTTCAACCCTGAGCATACATTAGGATCATCTGGAGAGGGTTTAAAAATATTGATGTCTTGTCCCACCCCAGGAGATCTTTTTATCTATTTGGTCTGGAATAGGGGCCAGTCACCAGTATTTTATTAGTGTACTTTTACTTATTTTTCACTTCCAAGTTTCACTTTGAAATAATTATAAATTCACAAGAAATAGCAAAAAAAAAAAAAAGAAAGAAAAAAGTACAGGGAGGTCCCACGTGCCCTCCAACCAGTGTCCCCCAATGATTATCTTGCATAACCCTAGAACAATATCCATTCCAAGAAAATGACACTGTATAGTGTTTTCAGATTCCAGTTTTACATATACTCGTGTGTGTGTGTGTGTGTGTGTGTGTGTGTGTGTACGTTTCTAGGCAACTTTACCACTGGTGTAGATTCCTGTCACCACCACAGTCAACATACAGAACTGTGACATCCCTACAAGCCACACTAATCCCCCCTCCCACCTCTCACATCTGGCAACCACTAATCTGTTCTCTATTCCTATAATCTGGTATTTCAAGAATGTTATGTAAATGGGATCATACAGTATGTAACACCTTGAATTAGTATAATTCCCTTGAGATTCATACAAATTGTTGTACGTATCAACACTTTGATCACGAGCAGTCCATGGCATGGACGTACCCTGGTTTATTTAACCATTCACCTACCCGTGGAGAGTATATTTGGGTTGTTTCCAATTGGGGCCTGTTATGAATAAAAGCTGCTGTAAACATTCCTATAAACAGGCTTTCGTGAGGAGCTTGGCTCTCGCTTCTCTGGCACAAATGGCCAAATATGGTATTGCTGGGTCATTTGACAAGTGTGTATTTAGTTTTATAAGAAGCTGCCAAACTCTCTTCCAGAGTGGTTGTGTATTTTCGCCGGCATTGTATGAGTAATCCAGATTCTCCCCATCCTCAGCAGCATTTGGTGGTGTCACTATTTTTTTTTCTTTAGCCATTCTGATAGGTGTGTAGCACAATTTCATGGTTCTAATATGCAGTTCCCTAATCGCTAATGATACTGAACATCTTTTCATACGGTTATTCACTATCTTTATATCCTCTTGGGTGAAATGTTCCTTCATGACTTTTGCCCACTTTTTAACTTGGGTTGTTAAATTTAAATTTTATCATGAATTTTTGAGAGTTCTTTCTATTTCTAGAAACAACTCTTTTGTCAGATCTATGGTTTGCACATATTTTCTCTCACTATAGCTTGTATTTTTATTTTCTGTGTGTCTTTCACAGAGTAAAAGTTTTAGATTTCAATGAGACCCAGTTTTTCAATTTTTCCTTTATGGATCATGCTTTTAGCATCAACTCTAAGAATATTTTTTTTTAAATTTTTAAACATTTATTCATTTTTGAGAGACAGAGAGAACAGAGTGTGAGCCAGAGAGGGGAAGAGAGTGAAGGAGACAGAATCCAAAGCAGGCTCCAGGCTCTGAGCTATCAGCACAGAGCCCAACGCAGGGCTCAAACTCACTGACCGGAAGATCATAACCTGAGCTGAAGTTGGACACTCAACTGATGGACCCACCCAGGCGCCCCATCAACTCTAAGAATTCTTCACTGAGACCTAGGTCCTGAAGACATTCTGGTCTTTTTCTTGTAAAAGTTTTATAGTTTTATATTTTACATTTAGATCTGTGATGTATCTTGAGCTAATTTTTGTATAAGGTATGAGATGTAGTCTGAGATTCATTTTCTGCCTACACAGCTCCAACTGCTACGGCACCATTTCTTGAAAAGGCTATCCTTTCTTGACTGAATGATTCTTCCATCTTGGTCAAAAATCGGTTGGGCATATCTACGTGGGCCTATTTTCTAGGTTTTCCTTTCTGTTCCCTTGATCTATGTATCTATCCCTGCATCAGTACCACACTGATCAATTACTGTAGCGATGGAAGCATTAATATCAGGTAGAGAGAGTCCTACTATTTTGTTCTTTTCCAAAATTGCCTTATTCTAGGTCCTTTGCCTTTCCCATGTGAATTTTATTTTTATAGTTCATTTTTATTTATTTTTTGAGAGAGAGAGAGAGAGAGCAAGCAGTAGAGAGGCAGAGAGAGAGAGAGAAAGAGACAGAATCCCAAGCAGGCTCCACGCTGTCAAGACAGAGTCTGATGTGGAGCTTGAACTCGCGAACCATGAGCATGCATGATAAGCCTGCGGAGGCACCCAGGCGCCCCTCCATGTGAATTTTAGGATCAGCTTGTTTATGTCTTCCTGGGGATTGCCTCAGAATATTTTCATTTGATTGCTCTTTCATAGAGCCCTGGCCTCAGTAATTTATAAAAGCAATACCCCGCCCCCCCACCAGCCAGGTGGTTCTGATATATAGCCAACGCTGTGAACTTTGGTTTAAAGCTAGACACATCTAAACAAAAATTGTCCTTGGACCATGTGTAACTTGAGCAAGTATTGGCTTAAAGTTTGAAGATTAGATGGGATCTTCTAAGAAAATGGATCATGAAATGTGAAGCAGGGAAATGAGAAATAGCAATCTCTTAATGGCCTGGCACAGTGGTCTCCATTGAATGGCCATCCTTGGGGCGCCTGGTTGGCTCAGTTGGTTAAGCGTTTGACTCTTGATCTTGGCTCAGGTCATGATCTTGTGGTCATGGGATGGAGCCCTGTGTTGGGCTAGTGTCAGCCTCTGCCTTGAATGTGGAGCCTGCTTAAGATTCTCTCTCTCTCCCTCTTCCTCTGTCCTTCCCCAACTCAGCCTCTCTAAATAAATACATATATTAATAAATTCTTATCCAAGGAGGTGGAAACATCGATTTGAAAAAGTATTTCAAGTATTCTTGGTGAAGCTCCAAAGAATGGAAAGAATTGCTCTCCAGTCACAGAATTCTCACTTGGCTTGAAAACACACACACACACACACACACACACACACACACACCCAGGACACCTGCCCGAGGCAAATACTCTAGACGGGCCCTGTGCAATGTAAGAATGTGAAAGCATTCGCTCCTCCATGTGTGTGGTGATAAACAGAAGTGTTGAAGGTTTAAAGAATTTTATTTATTTACTTATTTTAACGTTTATTCAGTTCTTGAGGGACAGAGCGCAAGTGGGGGAGGGGCAGAGACAGAGGAGGGACACAGAATCTGAAGCAGGCTCCAGGCTCTGAGCTGTTGACACAGAGCCCTATGAGGAGCTTGAACTCACAAACCATGAGATCATGACCTGAGCCAAAGTTGGCCGCTTAACCCACTGACCCACCCAGGCGCCCTGAAAATTTAAAGGATGGGGCGCTTGGGCAGCTCAGTCGGTTAAGTGGCCAACTTCAGCTCAGGTCCTGATCTCATGGGTTCGTGAGTTCAAGCCCCTTGTCAGGCTCTGTGCTGTCAGTTCAGAGCCTGGAGCCTGCTTCAGATTCTGTGTGTCTCTCTCTGCCCCTCCTCTGCTCATGCTCTCTCTTTCTCTGTCTCAAAAATAAATAAACACTAAAAAAAAAAAATTTAAAGGATTTTAAAAGGTGGGTCAACTCAATGAGACATTTTGCAACCTGAGCCACATTCAGAAGCTTATCTAAAATAAAATCAATAATGGCAGATGTGGAAATAGATTTGCTGTTGTTTTCTTAATTTTTTTTTTTTAAGTTTTACTTACTTTGAGAGAGAGAGAGAACAGAGGAGGGGCAGAGAGAGGGGGGGAGAGAGAAAATCCCAAGCAGGCTCTGTGCTGTCAGTGCAGACACAATGTGGGGCTTGAACTCACAAAGCTTGAGATCATGACCTGAGCTGAAATCAGGGGTAGGATGCTTAACTGACTGAGCCACCCAGGCACCCCACATTTTTATTTTAACTGAAAATTTTTTTTAGGTCTGTCCAGTGAGCATCGATGTCATTATATTTCTCACAGTCTCCCTTTAATTTAGAACAGCCAGTGGTGACTAGGTGAATATGTGCTGGAGGGTTATCTGCCCCTTCAAATGCTTCATATTCTAGCCGCCCCCTACAATGAATACATATTCATAGCTATAGAAATGAGAGAATTATTAAAATAATACCATTTCAGAGTGGATTGCAGTCCTTTCCTGTCTTCACCAGCTTACCGGGGAGCTGGCACCACCAGAGTTTGGGTCTGAAAACAGCTGGGAAGCCAAAGTCGGCAACTACCCGCCCAGTTCTCAAGGCTGCTTTCTGCCGCGGCCCCGGGAGGGGAAACAGAAGTCTTTTTCTTCACGTTTTCTTCCTCTTGCCCAGGTTCATTACCTTCCCCTGCTGGTGAGTCCCTCATAGCCAAGGAAACGCGGCCACCCGCCAGCACAGCACACCTCCACGCCCGCGGGGAACCCTGTTCAAGGCCAAGATCCCTGGCCTCCAATTCCAGCCTTTCTGACGCAGAGACCTCAAGTCTGCGTTGTTCTTCTTTTTTAAAAGAAGACATGTAATAATTTATGAGGTAGCTGGTAGTGTATATGCCCAATGTTTACCTGGAAAGCAAAATTTCTTTGAAGTTTTATTGAGAAGTCCTTCTGCAGTTTGTATCATCCTAAGTCGCAACCTATTTGTACTGGTTGGGTTTATGGTGCCTTTCTCCCCAACGTCTGAATGAAGTAGCCCTGGTCTTATAATGTGCACATCCTGCACATCCTGTGGCTTTGAGGACCTCCGCCATGTGTCACCACATCTCCTCCTTTATCCAAGCAGTGAGAGGCTCTCCTCCTCTGTCTCCAGCTGCTTGTCCTACGGAACATTCTCCCTTCTCTCAGCTGCCCTAACAATCCTCGCCATTGACTTTTCCCGACTTCATTGAGACTGTGACAGACCGCTTCCTTCACTTGGATGTCCCCCCCCCCCAGTGTCTAGACTTGCTGTCCTCACAATGAATGAGACAGAGGCCAGCTTCTCATCTGAAATGTCCTGGGCTCCAGGCTCTGGCCGGCCCCAGAGGCGTCCCTACTGAGAAATGGTTCTTCCCCAGACACATCTGTTGCTCTGTCTCGTCTGCTCCTCCGTCTGCACAGTCTGTCTCCTTCAGCCACCT
>NW_027530857.1:4378117-4382727 GCF_008692635.1 Crocuta crocuta
TGGGGCCGACCCTGCCACTTCCTCGGCAGTGATGGCACATTGCTCTCTCCATGCTGTCCAGCCCCCTAATCAGTTCCACACCCTCCCCATTTGCCTTCAAGACATTTAGAAAGTTGTGTTCATGAGCACAGCCATGACAGGACTTCAAGTCACTACGGAGACTTCCACAGCCAGAGATTTAGTCAACTGAGTTCTGGCTGTGGTGCAACTGTGGGCTTTGTCACTCACTCACAGACCCAGACTGACTGCTGCAGTTTACACAAGTCAGTCTCGTCCCAGCTTCACTGGAAACTCCTTAGGAGCAGGGGCTGTGCCTTCTATTTCCTTCCCATGTTTTCCGTGAGCTTCGTTGAGAATTGAGAAGGATGGGGGCACCCAGCTGGCTTAGTTGGTGGAGCACGTGACTCTTGATCTCCGGGTGGTGAGTTTGAGCCCCACCTTGGGGGGTAGAGTTTACTCACAAAAGAGAGAATTGAAAAGGTTGCTGGAGACGCAGCAAGAAGAGGCATAATGTAAAGAAAAGAGCATGGGCTTTGGGTTTGTGTGGATGGAATAATGGCTTCCCCCAAAGAGATCCACATCCTAATTCCCAGAACCTGGGAATTGCAGCTGGAATTAAGGTTGTTAGTCAGGTGACCTGAAAGTAGGTATGTTACGAAGGTGGGGTTGCTGTACTCACAAGGATCCTTTGACATACAGAGGTGAAAGAGTCAGTGTCAGAGTGACCAGATGTGAAAAAGACCTGACCAGCCGTTGCTCACCTTGAAGACAGACGGGACCCACGGATCACGGCCAATGTAGGGGGCTTCTAGAAGATGGAAAAGGCAAGGAGGTAGATTTTCTAGAGTCTCCAGACAGAAGTGCCGCCCTGCTGACACGCTCATTTTAGCCCAGTAGAACTCATTTTGGATTTCTGAACCCCAGAACTGTAAGATCAAAAATATCTGCTGTTTAAAGCCACAAAGCTTAGGGTAATCTGTTACAGCCGCAATAGAAAACTAATAAAATCAGTTTCTTTACTGCCACTTATGAATTTTATATGCATTTTGGCAAGCTACACGACCTCTTCATCGTCAAAACAGGCATAATGACACAAACTTTGAGGGACTCTTATCAGGATTTAGTGACACAACAGTATGTGTACTTCGGGAACACATAGCTTGATGATGCTTAGTGAATGTTAATTCTCTTTCCTATGGAAATGATCATTGCTAGCTTATACTTGATCTAAGGATTTCTGATAGATCATTCACAGTGAGTCAGCCTTTTCTCGAATACCCTGAGCAACAGGAAGCTCACTCCACTCATTTTTGTTTTCCAAGTGATTGCTATTAGTGTCTTCTCCCCAGTTTCTGTGAACTAGTTTTAGTCTGTCTTTTGGTGTTAATTGGAATAAATAGCCACACAGAGCCTGCTAGCCTGTAAAGTGCTTTTGTGCAAATGGGAAAAGAGACGACCTCTTTTCAAGCCATGTAATTTACTTTCCTCTGTTGGAAAGTTGTTACAATGTACTAATTTGGTAGCGCTAGGTACTTTGTTGACACCCGTCATAAAATTGTTCCACCAGAGTTTGAAGGATCCAGGATGTCCCCCAAGTGAAGGGCACCCCTTAAATGCAGCCGGAGGTGGAATTCACACCTTGCGCACCTAATCATGACACCCTTGCATGACCACTGATTTATACAGTGCTTTACAGTTCAGCCAAGTTTTCACAAAAGTGATCTCATATGCTCTTCACGATAGTCTAAAATATAGGTAAGTGTGATTATCTTAATTTTATAAGTGGGGAAACAGATTCGGATATTTAACGAATACCAAAGATCACATAGCAAGATAGTGAGAAACCTTTTTGACCTCCAACTTTCATCCAATTTCGATTCCTCTTCTTTCATATCCTTTGTGATATCAAGTGAATGCCTCCATGATTTCAGACAAGTGATTGGTAAAAATGTACTTAAGGTCCGGCCTGTTGGACAAAGGAGGGAATCTGCTGAGGGATTCTTGGTGCCGGCAGCTTTATTTGATATAATCCCATTCTCTTGAGAAAAAGATCATTATATTGGAGCGGCTGGGCGGTTCAGTCGGTTGAGCCACCAACTTTGGCTCAGGTCATGATCTCTCAGCTCGTGAGTTTGAGCACGTCGGGCTCTGCGCTGACAGCTCAGAGCCTGGATCCTGCTGTGGATTCTGTGTGTGTGTCTCTCTCTGCCCCTCCTCTGCTCACATTCTGTCTTTCAAAAATGAATAAACGTTAAAAATAATTTTTAAAAAGACCATTATATCCATTTTACAGATAAGGAAATAGATAAGTTAGCAACTTGCTCAAATTCCTGAAACCAACAAATAGTAAGTACAGAGCTGGTCTTGCCTCCAGTTCTGTCTGAATTCAAGGCCCCATGTTTTCCTTCTCTACCCCATGCTACATCTCACAGGGCAGGCCTCAAATGATTCTTGATTTTGGACTTCTTATTATTTCTTATAGGTCAGTGCTGTATTTTGTTTGTGCTTGGTTGCTTCCTTCCTCCACCTTTCCTGAATATCTTTTTAAAAATTTGTGTTAAATAGAGACTGCAATTGAAATTATTTCTTTAGACACCCCCCTCCCCCACCCCCATCTCTGACCTCTATCCCTTTCGGTGATCATTTGCAACTATGAAATCAGAATTCCTCTCTTGAATATATCCCAAGAGCCTTTTTCCATTCAGAGGAGCACTTGCTGATTAATTGATAGCAGGCGGTCGATGACGATTTTTAGAATTTAATTTAGGGACTCCTAGGGAGCCAGCATATTTGATAAACCGTATAGCCACAGGAATTTCAATTTTATCATCGCTTTCATTTGACACTACATTTTATTTACTTTTATTTATATATTTTTAATTTGTAATGTTTGTTTTTGAGAAAGAGAGAGTAGGGGAGGGGCAGAGAGAGGGAGGGAGACACAGAATCTGAAGCAGGCTCCAAATTCTGAGCTATCAGCACAGAGCCTGACACCAGGCTCGAACTCACAAACCACAGGATCATGACCTGAGCCAAAGGCCTATTGGTCTAAGCCACCCAGGCAACACAACCATACATTTTAAAGTTTTGTTTTCCTCCATTCACTTAACATAGATATCACAAAATGAGGGAATTCGTTTTAAGTGGTTATTTTACCTCCTCCTCTCTTCATTTTACAATTAGCAAATTAACTCAAAGGGGTTGAGTATTTAAGCCAAACTTGGGCAGGTAGCTGGTGAAGAGACATGAATATGAGAATGAGGAAAATGAGTGCAACTTAACAGGGATAAATTCATTTGAAATTTAGAGCTGAAGCAGGCATTTGTTTTTATTAAAAGTCTGATATCCATTGTCCGTTCTTTTGGTAAGAGAACTCTATTTTTTTTTCTTGGAAAATTACTCCCCACTTTTTTTTTCTTTTCTTCCCCCCTCCGTACCCCCCTTCCCTTTTAGTCTGAGTGCAGTGATTGCAATCTCAGGTCAGTGGATGCGCATGTGGTACAGGCCTGGCCAATCTGAGTGATGCATTCCTTGCTTGGTGCAGGGGACACCAAGCAACTCTTCCGGAGCCAGCGAGACTCAGTCGTAGGATTTCCGATAAGAAGACAGAATCACTGGGGTTGCCAAGAGGATGGCCATCTTGCCGTCTTAAGGGAACTTTGCGCAAGAATGGAGCCATCCTAACCTTGAGGGTGTTATGCTAAGTGAAATCAGTCAGGCAGAGAAGGACAGATACCATATGTTTGCACATATAGGTGGATTAGGAGGAACTTAATGGAGGACCCTGGGGGAGAAGAAGGGGAAAAATAGTTGGGAAGAGGGAGGGAGGCAAACCATGAGAGACTCTTGAATGCTGAGAACAAACTGAGGGCAGATGGAGTTGAGGGGAGGGGAAGGGGGGTGATGGGCATGGAGGAGGGCACTTGTGGGATGAGCACTGGGTGTTATATGGAAACCAACTTGACAATAAACGATTAAAAAAAAAAAAAAAGGAATGGAGCCATCCTAGAGTAAAACAAAGCCTGGACATGGCAGAAGACCAGTCCTGAGAACATGGAGACCCTAGATCTAGATGGTTCTGCAGTGTGAATACTCTTAGATTTTTCAGTTATCTGACTACTTATGTGAGACCATGAATCTCTGTCTTGAGGAAGAATACTTGAAATGGGATTTCTGGCCCTTGCAACTAAAAGAAACAATGAAAATATGATTTAAAAAAAAGCCAGTGGACCAGTATAGGGTTGGGACACATGGTGTAACAGCTATTTGTGTGGAAAAGGATCTTAGTCGACATTCTTACTCATATTTAGTTGAGATCTGGTTTCCTGAAATACATAATATTATGTCTTAGTTCTATGCTGAGGAAGCAAATGAAATAACATAAATTTACTTCTATGTGGCAGGGATATTATTAACCTCTAGAGAAAGCTGATGATGGCTCCCATCTACACTGCACTGACCATTTCTCACATAGATTATTCAGTTTTGTGGAACAGGTTTTAAATGAGGTAGGGACAAAGAATAGGGTCTCAGAGGAGGGGGCTAGGATGGAATGAAATCTTAAAATCACACCGTTATTGAAGGAATGGAAGTTTAGCCAAGAAAGTAAA